>NC_141158.1:63911346-64215769 GCF_053477565.2 Lygodium microphyllum
CTTATTTTTCCCCATTTTCTCTATTTTTCTTGTATTTTTTGCAATATTAAATGACTGAAGATACAAAATGAGTTGTGGGCTGTGGCCCTTGGGTTCATTTGCAGCAAAAACACAAATTTAGTTGCTGTGTCTTATTATATTTTTCATTTATATATAAAAAACACCCAATTTTTCCATATTTTGCGTGTTTTACGGGTTTTACACCATTAATTTCAGTCACAACACTTATGATTTTCTGATTTTCTAAGCATAAACTGATCAAACTCATAGCAAACAACATTATGATGCATAATCATCCCATGGGAACAAATATTCATGAAGCAAATTGCATAAAACATCAATTTCCTTTGTAAAAATGAAATTACCGTTCTTTGCGGGTTGCGGGTTTTTATTTCCCATGTCTCAGGACTGATTTCCAGCAGCCATTAATGCTCATGACAATCCACAATCAGCAATCTTCATTTCTCTTGCATCACGGAGCAATCTTATCTTCATTGGACAAGCATCCGTCATCCATTCTTCTTCTTCTTCTTCACCGCATGAATCTGCCCTTAGAGGAGAGAGAGGGAGGAGAGAGAAATACTAGATTTCCATCTCTTCATTTCCACAGCCATTTGACGGGCAAAGACAGGCAATAAGACCAGCAAGAAAGGAGAAGATCCGGTTGTATGGGTTGCTTTCAGCCTGCATACTCCATCTCCATCATGAGAGGGCGCAAAAAACGGCCGCCATGTTGCTCCACGTTTTTTCTTCATCCCTCATTCTCTCTCCATGTTTTTTGCTTCATAAGGTGCATAAATTTTTTGTGGGGGGGGGGGGGGGGGGGGGAGTGGAGGTCCAAACTCAAAAGGCATGCCCAATTTTGGCCTTCCAAGTGTCCACCTTTTCATATCTTGCCCATTTTGTGGCCATTTCCCTGTCATGGCTCCAAATCGAGCTCTAAAAAATCCTGGGCATTCGACTCGGCATCCCGCATTGGCTAATAACTCCTGACAACCCGCACGGCAGTCTGAAAAATTATCAAAAATCAACAAGTGTCGCTCGGGCGCCTTTTAAGAGTTATATTTCACTTGGTGCTTAAAATCGTCCTAGTTGGAGCCGCCGCCTTCGACGTTGAATATTTTTCCGTTGATATTCGTAATTTTTAGCTATTTTTAAGCACTTCTCAACACCAAAACTCCGCTCTCATTGGCGACCATGGGATAGGGCGACTCAGCCCGTCGAATCCCACAATAGATCTGCACAAAACAACCAAAGGAAGAATCAAGCTGATACAAAATAGATACATATTAAACACAGCACAATGCTCACCCTACCCCCTGACAAACCAAGGCATGACATCCTCAAGGAGTAGGCCTAACATAATCTAATAGAAGGTCTGAAGCTAGTCACTAACCAACTGCTCCAACACGGCCAAACTAAAAAGAACTATCAACGAGGTTGCCCTAAGTGGTGGTTTGAACTACCTGTCTAACTAAGGACAACACAACTAGGAGCTCCTATTAGGCGATGACTCCTATAGCCTGATCAAGAAGTATTTTCTTTTAGCACATTTTTTCTTTCAGGGTTTTTTATTTCATTTACATACTTGGGCATGTAAAAAGGAGGGAGCTGAGCGTAGTGACCCAATGAGAACATGGCATCGGCCTCAGGTCCTGTCTCGGTACCCAAGAACCTACTAAGCCCTCGCAAGGCGACACTTAATCCTTTTCTGACTCTCACTTTTATTTTCGCTCCAACCTTCCTTACTTTCTTCTTTTCTAGCAAGATGCCACCCCTAGGAAGACAAGGCATCGGCCCTGGGTCTGACTCGTCCCCAGGAACCTACCAAGCCCTCGCAAGGCGATGATCGACTGCTTATAAATTTTCATTTCTTTCTTTTTTTATTTTTATAGGGGTTAGAACCCCTTTTTACACACCTTTGTATATATTTATTTCCTTTAAGATATTCAGGGTTTTTTTTTCCTTTATCATCTTTATTTTTCTTTGGGCAGGCTTCTCTAACGGCCTCACAACTAACAAGAACTCCTAAAACGGCTGTGTAGCAGGCTAGCAGAATAGGGTCACTAGGACTTCCGTCTAAAACAGGTCTTTTGATGCTTGACAATGTCTTTACAGGAGGCAACGACTACTCAGACCTCCCTCAGATATACCCAACCTAAACCTGGGACTTCATGCCTTGGACACGGTCCCCAAGAAGAAACGAAAAATCCCCGAAACAAGTACACAAACACATATAGCATAAAAACCACAGTACTCATAAAGGAGGGATATCACCTGGATAGGACCACGAGAAGCTTCCGCGCAACAAAAGGCTCCTTCCAAGCTCTTCTTCAAACCTGTCTAGCACAAAACTACAACAAGAAACCATTAACCGCACCCGTACTAAATAGACAAATGGCCCTCTTGGCCTAACGAAATCTAGATGTAATACCCAAAGTAACTAGCCTTCCTAGCTTAAAACTAGATAGGTCATTTTAGTCCACTAATACTGATATCCTTGGCATATACATCACTCCCTATCAGCCTACCAAGGGTGCCAAGGATAGCATATCATAGGTCAACTAACCCCATGCTACTCATGCAAGTTAGGTAAAAGCTTGATCTTGTATTTTTTGATCTTAGGTTTTTTTGTAGAGCCACAAGTCCAAGTCTTTCTACAAATAACTCATCAATAAGACCGATCCCTTCTTAGGCACTACGAGCTAAATGAATGGCATCAGTGGGCTCGCATGTCCCACATTTATTGTTAGCGTAATAAACTGGTCGTTCAAGCAGTTGAGTGGCTCCCTTGGTAAAAATAATCATAGCTTTGTACTCATTCAAACCTCCCCTATTTGGGTTTTCACTTAAATCAGTGTTGCGACCCAAACTAGGTAGAGCTTCAAGCCTAGGCACATCACATGGGTGTATCCAAGGCAGTGTATATTGTCAGATGTATATCCAGTCTTATCCTCTTGGGGGTTCGACAAAATATATCTAGATGGGATCCTTGGCCTTGCATCCGACACTCCTGCCATACTTTTGGAGATTTTGGGTCTCCAAACCCATCTCACATTTCCCTTAATATTCTTGCACTCCCTCAATTTGTTCCACTGGTCTAACGAACTCAATGCAAACTTATCCCTATGGCCAAATGGCCTCACATCCTTATGACCTTTGTAAAGCACAGGTGGAATTTTAGCATTTTTCATCCTCTTTACAAAAGATGCCTTTACTTGTTTACGTCCATACTGCAAAATTTTTCCCATAAGAACCATGCTTTCACTAAAGGGAACAACATCCACCTGGAAGCATGATTCCAATACCAAAGGTCTCTCAAGAGCCTTACTAGCAACAAAATTAGAACCACACACAGAATGCTTATCAACACTCATAGGCCCATCGGTTCTATCCATATTTCCATCACAAATACCTCTCGTGGAAGTGTTGCAAGCCCTAATGGGACTTACATAGCTTGGCACCTCTCACTGAGAGGCATGTCATTATTACTCATAGGATGGCCATTTTCTACTTTGAGATTTTGGCCACCAAGGTTCCCCTCATAGGCTGCCTTGGTATCAACAAGTGAGCTGTCTCCTTGCAGAAATGATTGGAACCTAGGATGCACTTGTACTGAGCGGGGAAAACTCCAAAAGTTTTCCCAACATCTCTGAATATGACCCTCATAATCAATGGCATGCATTTTTTCTTCCTTTAACGACTTAGGGTTCCGCAGTTCCACTTAGATTTGCGTATGAATCTCTAAACTATTCAGAAAGATCTCACATAGCACATCATCTGGTAGAGCACTAGCTCTTCTTGGCCAAAGCCTAAGAGTACTATCAAAGGCTCTAGCATACTCTTTAACAGAAGGATAAGACTCATGTCTAAACTACATAAGCTGCCCTAAGACTTGAATCATAGGGAGCTTCTTTTCATACTCATCTAGAAATCTATCACAAGTCTCCTCAAATGATTTGATCGACCCTCTTGGGAGGCTCTAGTACCATTTCCTTGCCTCTCCCTTTAGGGTACTTGGGAATATGAGCATCCGATGTATATCGTCGAACCCACTTGCAATGCAAGTTAGGTCATATTCTCTTAAATGAATCATCGGATCCTCATTTGGCAACACATAAAACATTGGGAGATCCCTATAAAGAGGAGGACATTTAGTCCTCCCTTTTGGGATCAAGACTGGGTCATTAAAATCTTCGTATTCCTCTTCTAATACCAGTGTGTTAGGGTCTTTAATCTCTTCCATTTCCACCTTTACTGGTGTCGAAGAGTCACTAATTCCATGAACTTCCCTTTCCGCCAACTCACAAAGTGGTTTAGGGAGTCCAACACTATGCAATAGGGAATCTATCCCATCATCTGCTAGTGGTGTTCTAGTAAGCCTATTCTCATCTACCACCACTTTGCTAGAACTTAGGATAGGTCCTAATGAAATCTTCCTTACTAACAATGGTTTTCCACACACATGGACATCATCCAATGCTTTATGGATCTTGGCAATCACACTACGGTACCCAACTACGTTGGGCACTAGCATCGGATGTATCTTTAGATCATAATCATCATGTCCTCCTATGTGCATATTAACCATCATTGTCACAGTATTTTCTATGGCATTATCATCATGAATGATCATAGATGACTGTGTCATCTTAGCACTACTTTCACTTTCCCTTTTCTCTAATCTCCATGGGCTGTTAATCTTAGAGGTAGCTCCATGGGTATTTTCCCATAGTGACCAAAACTCAAGCATGGTATCACTTTTAGGGCAAAGGGTAAAATAGTCAATCACCCGACGTGTCAAAGATCCCACTAGACTGTTCAAGATAGACCAAGTATCCTTTGGGTGTTGGGGATTTCTTGGATTGACCATCATATTGATGATCAAGGTTTTTATCAAACTAACTTGATATCCACCGCTTCAAGGCGGCTACTATCGACCAATAGAATAAAGCTAACAGGTCCCTTATGAGACCAAGATTCAGAGACCACCACTTATTGGCAGCTCTCGGCAGACGCACCACTGATGGGACCTAAAATGGGCCGGCACTGGCTCATGCACTAGTCGGACCTCTATCATGTGCTCAACAACCCCACGGCCTCGCGGCCAGGAGCGTGGATGACACATACATCATCTTCCTAAATATCTTGCATTTGTATTACGTCTCGTAGTCCAACTCTAACCCAATTAACACTCCTCAGAGGGAGTCCCAGCACATTGCCAAATAGCACGAAGTACAAATATAGGAGGTCCTCCCACGGCTAACTGCCGCTACCTCACTGCAACTCTCCTACATCTTGGGGATTGGCCCCTCGATGCGTCGCTAAACATATATAACACTTCGTACATAGTTCTCTCAAGGTACCAATTGATCGTATCCAAGAATGTACCATTTTCCTCACTTTAGTTCCCCCTTAGACCCAACGCCTAGCCTACAACTTCGGACAACCTTACTCACTCAATGTTGGTCACGATCTAGAGAATACATGTGCTATGCATCCAGGAGGTATTGTCTGATACCTTTTATCATTTTATGCTTCATGCAAATTGTGAATGTCCATGTGCTCAAACAAAGAAAAATCAGCATTGTGCTTAGTGCAAAAGCATTATTTCAATGAATTTCTCTGACGCGTAATTGCTACGTTGCACGAACCTAGCACCGAGGAGACCTCGTACTACTAGATCCTTATTTTAAATTAACGACCGATCTATATGATATACATAGATGAAAATAATCAGCCTTTTCTTTCTCTCAGCACTTAAACACCACTCTCATTCTCTTTACCCCCTCGCCGTTTAGATTGTGCATGGTGCATAGGTTTGGGGTAATATTTTCCATGTTTTTAATTGTATGAAAAGCAATAAAAACTCACTAAAACATAAAGGTAGGACTGAACTGAGGCTAAACCTCATGCTTCAGACCCCCCATACATCCACATACATGAATCTTATTTTTCCTTAATTTTCGGCACTCAAAATCCATTTTTTCCTTATTTTTCCCTATTTTCTCTATTTTTCTTGTATTTTTTGCAATATTAAATGATTGAAGATACAAAATGAGTTGTGGACTGTGGCCCTTAGGCTCATTTTCAGCAAAGACACAAATTTAGTTGGTGTGTCATATTATATTTTCCATTTATATATAAAAAACACCCAATTTTTCCATATTTCACGTGTTTTATGGGTTTTACACCATTAATTTCAGTCATAACACTTATGATTTTTTGATTTTCTGAGCATAAACTGATCAAACTCATAGAAAATAACATTATGATGCATAATCATCCCATGGGAACAAATATTCATGAAGCAAATTGCATAAAACATCAATTTCCTTTGTAAAAATGAAATTACCGTTCTTTGTGGGTTGCGGATTTTTATTTGCCATGTCTTGGGACTGATTTTTAGCAACCATTAATTCTCATGATAGTCCACAATCAGCAATCTTCATTCCTCTTGCATGACGGAGCAATCTTGTCTTCATTGGACAAGCATCCGTCATCCATTCTTCTTCTTCTTCACCGCATGAATCTACCCTTAGAGGAGAGAGAGGGAGGAGAGAGAAAGATTAGATTTCCATCTCTTCATTCCCATAGCCATTTCACGGGTGAAGACAGGCAATAAGACCAGCAAGAAAGGAGAAGATCAGCCCCATGATCGGTTGTATGGGTTGCTTTTAGCCTGCATACTCCATCTCCATCATGAGAGGGCGCAAAAAAGGGCCACCATGTTGCTCCACGTTTTTTCTTCATCCCTCATTCTCTCTCCATGTTTTTTGATTCATAAGGTGCATAATTTTTTTTTGGGGGAGGGGGGGGGGGAGGGGAGGGGGGGGTCCAAACTCAAAAGGCATGCCCAATTTTGGCCTCCCAAGTGTCTACCTTTTCATATCTTGCCCATTTTGTGGCCATTTCCCCGTCCTGGCTCCAAATCGAGCTCTGAAAAATCCTAGGCATACGGCTCGGCATCCCGCATTGGTCGGTAACTCCTGACAACCCGCACGGCAGTCTGAAAAATTATCAAAAATCAACAAGTGTCGCTCGGGCGCCTTTTAAGAGTCGTATTTCACTTGGTGCTTAAAATCGTCCTAGCTGGAGCCGCCGCCTTCGACGTTGAATATTTTTCCCTTGATATTTGTAATTTTTAGCTATTTTTAAGCACTTCTAGGCATCAAAACTCCGCTCTCAAGTATACCCTTCATCAACTACACGAAAGCATTATATCATTGTAGTAATCAACTACTTTACAAAGTGGGTTGAAGTTCGAGCAACTATGAAGGATAATGCTAAGGAAACAACCAACTTCATTATGGAGCAAATTGTCTGCCATTTTGGTCCACCTAAGGAGATAATGTGTCTGATCGAGGGACACACTTCTTGAATAAAGTTATTATAGCCTTGATTGAAGCTTTGAAGATTAAACATAATAAAACTACCCCATATAATCCTCAAGCCAATGGCCAAGTTGAGAGTACAAATAAACAGCTAGTCAAAATCTTATCCAAGATAGTATCGAAAAGTAAGCGCAATTGGGATAAGAAATTGTATGTGGCAATGTGGGCTTATAATACAACATTTCGGAGAGCCATAGGACACACCTCGTTCAAGCTAGTGTATGGGGAAGAGTGTTTTTTGCCATTGCAAATAGAGCTTTCCACTGTGGGATTCGCTCTCAATCATTTGTTGGGAGAGGCATAAGCATTACAAGAACGATATACTTCTCTTGCACATCTTGATGAGATGCATTTGCATGCTTTACTACACCAAGAAGTAGGGAAAAAAAGAACGAAATCCCTTCATGAACTTTGGGCTAAGAAGTACAAATTTGTGAAAGGTCAATTGGTGTTGTATTATGATGCTTGTCATGAGTTGTTCCTAGGTAAGTTGGAACCAAAATGGGATGGACCATACAAAATTGTACATTTAGGAAAGAGTGGCTCTAGTACCTTGTAGTAGATTTGCAGGGGTAGAGTTTAGAACTAAAGTTAACTTTAATAAGTTAAAGCCTTACTATGTGTAAGGGCTGACGTTGGGCTTGGTGCCTGTATAGGTCCTTCAAGATTCAACTTTAACTTGTAGTATGTAAAGAATCACATGGTGGGCGATTGCTTGAGCTAGTGCACTAAACACATGCTATCTACACAAGAGGAAGCTCACTCAAGAACACAAGAAGAGAGATGGAGGCCAAAAATTTTTCTTGCTGATTTCTTCTTCTTCTTCCACACACTATACAATGTACACAAAACATAGATAAGATACAACATAAAGGAAAGTGGCCTACTAAGTTAAACAATGCATAATAGACTACACCAATCGACTGGCACTATATCTTTGCCAGTTGTAGGTAGGTGTAACAAACTAAATATAATGAGTGATAAGTTAGTGGCCATGTGAGTATCATAATGACCACCAACGTGCTAAGTATATACGTATGGATAATTAAGAGTCAATCTCATGAACCTTGGTTCAGTTTTTTTACCTTAGCTAAATAAGGTTGGGTCACTCTAACTCAACCATGGTTACATCTAGGTTACTTTGATTTTGTATGTTTGGTGTGTTGTACTACATATAGTAAGACTATGGAAGATAATGAATTAAACATGGAGCATGTCTGCTACCCTTGTGGCTTGGTCATTATCCATCTCTCTCTCTCTCTCATTTCTTTCATGGTATCAGAGCACATATCAAGAATTTGATCAACTTCATTAACCCCTCTCTCCATCTCTTGCAACTGCTGAGTGATTGTAGCACCCCCATATGCAACAAAAATTAGACAAAAGTCCAATGATGGAAGAATCTGTTCCCTAAGGTATGGCAACAAATAGTCCTTATTGTAATTTGGTTGACAGATAGGCATAGGGACCATTTGTGCTAGTGGGACTACCCTTGATGGTGGGCCTGCGCTTTGAATTGCTTCCACTGTCGCACAACAAACTTGTTTGATTTGCTGCTCTATCCATAGTCTGTTCATAGCCTTGTTGCTAGGGAGGCTGGTGGCCACCTGTAACTGTTGCAATCATTGGATGGAACCAAGGCTTTTGGGTACCCCTGTTTATTTCTGCTCTGTGTTGTAAGGGCTTTCAACAGTGTCAACACGGCCTTGCCTATCAGTGTGACACGAGGTTTTATTGGCCTCTCAAATTGGATTGCCAACTCATTGCAGCTAACATTATAGCATCATAGTAGTTTACTTCAGGGAATGCAAAGTTCTTTGGTGATTGTGCAAATTCATTGGCAGTTGAGGTTTTCTCTCAATTGTATGCTATACGAGAGGTCTCAGCAGATAATGCATCAGGACGCGTTGATGATGTAATAGCAACAGATAACTCTGTGTCAAACAAAGTAGGAACAATGAATCGGCTATATTTTTCATGCAAGAAAGACACAATTGAAGCAAATATTTAGCTACATATCCAAGAATGAAAGGTCTATTGAAGATTATGTGAGCGAGATTAGAACCATTGCAGAGCGACTAGGCTCAATTGGAGCTGAAGTCGAGGATGATGATTTGGTGGCCACTACACTCCATGGTCTTGGAGAGGAGTACAAGTAGTTTGACACTTCCATATCACTGCGTAAGGAGCAACCTAACTTTGATGAACTTGTGCTAGTTTTTTTGCATGAATAAGTGAAACTTGGACTCAATACAAGTTTTGGTGGGTCTAAAAATAGCAGGGACATTGTCTTCTACTCAAATCAAAGGGATAGAGGTGGAAGAGCAAGGTCAAACTTTAGAGGAAGAGGGGTTGGAAATGCATATGCAGCCCGTGGACAACAAGGTACTGGATGGCAAAATAGGCAGCCTCAAGTAAATAGAGGTACTTCTAATGCTCATGGAAGAGGGGGTTACTCATCTAGAGGAAGAGGTACTTGGTAGTAGCCCTAAATGAGTCACGGACAACAATCAAATGCAAATAAGGATTGTCATTATTGTGGCAAATATGGGCATGTAGCTAAAGATTGCTACAAGAAGCAAGAATGATCAGAGAGCACGAGGGAGGTAACATGGTAATTATGCCTCATCTAGTGGTATGTAGGAGGATGACAGGTTGTTTGCTATGCAACATGTGAAGAAAGGGTTTCCTACACAAGACAAAATAGATAACGTATGGTACATAGACTTAGGGGCATCTAACCACATGACTCCTCATGGAGAGTGGTTTGACACATTGGTAGAAGGTGCTCATGGATATGTTTGCATAGGGGATGATACACATCATGACATTAAGCATACATGCAATGTTTCATTGATGATGTGTGGTGACAAGAAAAAGAGTCTCTATGATGTGTTACATGTACCCTCTATAACCAAAAACTTTCTTTCTGTGGAACAAATGACTGAACAAAAGCTACAAGTTAGATTCAATAGAGATGGATGCTACATTGAAGAGCATGGTCAAGGATGCAAACTCATTGCTAAAGGCAAAAGAAATGGGAGGATGTTTACATTGGATTAAAAAATTCTAGCATTGAATGCTTCTATGTACTCACATGACAATGCTATAATAATAAGGGACATTGAGATATGACATAAAAGGATTGGCCATGCAAATGTTCAAAAGTTATAGAATATGCAGGATAAGCAAGTTATAATTGGACTCCCAAAGTTCAAGCATGTGGAATTGGGACATGTATGTCAGTCATGTCAATTTGGGAAGCAATAAAGGCTTCCATTTATGAGGCATGTAAGCACTACTACTGTTGAGATATCGAGCTCCACTCGTGATATGCCAGGGTGACCGTTGTGCATTTATGTCACCGACTTGTCAGTTGCAGATGCGGTTGGTACACCACCCATGAATAATAGCTACATGACAGCTATCCTTATCTACTCTAGTTCGTGGCTTAGCATGCCACCTTAGTTAGTTGAGTTTGGTTTGAGACCCATATATAAGGTTCTTCTATTTCTTTGTACTTGACTTCTTTTTGGCTTACATAACTAAGAAGAGGAAAGCTGTTTTCAGCCTCCACCTTTGTGTGTATTTCCCCATTGTGCAAGCAAGAAAGCTACAAGTGAGACTCCTTCCTTCTCTCCCACAATCTTTACATGGTATCAGAGCCTTGTTTGTGGTAAGGAGCTCAAAAAAGCAAGCCAAGCTCGCGGCGTTCTGGTAAGAGGACTAGTGTTGCTTTCATTTTTCTGTTTGGGAGTAAGTCTCTGCAGGTAGCACAGCCGGAAAGTGCAAGAGTGCATTGTCTCAGGTTGAGACGCCCTTCACAGTGAAGCAAGAGGGCAGTATATGCTGCGGGTAAGGGCTTTAGCCCACGCTCACCCTATTTTTTTGATTTGAGGCCATTTCGGGGCCTGTTTTGGAGGCGGAAGTTTTCTGCACGCACTCAGGAAAAAGCCCTGTTTTATGCTGTGCGACCACTGTTCTACAGTCGGTGAAAATTTACCACAGAAATTGCATCGTATGCTTGTGCGCAGAGACATTGGGAGTTACAGAATCATCCTTGGTTTCTGTTTATGCAAAATCGTCACTAGGAAGTGACTGTGTGGTCAAATACCACTTTCGCCAGTTTTGCAGATTTGCCCTTGTGAGGCTGAAGCTGTGTTCTTTGCAGTGACAGAACTTTTTGCAGTATTCTGTAATGGCGTCTAATTCTCTCTCACAGATTGTCACTGAAAAGCTTGACAAGAACAACTTCCAAGCATGGAAGTTTAGAATGACGAATTTCCTTATGGGAAAAGGATATTGGGAATTTGTTGCAGGAAATGAAGAAGAACCAGTTCTTCTTGATGTTCCCAATCAACAGCAAATGCAGGCATTCAAAGCATGGAATGAGAGAGCGAGGAAAGTTATGTACTGGCTGTCTATCAGTATTTCAGACTCTATGATTGTGCATATTCAGGATGCAAGTACGCCAAAGGAGGCATGGGATACTTTGTCAAAAATGTATAGCACAAATACGCAAGCCAGGAAAATGCAGCTCAAGCAAGAGTTGCATAATGTGCAAAGAGAAAGTATGAGCATCAATGACTACCACATGAAGGTGAAGAAGATTGCAGATGCACTTGCTTCCATTGGGTCGCCAGTGGAAGATGATGATTTAGTTTCTGTGACCTTGAATGGTCTAGGAAAGGATTATGCGCAGTTTCAAACATCCATTTCAGTTCATGAAAGATTTCCTGATTTTGAGGAGTTGATTGCTCTTCTAATTTCTGAGGAGCAGAGAAATGGTGGTGCATCTTCTTCAGGAGGAACTTCAAAAGAAGCTGTCTTCTACTCAAATGCTGGAAGAGGTAGAGGCAGAGGTAGAGGAGGCCGATTTGGAGGCCGTGGTAGAAATCAGAATATGCAGCAAACTCAAGAAAACCAGTCCTATGGAGGAGTACGTGGTAACTCTAGAGGCAGGGGGAGCCAAAGAGGTCGTGGTGGATGGCAGAGAGGCCAAAATGCAAACAGTAATGTTGAATGCTACTACTGTGGTAAAATGGGTCATATGACTAAAGACTGCTATAAAAAGCAGAATGACATCATGAATGGAAAACTGCAACAAGAGAATTATGCATCTTCTAGTAGACAGGGTGATGACAGAAATGAGCATTTGTTTATGGTGCAGCACATGAACAATTCAGTGACAAGTGCAGAAGAAAGCAACGATGTATGATATATTGACTCAGGTGCATCAAACCACATGACAGGTCATGCAGAATGGATGGAGGATGCAAGAAAAATGGAAAAACCAGGATTTGTGGAGACTGGTGATGATACTGTACATCCTATTGTGCAGATTGGAAAAATTCCTTTGTCTATGCAGGATGGGAAAAAGAAATACATGTTCGATATATTTCATGTCTCGAATATTACCAAGAATCTGGTTTCTATTGGTCAAATGGTTGAGCAGGGCTTGCAGGTCAGATTTAATACTCATGGATGCTTTGTTGAGGATATGAAAAATAAAGGTCGCTTGATAGAAAAAGAAAAGAAGAAGGGCATAATGTTTACATTGGATGCAGACATGTGTGAATTGAGTGCAGCAATGTTTGCACATGGGACCGGTGTAGTTGCAGATATTGATATCTGGCATAAACGCATTGGTCATGTTAATGTACAGCGACTTAAATCAATGCAGGCCCAAAATATTATTACAGGATTGCCTAAATTCAAGGTTGCAGAAATGCATAAGGTATGTGAAGCCTGTCAATTTGGAAAATAGGCAAGGAAACCATTTCCTAGACATGTTCAAGAGAGTAAGAAGCCATTGGAATTAATCCACTCTGATGTGTGGACTACTAAAGCTGCATCTCTTGGAGGCTGTCCTTATTTTGTCACTTTTATTGATGACTATAGCAGAAAAGTTTGGGTGTATTTTATGAAAAAGAAAAGTGAAGTTTTTGGGCATTTCAAAACTCTTAAAGATATGGTTGAAAAAGAAACAGGCTTGCAAATAAAATGCCTAAGGTCAGATGGAGGGGGAGAGTACCTCTCAAATGAGTTTGCAAGGTTTCTACATGAGCATGGCATAAAGCAGCAATATTCATGCAGTCATACCCCACAACAAAATGGAATTGTAGAAAGGAAAAATAGGCATATTGGAGAGGTATCTCGTGCCATGCTCAACGAAAAAGACTTGCCAGATTTTTACTGGGCTGAAGCAGTTGCTACAGTAGTCTACATAATGAAAAGGACTCCCACTGCAACAATACACGGGATGACTCCAGAGGAGAGGTATACTGGTAGGAAACCAAATATTTCTCATTTGAAGATTTTTGGTTGCATTGCCTATGTTCATGTGCCAGATGAGTTGAGATCCAAGTTGGATCCAAAAGCTGAGAAGTGCATCTTTATTGGTTACTCTCTGCAGTAGCAGAAAGGGTATAGATGCTATAACCCTTCTACTCGTAAGTTTACAGTGAGCAGAGATGTTGTTTTTGATGAGATGAGTAGCTGGTATAAACCAATAAATGTGATTGATGATGTAGATGCACAAAATGGTAATGCTGCACAGAATTCACAGCAGCAGTTACAAAATATTAGTGGACCTGGAGCGTCCTCTAGCAGTGGTTCACATTCTTTGACATGGACACGCAAATTGAGATCAGGAGAATCTTCTCAAAGCAATGCAGATAGTGATATGCAGGTATCACGAAAAGGAAAAGAGAAGGTAGATCAGCCCATGTTTGATGTGAATGCAGGTCACTCTTATGTGGATGGTGAATCCAGTGGCTCAGAACAGAGCATTGATGATGAGTTGGGTATTCCTTCTATTGTTACACCTGGAGTAAGGAAGACCATGGATGTTTTGAGAGCACCTAGGAGTGAACCTACTTTGCGCAGGTCTACCAGAGTTAGGTATCCTATGGATAGGCTGAAATATGATGGATTTACAGCCATTGACTATGCATATATGGTCAAAGTGATACAGGAACCAGAACCCACTTCTTTTGAGCAAGCCATGGGAAAAGAAAAATGGGAGAAAGCCATGGATGAAGAAATGGATGCCTTGGAAGCAAATGCTACATGGGAGTTGGTATCTTTGCCTAAAGGTAAAAATGCAATTGGATGTAAGTGGGTTTATAAGGTGAAGCACAATGCAGATGGTTCTGTGAACAGATACAAGGCAAGATTAGTAGTCAAGGGGTATGCACAAACATATGGCATTGACTATAAAGAAACATTCAGTCCGGTTGCAAGGATGGCAACTGTAAGAGCAGTCATTGCTATGGTTGCATCAAAGGGATGGTCTTTACATTAGATGGATGTAAAGAATGCCTTCTTGCATGGTGATTTGCAAGAAGAGGTCTATATGGAGCAGCCACCAGGTTATGTGCATGCTGTTCATCCTGAGTTTGTTTGCAGGTTGAAGAAAGCCTTGTATGGCTTGAAGCAAGCACCTAGATGGTCTGACAAGATAGGACAGTATCTTGTCACTATTGGATTTCAAATTTCCAAGGCAGATTTCTCACTTTATGTGAGAAAAACAGAGAAAAGTATTATGCTACTTGTCATTTATGTTGATAATTTGATTATGATAGGTGACAGTGATGAAGAAATCCTTCATGTGAAAATGCTATTGAAGCAAAAGTTTGAGATGAAGGATTTGGGAGAGCTGCGTTATTTCTTGGGCACTAAGGTGATTAGATCACCAAGTGGGATACAGCTCTTGCAGAGGTAGTATGGATTGGACATGCTGTCCAAATATGGGATGACAGGTTGTAAGCCTATTTCAGTTCCTTTGGAGCAGAATGTGAAGTTGAGCGCAGATGCAGGTGAGCTTCTCGAAGACCCTACTATGTACAGACGCATAGTAGGAAGTTTGATTTATATGACTATTACCAGGCCAGATTTGAGCTATGCTGTTGGATTGGTCAGTCAATCTGTGCAGGCTCCAAGGAAACCGCATTTAGATGCGGCTAGATGCATACTCAGGTATGTGAAGTCCACATTGCAGTATGGACTATTTTATGAGACCGGGGTTCAGATATAGTTGCATGGATACACTGATGCTGATTGGGCTAGTAGTATTTCTGATAGATGATCTACTAGTGGATATGTGTTCTCTTTTAGGAGTGCTGCAGTCACTTGGAGCAGCAAGAAACAACCTACAGTTGCCTTGTCGAGCACAGAGGCTGAGTACAGGGGTGTAGCAATGGCTGCATGTGAGGTAGCTTGGTTGCATAAGCTACTTTATGATATGCATCAGTCTACAAATGGGCCAGTTGTCATTTATTGTGACAACATGAGTAGTATACACTTGGCAAATAACCCAGTCTATCATGCTAGAACAAAGCACATTGAGGTGTATTATCACTATGTGCAGGAGAGGGTTTTACTAGGTCTTATTGATCTAGTCTATGTCAGCACAGAGGATCAGGTAGCTGACATATTCATGAAGGCATTGGGCGCAGAGAAGCTGCACAAGTTCAGATACCTGCTTGGTGTGTAGGAATTGGGATTGAGCTCAAGGGGGAGTGTTGAGATATCGAGCTCCACTCGTGATATGCCAGGGTGACCGTTGTGCATTTATGTCACCGACTTGTCAGTTGCAGATGCGGTTGGTACACCGCCCATGAATAATAGCTACATGACAGCTATCCTTATCTACTCTAGTTCCTGGCTAAGTTAGTATGCCACCTTAGTTAGTTGAGTTTGGTTTCAGACCCATATATAGGGTTCTTCTATTTCTTTGTACTTGACTTCTTTTTGGCTTACACAACTAAGAAGAGGAAAACTGTTTTCAGCCTCCACCTTTGTGTGTATTTCCCCATTGTGCAAGCAAGAAAGCTACAAGTGAGACTCCTTTCTTCTCTCCCACAATATTTACAACTACTAGACCATTACAACTTTTACATTTTGATGTATGGGGACCCTCACAGAATGCATCTCTTGGGGGATCACGTTACTATGCGTCATTCATAGATGACTATAGTAGGTACACATGGTTGTATGCGTTGAAGCACAAGAGTGGTGTCACAGATGCTTTTTAGGACTTCAAGAGACATGTGGAGAAAGAATTGACTTGCTACATCTCATGCTTGAGTTTTGATAGTGGTGGAGAATATGTCTCTACGACTTTGATCACTTCTTGGAAACCCATGGGATAAAGAGGCAATTAATATGCAGGTACACACACAACAAAATGGTGTGGAAAAAAGGAAAAACAGGGTGATGATGAGACCTAAAATGGGCCGGCACTGGCTATGGCACTAGCCGGACCTCATGCTCATAACAGACAAACACACCCTCACCGCCTCGTGGACCAGGAGTGTCTACCTGCTGCTAAAGGACAAACTGCCCTAAAGTCTAATCTATGCATTTATAGTTTTATAGTTTTGTATTCCAACGTTTCCCTTTCTATAAACTCCACAGAGGGAGAACCCATACACATTGGCAATAAATACCATGATAATCACATACATGGGAGGCAACCTCTCGGTGGAAATACCACGGCCCCACTGCAGCTCTCCTACATCGTAGGGATTAGCCCCTTGATGCGCTGTTTAACATATAAAACAAACGAACAAACTCCACTCTTTCATTTCGAAAGTAGTCCAAGAGATACCATGTGTCCTTACCAAATAGTCCCCCAAGAAACGAACGTCTATTCTACGGCTTAGGATGCCTTTCCACACTCAAGCATGGGTCATTGTCATTGAAAATATGTGCTATGCATCCAGGTTTTTTATTCGGATACCATGGTTTACATGCACATGCAAAGTGAATGATTCTAAAGTGCTCAACCATAATTTTCAAATCAGACACGTGCTATGCACAACCAGGCTTTTCAATGCTTATTCACTAACTCGTTGCAGCGATGTAAGGATAGAACTGAGATAACACTCGTGCTACTATCCTCTTAATAAAAATACACGAACTCTATGTCATGACATGCATCAAAAAATCAGCAACAATCAGCACGCAAATCACAGCATTCAAACATCCCAACCCCCTACGTTTAGGTATTGCTTTCATTGCATAGGTGTAGAGGTTCATTTTGTCATATTCTGATGTATAGAAAGCAATAAATCACAAACTTTGACAAGGAGATAGGGAAAACTGAGGCTAAACCTCATGCTTTGCCACTACCATACATCCACAAACAATCATTATATTTTTACTTATTTTTCCAAGACGTATTTCTATTTTTCCCCTTATTTTTCCTATTTTCTTGATTTATTTGGCAATAAAATATGCTATTTTCTGATTTTTCTTGTTCCAATCACTTCAGCATACTAACATTCAATTTATCTTCCATGTTCCCCCCATGGGAACACCTTTACCCACCCGAAATGGAAAAACTACCATTTTACCACTTAAAGACCGCATTTCGAGTTTACGAGAATTAAATAAAGCATGTAAATTGCAAAATCAGAATTTTTTGATGAACAACAATTATTCATAATACAAACAATACACAAACAAATTTTCATCCAATAAAAACATAATTATCATCATAAACTATAAAAAATCCTTCATTTGTCTTCATAAAAATGGTAATACCATGTTTTTACGTAATCCGAGACGCCTTGAATGACTGCATAACTAGTAGACGGAGCCTCCATTGCTCTCAATCCAATGCTGCACTTCAATCTTCAGCATCTCCATCCATCCCCATCACCATTTCCTTCATTCTCCCTTCCCGGTTCCTCCATCAAAATGGTACACATGAGCAACCCATAAAGAAGAGAGAGAGGGAGGAGAAAGAAAGACTAGATTCTATTCTCTTCATCCAGATAGCCATTCCTCCCGTGAAGACCGGCGATATCATTAGCCAAGAGGGAGAAGTTGAGGCCCAATGTTGATTCTATGGCTTCTTTGCAGCCTGACATCATGATCATGAGGGGATGATGGCACATTTTTCAGCGCCTGTTGCTGCTGCCTTCCTCCACGCCATCACATTTTTTTTCATCAAAAAATTAGAGGGGGGGTTAAAGGTCCCAAAGGGCACCCCCCTTTGGTCCAAATTGTGTCCACCCTTTCATATCTTGGCCAATTTGTGGCCTCTTCCTTGTCCGGGCTCCGTTTCGAGCTCTGAAAAATCCTGCGCATCCGGCTTGGCATCCCGCACTTGACTGGAAGTTCCTAGCATCCTGCACGGCAGTCGAAAAAATTATCAAAAATCCACAAGTGTCACTCGGGCGCCTTTTAAAAGCCATCTTTCACTTGGTGCTTAAAATCATCCTAGTTGCAACCGCTGCCTTCGATGTTAAATATTTTTTCCCTGAATTCTGGATTTTTTGGCAAATTTTAGGCACATCCTGGGCTCAAAACTCTGCTCTCAGGTGATCATGGAATCGACTAGAGACATGTTGAATGAGAATAGCCTACCAAATGCATATTGGGCAGACGTTGTAATGACTATTGTGTATGTCATGAATCATACACCAACATCAGGGATACATGAGGTAGCTCCTCATGAGAGGCTTTATGGGATAAAGCCTGACATTAGTCATCTTTAGGTCTTTGGATGTTTGGCATATGTACATGTTTTAGATGAGAAGAGGAAGAAGTTTGATCCAAATGAAAAAAGGGGCATCTTTATTGGGTATGCACAAGATTTGACGGCTTACAAATGCTACAATCCTTCTGCTAGTCTCAAGAGATGTAGTATTTGATGAGCTGAAGTCATGGCATGAGAAGAAGACCATCTTGATGAATGATGATGATGTTTGTTAGGAGACTTATGTACATGTAGGTACAAATGAGAGTGCCAAAATTTCTAGGCCTTTTAAAGATGCTACTACATTAGTTAGTCCTTGGATAGGTAGATTGAGGACTTCAACATCTTTATCCATTGACACGGGATGTCAATGGGGGGGAGAAATGTGGATAAAGGCAAAGGAAAACTTGATGATGTTATAGGGCCACTCACTTGTGGTTATGATTCAATTGACACTGACAACTTGTATAGTGAGTTTGGTATTCCATCAATTGTGACTCATGGTGTGAGACATAAATACATAGCACCTCATGAGAGAGGAGAGTCTCATACTACACCTCACTTGAGGAAATTAGAAAGAGTCAGGAAGCCTATGGATAGGCTTACATACAGTGGTTACACAGTGAGACACTATGCATATATGGCAAAAGTCACTAGCTTCAAGGAACCCACAAAGTTTTCTGAAGTTATTTTGGATGAACATTGGTGTAAGCCAATGGATGAGGAATATTCAACATTGGCTAAAAATGACACTTGGGATTTGATTGATTTTCCTGAAGAACAAATGCCTATTGGTTGCAAATGTGTATACAAGGTGAAGTGCAAATCAGATGGCACATTGGAAAGATATAAGGAAATGCTTGTGGAAAAAGGGTATGCACAACAATATGGTCTTGATTATGAGGAGACATTCAGTCTCATTGCTAAAATGGAAACCGTGAGAATAGTGATTGCATTGGTAGCATCTAGAGGATGGAGTATGTATCAGATGGATGTGAAGAATGATTTTCTCAATGGTGATTTGGTTGAGGAAGTATACATGGATCAACCTGAGGGCTATGTACATCTAGATTTTCCTACACATGTGTGTCGATTGAAGAAAGCATTGTATGGGTTGAAGCAAGCACCTAGAGCTTGGAATGCTAAGATAATAAGTTCATGCTTACAAAAACTTGATTTCACCATGGGCAAGGTTGATCATAGCCTATTCACAAAGAAGACAAGGGATGGTTATGTGCTATTAGTCATCTACGTGGATGACTTGATCATTACAGGTAATGATATCACAGGAATTGGAGAGATAAAGGAAATGCTACATGTTGAATTTCAGGTCAAAGATTTGGGTGAATTGAAGTATTTCCTTGGGATTGAGGTTGTCTCTACACCTCATGATACTTGGTTGTTGAAAAATAAATATGCACAAGACATGTTAACCAAGTATGGTATGTTGGATTGCAAGTCTTTGAGCACTCCATTGGAGCAAAATGTTAAGGTACTTGCAAAAGAGTGGCATGATTGGGTATTGGCACTCCACCTAGAGGAGGTGCAAGAGTAATAACCTTCTAGAGAAAAGCTCCATATGATACATTTCTTAGTTGACCTTTCTTGATATGCTGGAAGTGTTGGCTCATTTTAGCTAAAAGAAACACTGCCCAATTGAACTTGACATCTTCAAGTATCTTGACAGATGCAGTGAATAATTCTTTGGATAGGCACTTTGATGCAAGCTTGCCCAACATGAAGCGATATTGTAGGAGTTGACACAACTGCTTCCATATAGGAGAAGAGATATGGGCCATTAACACCCCTAAGCTATTAATAACTTTGTTAAGTACAAAGGGGATGGAATTTTCCTTCTGTAAAAGGGCAATACTATCCTCTTCCATTAGCAATCGATTACCATTAGGCACAAAGGAATCAGAAAGGGGTAAGAACAATGCCTAGGTAATGTCAGTAGAAGATAAGCAGAATTTACGGCCATATACAAAACCAGCAAGGTTATGCAAGAGGAGGTGGAAATTTTAGAGGCAGGGGGAGATCTATCCCTAGAGGCAGAGGCTCCTGGTATCCATAGATGACAATCCTAACAAGGACAAGGATTATCACTATTGTGGTAAGTATGGTCACATTGCCAAGGACTGTTGGAAGAAGCAAGGCAATCAAAAGGGCAAGCAACATGTACATTATGCATCGTCCACTCAAACAAAAGATGCGTCTGGGAATAGATTGTTTGCCATGACATGTGTGAAAGACAGGGCTATTGAGAAGTCTACTGAGGATGCAGTTTGGTATATTGATTTAGGAGAGTCAAATCATATGATGCCTCATGGTGATTGGTTTACTGACATGGTGTTTGGCAGAAATGGCTATGTATGCATAGGAGATGACACACAACATAGCATTGAGTATAAAGGCACAATACCTTTAGTGAATCATGATGGCAGAAAGAAGAACCTGCATGATGTATTGCATGTCCCATTTATTACCTAAATTTTTTTGTCTATGGGTCAGATGATTGAGAAAAATCTGCAGGTTTGGTTTGATAAGCAAGGATGCTTCATTAAAGAGTTTGGTAATGGCTATAAATTGATTGCTTGTGGTCATAGACAAGGCAGGATGTTCACTTTGGATGCCACTTTACCACATCTGACATTAGCTATGTTTGCTCATGGCTCAAGCACAATTAGAGACTTAGAAATATGGTATAAGAGAGTGGGGCATGTTAATCTTTAGTGCGGCGGCTGAAAATGATGTAGAAGAAACAACTTGTGATAGGTCTACCCAAGTTTGCATACACTGATATTGGTCATGTTTGTAATGCTTATGAATTTGGTAAATAGTTAAGGTTGCCTTTTGCCAAGCATGTATGGAATAGTACGTGACCATTGTAGTTGATTCACTTCGATGTGTGGGGGCCATCCCATAGTTCATTTATGGGAGGTTCCAAATAGTATGTGACATTCATTGATGACTTTAGCCGCTATACTTGGGTGTACATATTGAAAACAAAAGATGAAGTATTGGTTGTTTTTAAGAAATTTAAGAAAAAATTTGAGAAAGAATTTGATTGCTACATCTCTTGTTTGAGATCAAATAGGAGTGGGGAGTATTATCACATGAGTTTGACAAATTTTTAGCTGAAAATGGCTTACGTAGGCAGCTACACTCCATAGCAGAATGGAGTAGCTGAATGGAAGAATAGGGTATTGATGGAAGCTGCTCATGCAATGATGAATGAGAAGAATATGCCACTCTTTTATTTGGTTGAGGCTATTATGACAACCATGTATATCTTGAATAGGACTCCCACTGTAGGCATTCATGATGTGACACCTTTTCAGAGGTTGTATGGTTACAAACCTAATGTCAGTCACATGAAAGTATTTGGGTGTATTGCTTATGTGCATATTCCTGTGATGAGAAGCAAAAGAAGCTGGATCCAAAGGCACATAAGTGTGTATTTATTGGTTATGTGCAAGAAAAAAAGGCATATAAATGTTATGATCTCTCTACACGGGAGACACTTGTGAGCAGGGATGTTATATTTGATGAGATGGCTACTTGGTATGCATCACCTAGAGTAGTACCATCTGATATGTCTTTTGCACATGTGTGCACAATTGATTTATAGCAGAGTATTGCATTGACAGGTCCTAGTGTGATGGATGTATCTTCCTCTATATCTCCATGGATAGGGAGATTGCGTAGTTTTGGCTCACCATCCACTGACACCACAATGTCAGTGAGAGGGGGAGATATGATGTGTTGGACAACAAAGGGAAAGAAAAAGTCTTTGAGGATGCATCTGGTATGATGATACCTGGCATGATGACTTTAAGCTATGACTCAGCTGGTAGTCTAGATAGTGAACTTGGTATTTCGACTATGTATGCACCTGGTACTAGGTAGAATAGATACATTCTCCCTCATGAGGGAGGGGAATTGAGTAGTGCACCATAGATCAGATGCTCGCAGAGGGTTAGGTATCCTATGGATAGATTGACTTACAATGGTTATTCTATGAAGCATTATGCTTATATGACAAAGGTTATGGGAGTTAAGAAACCTGCCACCTATGCTAAAGTAATGATGGATAAAAATTGGTTCACAACTATGGATGAGAAAATAAATTCCTTGGCTGAAAATAGTACTTGGGATCTTGTTCCACTGCCAAATGGAAAAAAGACCATTGGCTACAAATGGGGCTATAAGATTAAATGCAAGTTGGATGGCAGTGTAGAGAGGTACAGAGCCATGCTAATCACTAAGGGTTATGCTCAGCAGTATAGGCTAGACTATGAAGAAACTTTCAATCCTATTGCCAAGATGGCAACCATATGAGCAGTGATTGCATTGGATGTTGCAAAAGGCTAGAAATCGCAGAAGATGCATGTTAAGAATGATTTCCTCAATGGTTCCTTGGAAGAGGATGTTTACATGGATCAGCTTGAAGGGTATGCATATCTTGAGTTTTTGCATTGTGTATGCAAGTTGAAAAAAGCATTGTATGGGCTAAATCAGGCTTCGAGAGCCTGACATGCAAGGATTAGTAATTACTTGCAGAGTTTTGGATTCACAGTTGGTAGGGCTGATCATAGTTTGTTCACGACGACAAACCATATGAACAATGATAGCAACCATACAAATAGTGATTGCATTGGTTGTTGCAGAAGGCTAGAAATTGTAGCCGATGGATGTTAAGAATGCTTTCCTCAAAGGTGACTTGGAAGAGGATGTTTACGTGGATCAGCCTGAAGGGTATGCACATCCTGAGTTTTTACATTATGTATGCAAGTTGAAAAAAGCATTGTATGGGCTGAAGTAGGCTCCGAGAGCCTGGCATGCAAGGATTAGTAATTACTTGCAAAGTTTGGGATTCACAGTTGGCAAGGCTGATCATAGTTTGTTCACGACAACAAAGATAGACAGATGCTTAGTAGTGTTGGTTATTTATGTGGATGATATGATAATCACATTTGTGATGATGACTTTGGGATATAGAATGTTATGAGAATGCTGAAATCTGAATTTGATATGAAGGACCTAGGTGAGTTGAAGTACTTCTTGGGTATTGAGGTAATCAAGGGGCTGAAAATGGTTCATTTGGCTGATCCAAAAACACTATGCCATGGAAATGCTAAAGAAATATGGCATGACTAAATGTAAACTGCTTAATACACCTCTTGATCAAAATGTCAAGTTGGACATTAGCATTGGAGCTCAAATTGATGATGTGACTATGTATAGGCAGATGGTTGGAAACTTGATCTACTCAACTACCATCACCAAGCATGATTTGAGTTATGTTGTTGGGCTCATAAGTAAGTTAATGCAGAAGCCTAGAAAGCCACACTTGGATGTTGTTAGATCAATTATGCGGTATGTAAAGTCCAGTATAGATCATGGGTTGTTCTACGAGAAGGATAAGGCCCTAAAAATCAATGGTTACATAGATGCAGATTGGATAGAATGCTCATATGATCGTAGGCCTATGAGTGGTTATGCCTTCAACTTTGGAAGTGGGATGATCAGTTGGAGTAGCAAGAAGCAACCAACTCTTGCATTGTCTAGCAATGAGGAAGAGTGCATAGGTGTTGTGTTGGCAACATGTGAGATTGCATGGCTGCTCAAGATTATGGTTCATTTGGACATAAAGGTGGATGCTCCAGCGACTTTATTTTGTGACAATCTCAATATTGTACTTCTGGCAACAAATCAAGTATACCATGCCAAAAGTAAACACATTGAGGTACACTACCATTTCATTCGTGAGATGGTTCTTGTAGGTAGAGTGAATCTTATGCATGTAAAGATGGATGAGTAGGTAGAAGATATTCTTTACCAAGTCTCTGGGTAAAGATAAGTGCATTCAATTCTAATGGTTACTTGGTGTATATGTTTTATCTTGAGCTTGAGGGCGACTGTTGAGACTTCAAGCTCACTATCTTGTGTGTGACCGATAGTATCTTAACTATGTCCAGTTGTACATGTGTGGGACATTTAATAAGTCGGGTTAGTCGGTGTGACCTAGCTACAGTTAGTCATGGTTTGTGAAACCTAATGTATTAATTTCTCTTTAGTAAGTGAAGAACAAAAAGGAATAACGAAAGAAGATATAAAGCATGATTGAACTCTCTATTGCTCTCCTCTATCTATGTCTCATTTCTGAACAATGCATATGTGATGATGGAGTTTCATTTTTAATTACAAGTTAATGTGTATGTAGCACATGTATGCGTGTACTATGAATAGGGGGTGAATTTTAATTTACAAAATCAAGTGGATTATTGTGCCATATGCTTATGCAACTAACAGGGGTTCATTTTACAATCTAACAGTTGGATTGACATTAATAACAAAGTAGCAAAGTACAATGTGTTTTTTTTTTTGAATGCAATGGTTGGATTTATTTTATTTATAAATTATTGTGTATTATGTTGCATGTGAAGGAGGGAAACCTGCAAGGTCTAATGACATAGTGGTAAGTGAAAATCTCATGTCCAAAAATCCATAGCAACAGAAAATTCTTGATCAAGAGGAGAGTAGGTCAACTAGCAAAGAGTCAGCCTCCTACACAATAATTTAAAAAAACAACTAACATCAATGCGGGAAAGAACAAAAGGATGGGGGAATTTATGGATTCTTGGGTTTGTTTGTATGTTTATTTTTTCATTTTGTTTGATTATGACTTTTAGGATTATATTTTTTTGTTTGTTTTATTTTTTAATTTTTATATGATTGTGGTGGTGTTTTGTTAGATTTGCATTTTGGTATTTTGATTTTGTTTTTTTAAAAGTGTTTTTCTCATCTCTTGCTTTGTTTTTTTTTAAAAATGAATAAATGTGTAGTTTAGAATGACCAAACACAAATAAAAATGATTAGAATTTGTAATGGAAAACTTGTGAAAATTTTTAAAAATTTGAATATTTTTTTGGATTTTTTATTTTTAAGGGTTTTCCATGGAATTTCTAAAATTTTGATAGATTTTTCAACTTGTTTCTAAATGTTTATGTGAATTTTCAATTTGGATTTATGGTATCATAATTTTTAGTAATTTTTTATTTTTGCTAATTTTTATTAATTTTTTATTTATGTGAATTTTGTATAAATTTTTATTTTTTTTTGTTTTATTATTTTTAAATAAAAAATATGTGAAAAAAGGTGGGTAACTAGCTATACTACATGTGAACCTCAAGCTAGATGGCATCGTCAAGACCTCCCACACATTCTCATGCATGAGAACGGGAGCCGAATTGGTACAACTATTCAATAATAGCCACTCTCAAAGAGGGAAATTCCAACTCTACCAAAACAATGGCTTCTAGTACCATAGATCAACTTGAAAGGTATTTGTCTTATTGTGGCCTAGGCTCTAGGCTTTGATTTCACATCACTTTGTCACATAATTAGTACATACCAAAATGTATTTGTTCTACTTTCTTTTGGTTAAGAGTCAATGGGGCCCACAAAGTCAATGCCCCATTTCTCAAATGACTTTAGGGGAAGGATGGAATATAGTGGCATAGCATTGGTTTTGGTAGACTTCCTATCTATTTACAAGTGTCACAACGGTTTGAGTAATCATACGCATCTTTATGTAGTATAGACCACGAGTATCCTATGAGTAGGGCCTTTCTAATTGCCGCTTCTCCTGCAAAGTGGTCACCACATGTCTCATCATGGCATGCTTTCAACGATCCCGATATCATATCCACAACACTTGATCTTTGCCTTTCTTTTACAAAGCACCACCTAGCAAGGTATAGGGGGAATAATTCCAACATCAGCTTCTTCCTCTTTCTACTGAAGATACTATGGGGTAATCTTGTGTGGCTAAGAGATTGGTAATATCTACATGCCAAGGGGTTACGATTTCTATTAGAAATAGGGAAACATCAAGAAGGTAGGGATCATCTTGCTCTCCTCTCCCTCTTCACTCTAAGAGATTTGCGATAAATGATCAACCATGACATGGGAATGACCAAGTTTAGTGACTACTTCAAAATCAAACTCCTAAATTAGAAGGAGCCACCTCATCATTCTACCTTTAACATCTTCCTTATTCATTAGGAAGGACAAATCTTCACAATCTACATAAAACTTGAGGTGTGTCAACAAAAAGTAATGTCGAAACTTCTCCAAAGGGAAACACCATCACCAAGCACTCAAACTTTGTCACTGTATAGTTCCTCTCCCTATCAGTGACTTTTTGGCTTGCCTAATGGATGGACTAATCTAGCTTTAAGGAGCCTTTCAGATAACAAATTGAGTCTATCCCTTCGACTAATGCATTAGTGTGTACATGGAATTCCTTCATCCAATTAGGAGGTTGCAAGATGGGTGCTTTAATTAGACACTGTTTTAGTGTATTAAAGGCTTCTCTACAATCATCTATCTAAATAAACTCTACATTTTTCCTTATAGGAGGCTATATAAGGGGTCTAACTTTGTTACAAAATATACCATGAACCTCCTATAGTAGCCCACATGGCCAAGAAATCCTCTCAAGTGTTTTAGGTTGGTTGGTATAATTAGGGCTCCAATCTTCTTAATCTTGGTAGGGTCTATTGTGTGGAGACAATGTGGCCCAATAGAACACTTGAAGAGACTCCAAAGATACATTTGTCAAGGTTGAGGAAGATCCCATACTCCGACATCGATCACGATATTGATCAAAGCACTACTCCATGTGTCTCCAATGCTTACAGAGCAAGCTGAAGATACACAAATCATCTAAGTATACCTCAATGAAATCATGTAGTGATTTTTAAATGCAGCCACCATCATGACTTGCTGAAAGATAATAGGGGTGTTACAAAGCCCAAATGGTGTCTCCCTCCTATATCGTAGGTATCCCATTCCATTGTGAATGTCATCTTGGTCTTCTTTTGCAGTTTGCATCTAATTGTATTCATTAAAACCATCCAGAAGCAAGGAATAGAGTTCATAACCTACCACTATGTGTAGCAGTTATTCATTGAAGGGGATAGAGAAATGATATTTTTTTGTTTTGGAATTCAGCTTTTGGAAGTCCACATAGATCTGCAACTTTCTATTGTTCTTTGGTATGACCATGATGGGCAAAACAGTAGAGTGGCAAAATATTTAGAGTGGTAAATGGTCCTCATCGTAGTCTTAGCATCAAGCTCTAGGTCGATGTGATATTGACACACAGTGGGATCAATCCCCTTTAAGTCTTTGTAAGACCACTAAGAAAAACTCATTTGCTTCTCACCTTTCACTTCTCGAATAAAGGTCTCACAGATTGCTTATGGATATAGGTTAGACTCCTTCAAGGGAGTGATGTCCTCGTTGTCAAATGCTCTACTAGAACCAACTTTGACCTTTAGTGGGAACCCATTTGGCTCTTTGGAATGCTGAAATGGTATCAAGGATGTTTTTTTTTTTTGAGAGTTAATTACTTCTTGAATTGAGAACTCATCTTTTGAGGATGCATCCAAGAATGTCACATTACTACAAGGACCATCAAAATTCTGCTTGGGCTACTGGACTGGTGCTTCTTGTTGGCAAGGTGTATCATCATCATCCTTTCTTGAGAAGGGTAGTTTAGGATGATAAGAGTCACTACTAAAGGAAGGCTTATTTCTCTTAATCTACTTCTTATAAATATTTTTCATACGATGAGGTCCATTTACCACTCTGAAAGGTGCATAAAGGCAGTTGATTATTTTACAAAAATGCTTTTAGTGATGCAAACAATTTTGCATAGCTCTCAATCCAAGGAAGTGCATTTTTGGCGTACCTTATGGGCTCTTGGTGGGCCATGTAGTTAGCTAAGTAGGGATTGTGACAGATCCTGAAAAGATCAAAGCTATAGTTGCCATGAGTCCACCACGCACCCCCAAAGAAGTCCACATCTTTCTGTCATCAGTTGGATATTATCGACGGTTCATAAATGCTTTGGTAGAAAGAACGTTGCCATTGACAAATCTGTTATCCTTCAACTGTTTGTTTATGGAGTGACCCTTGTAAGGTGGATTTCAAGGATGTAAAGAAGGAACTATAAGAGCACCTATGCTAAAAGCATTGAAGAGGGGCGAATAATTACAATAGGTATGTTGCATCTCCTCTACATGATGGAAATGCCTTTTTGCTGGGGATCAAGCCAACTACAAGCCTTTGAAAGAATTAAGTTTCTTGTGACTCAAGAACTAATTCTCATAGTTTTGAATCTTCAAAATCCTTTTGAAGCACACTATGATGCTTCTGGGGATTGCATTGGAGTTGTGCTTAACTAAGAGCATCATGCAGTAGCATTTGAGAGCCATCACCTCAAGGATCATGAGCTACATGCTCCAATATATGAGAAAGAGCTTATGGCGGTGGTACATGCTCTTTAAGTATGGAAACACTATTTACTTGGTGCATATATTGTTATTAAAATAGATCACCAAAGTCTAAGATACTTTCTCACTCAGAAGAAGCTCTCAGAGAAACAGATGCGTTGGGCAAATTTCTTATCTATGTTTCACTTTCAAATCCTTCACACATCTAGAACTAAGAATGTGGTAGCAGATGCTTTATCATGTCAACCTTGAGTGAAAAAATTGAATTAACAATCCCAAGTCTCAGCAGGAGCTCTAAATCAGAACTAGAATAGAGGACCTTCTAGATCAACCCAACCACTCAAGCCAGCCGATTACACCTTACTCGATTCAAGATGGTTATTTGTATTATCATCAAGCAATTTGTGTAGCATTACCATTGAAACACAAGGTAATGGATGAAACACATGCATCTCCATATGGTGGACATAGGGTATTCTACCCACTACTCAAGTATTGGAAATATATTTCTTTTAGCCCACTCTTAGAGTTGACATTGAAAGATATGTTCGCCAGTGCAAGATATGCAAAAAATAAAGTATGGTAGGCATAAACCACATGGTCTATTGAAGCCATTACCTATTCCCATTGAGCCTTGGGAAAGTATAGCCATGGACTTTATCATGGAGCTTCCTCACACACACAAGCAGGCAATGATGCAATCTGGACTATCATTGATAGATTTAGTAAGCAAGCACACTTTATGCCTATGCGAAAGATAATCAAAGCTGATCATATGGCTAAGCTATTCATTGCTCATATTTTCAAGCATCATGGCATGCCTAAGTCCATTATAAGCGATCGAGATCGTCGCTTGACCAACCTCTTTTGGCAAGCTCTCTTCAAGAACCTCGGGACTCTGTTAAATTTTTCATCCTCTTATCATCCTCAAATGGATGGGAAAAGTGAAAGTGCTACTTCTATTATTCTAGACCTTTTGAAATCATGTCTCTGACAATCAAAGAGAATGGAAAAAGTATTTGGCTTTAGTAGAGTTTGCATACAATAACACGGTGCACTCTAGTACCCGTAAGGCACCCTTTGAGATCATCTATGGTAAGCCTCATTTACCACCCATTATTCTTACTAAGGATAAGATCTTTGTAGCAGATACGTTTGTTAGAGACATTGATATAGCTTTCTCTCAAGTAAAGGGTGCTATCCAAAGGACACAAGAGAAGCATAAATGCAAAGCTGATAAGCATTGTCGTAAGTTAGATCTCAAGTTGGGACAATATTTTCTTCTTAAGTTTGAGAAGACTTGCTCTTGAAGAAGCAGACTGGTCAAAAGGGTAAAGTGGTTAAGCTTTCTAATCGCTATTATAGCCCTTTCAAGATCACAGATAAGATAAACAATGTGACTTTTTGTTTGGATCTACCAAGTCATTGGAACATTCATAATGCTTTCCATATAAGTTTGCTACATCCCTATATTGGAGAACCTCCAATGGAAGCAATGTAGGAAGATTTACCTGACATAGAAGAAACAAAAGAGTTCCTTGTGCCTGAAAGATTTTTACACCATCAGGACAATACTCTAAGGTTAGGTAAGGTATTACAGAAGTATCTGGTTAAGTTTAAGAATTACCCCCATTGGACACTCAGTTTATGACTCAGAAAGAACTACAAGACTTTGCAGACCATTTGAAGTACTATGTATCCCCTCTACAGTTGAGGTCAACTATTTAGAAGCATGAGGGATGTCACTAAATTGATTGCTTTTTATGCATTCTCTATTTAGTAAATTTATGTCAATAAATTAATGACCCACTTTTCTTTAAATGTTGATGATGATCTAGCATGGGCATGAGACCATTTAGAGATCAGTATTCCTAGTGCATCACTTAATGGAATGATCAGAGCACTATGATGGGGATATCTAGTACAGACAGTACAAGTTATGAAGAGGGAAGGAATTGTCTGCCAAGTGTAAGAGTGTACACAAAAACCAAGAAGGTACACATAAATGAAGATGGATTGATTTCTAAGAAGAGGAAGTGCATTAGCATTGTGTATATGTATTTATGTGTGCATCCAGGGATGCTTAGGAATGTTTACTTATGTGTAATGAGCATTGCATTCATTTGGGGTCATCCTCTCTCTTAAAAGTCAAGGTTTAAGGTCTTTTCTCTCTTAATGAATTAAGGAGAGAAGTAATTCTTTCACTAAGAAAAACGAGAGAGGTAATTCTTGCACTAAGAAAGATGAGAGATATGATCCTCTTGAAGTGAGGAGAGAAGTGATTTTCTCTTTCTAAGGTCTAAGATGACACAACATTTTGTGGAAAGTCAATCTTAAGGTTGTGGCCCAAGGAAATCTTATGAACTCTCCTTATCTATGGCTCAAGGTGGTTGCATGGACCATAAGTTAAGAGTAGAGTTTAAAAAGCTGTTTTTTTAAAAATAGTCATGGTGAATCCATTTTTAAAATATCTCACGATAGAAATCCGATCTCTAAAAATAGCCCGCCAGAGTTATAAAAAACGACAATATCTACAACTTTTGTGTCGGACGTTTTTCCATCCGAGCAATGCACATAGAGATATTCCAAAATTGGTGCTGCAAAGTAGGTCCTAGAATAGCTACATCTTGCATGAAGATCAACCTTTCCAATCTTGGCACTCAAGTCTCTCTCCAATAAGAGAAGCTCTTGGAGCCTATAACACGGAGGCTCTCCTTGGGTGTGGAAGAGGTGAAGGAAGCATCACTTTGCATGCATCCAAGAGGAGAAGAGAAGGATCAAGTACTATGGAAGCTCTGCTAAAATCAAGTTCCAAGAGGAGAAGAGAAGGTGCAAGTACTGCGGAAGCTCTGCTAAAATTAGCTCCAAGAGGAGATCCCTATACATATTGTGTAGAAGAGAAGGTGGAAGTGCTGCAAAAGCTCTACTAGAATCAAGCTCCAAGAGGGGAGCCCTACGCATATTGTGTAGGAGAGAAGGAGAGACTCAAGAAGGATCAACAGGTGCCAACTTCCAAGTTGTGCAAGTGTTAGCTGGTTGTATACCGTGTAAGGAACCGTGATCTTGTTCCCAAGCTCTACAAGTTAAGAACTGGTTTATGTGTAACGGAGGAGCTTTCTCATTGTCAATAATATAACTCCACAAGGGGGGGAGGGACTGTTCCATCTTCCAGTCCCTAGTGTGTTGTCAATCTCTCAATCTCTCTCTCTTTCTCTCTACATCTTTCTTTTCTCTCATCTATTCTCTCTTTGCGCCAACATAATATTAACCATATATATTTTAAGTGTATAAGAAGGTCGAGCGTGTATCTCTCATCTTATAACAGAGCATATATTTGATTCAATGTGAAGGTCATTTTCATGGTAAATCTGATTACAGTTTAGGCACATAGTAACCAGAGGACAAGAATTAGTCACAGGATGATTTAGTTAAAACCGTGACTAGTTAAGGTATCTGCAATAATCTATGACTATATGTTATAGTCTTGAAGGATGTTTGAAGAAATAATGGCACACTCAAAGTCATTTTGGTGATTCGTGGTCAATTTGGGACCATTTTGAAGGATCATGGACTTAATTGAAACCTAAAAAAGATTTAGAGAGGTTAAATGTAATATTTTTCCTTTATTTAACGAATTTTTAAAAGGAAAAAAAAGAATAAATGCCCCCCCACACCGCCAGCAAATGTACGTGGGTGTGGAGGATTTCTAGGTGGCGTAGACGCAGGGGGCTGCCGTGTGTCGACAGAGGGGGGCTGCCATGGATGCCGAACGGGTGGAGGGCAGGACAACATGGGCAGGGGGTAACGGTTACTCCAATTCCCCTCCCCCATTCTCTGCATGGCAGCGGCCATCCAGCTGGCCATCCTATTGGGAATAAGGTGGGGGGGCTCCATACCTTACTAATTTCCCCCCCGAAGACCCTATAAAAGGGCCTAAGCGTAGAGGAGGAGACCCTGGCCCCTACACGCTATTTGACTGGAGAGAGAGTGAGGGAGAGAGTAAGAGAAAAGAGAGGGAGAGAGAGAGAGAGAGAGGGAAAGGGAGAGTAAGAGAAAAGAGGGAGAGTAAGGAGAGAGAGAGAGAGAGAGAGAGAGAGAGAGAGAGAGAGAGAGAGAGAGAGAGAGAGAGAGAGAGAGAGAGAGAGAGAGAGAGAGAGAGAGAGAGAGAGGGAAAGGGAGAGTAAGAGAAAAGAGGGAGAGTAAGAGGAGAGAGAGAGAGAGAGGGAAAGGGAGAGTAAGAGAAAAGAGAGGGAGAGAGAGAGAGAGGGAAAGGGAGAGTAAGAGAAAAGAGGGAGAGAGAGAGAGAGAGAGAGAGGGGGAGAGGGAGGAAAAGGGAGAGTAAGAGGAGAGAGAGAGAGAGCGAGAGGGAATTTCTCCCTCTTTGAAGGCTTCCAAGCTTGCCGTCTTTCTTTCTCCCCTCTTAGAGAGGGTTCTCACGGACGAATTCTCTCCACAAGGAGTCATCTCTTTGGTAACCTCAGTGTGTAGCCGTGAAGGCAAAACCAAAATTATATGATGCCTCCAAAGCGAAGTAAGGCCCAATCGAATGTGAATCCTGCTTCAATTGATGGAGCTACGGGTCAAGGAACTACATCATTTGGTAATCAGGTGCATCCCATAAATCCTACCTGGATGGGAGCCCTTAAGAACATAGGCCAACTTCATTGGGAAAGGAGAAGGTAAAAGTCTATGATAACTAACCACCATTTAGGTTGCATTATTCAATCATGTTGGAAATTGTGTTTTAGTGCACTTCGGCATGTTTTAAACGAATAAATTGTACTAAATATTTTGCATTCATGCACACTAAAAATCAAGGAATTTATTGGTTGTGTTCGTAGTGCTTTAATATATGCACTAGCATTGGTATGCTTGAAGGGTACTTAAAAGAAATGGGTTGTTAGGACATATTCATCACTAAGAAAAAATTGTATTTTTCTTGCATCGCAAGATTTGTGAAATTGTAAAGGTAGGAGTAAAGGCTTGAATCAATTACATGAGGTTCGTGAATTGCTACGATAACGATTAAGTATATCTAGGTCATTGCAATACTAAGCTAGGTATTAAGCTCCTATAAACCTTCAAAGGGAAGTGGTTTGCTTTTGCATTAGGCCTGATAACTTCACGTCCTCCACTCAAAAGAAAAATACAAGTCTCTATTTGTGTTTTGCATAAGCGCATCGAAATGAATTCCCAAAAGCAAAAGCCTTGCATTGCATCATTGTCTTAGGAAAGATACACATCAAGATTGCGTGGCATCATGGTCAGTTTTAGTTACGCTACTAGGGATTCATCTTGAAGATAACTGTAAGTCGCACATACAAAATGCTAAAAATTGCTCAAGGCCATTCAATAAAATGAACCCTATATATGCAAGGATAGGGCTCAACTCAACATATTTAGGGTTTAAAAGTAATTGAGTCATGCTATTGTTACTTTATAGGGGGACCATGAGACAAGTAAAACACTCATTGGTCTCTATTCTAAACCGGGCCTCGATAAAGTTGAAACAACCTTGAAGATATCACCTTTAACCATGATGCAATCTGATGTTAATACAAGAGAGTTAGAGTGGCGTTTCTTCCAAGACAAGAACCCTGGATTAAAGGCTAGCAAGCTAAGATAGCTACCATCCGCGAACTATCAGATATAGATCCAATTGCATAATTTCTCACTCCTTTCACATAGGAGGGGGGTCGAAAAGAAGGTATTCCCTATCCCTTAGAAGATATTGGAAATTGTTGCCACGAAAAGAAGGACAAATGCTAAGTGTCAAGAGAGGGACCCCACGTTAGCAGATGTTTGGAGTACTTGCCTACACCATTTTTTGTGCTTCTAAGTTAGGAACATTGCTTGTAAAAGACTGTATAACCCCAAACTCATAAAAGAAATGGGAATAATGAATTGGGTTGAACTTTTGGAGGGCGCACCAAAGCACCCTCAGCTAGCCACCAACCCTAGCCAAGGGGGTTCTAAATAACCGTGACAAGAATGTAGATCTAACCTACCACGAGAGGTCTCTCCGTGGGTTGGTTTGAACATAGGAGGATGCTTGGATGCCAGGGGGCTCTGGCTGTAAATTCCCCTCCTCGGGCTCCTACTCAAACGATCTACGTGACTCGAGATAGATTCTCAAGGGCACTTGTTACTAGTGCAAGGCAGAAACTTGGAGGAAGTAAAGTGCATCCTCACGGTTTGCGAATATTGTTCCTTTTGAATGTTCCCACTTAGAACCGTGAGTTTTTCCCTAATGGTCATTTCCTAAACGGCAACTAGCGTCGAACCCCAAGCGAACTACTTTATGCAGAAACGCCAGGTCCGAAGCGGATTCACACTGCACTTGGTTCAAGGAGAATGGGAAACGAGAGGGATGCAAGGCTCGACCTCTCTGCCATAAGGCATAGTTCCATTCCGTTCCCCTAAAGCAACGTAAATCGAGATTATTATAACTTAGATTCTAGGTCAGCACCCTTGCTGTTCGTGTCCTTTGAAACAATCTTCTCACTGTCCATCATGATTGAGAAAAATTCCCGGCCAACCGGGACCACCCATCCGTAGGACGGACCCATGGCCACATCCTTTGCACTTTCCTCAGGTTGTTTTAGTTATTTAATTACCTAACACATTTAGTTCGACATGTATCAATCAGCTTCCTTAATTAGCCCATTAGGCATTGGTTCCTTCACGTAATCATAGCACTTGACATAGAAAAGCAATGTCAAATAAGTTCCTTTTCAATAGGTTATCATATTTATCTTTGAAATACATAAAGTCTAGCCCGTAGGCTTATCCATAATCCGCTCGAAGGCTATCCAGCAATCCATAGGGATTACTAATCCAAGATTTTGCTCGTAGACTAGTATGCGGGCCTCGAGATCCAATCCCGAGTCACGTTGGCCTCTTGTGCAGGGCCCGGAAGGCGAGGGATTTACGGCTAGAGCCCCCTCTGGCATCTCTTGCTCCAAGTAGAGCTCAATGAAGAGACCTCTTGCGGCGAGTTCAGTCTACCATCTTGGCCCGGTTAACAACCCCCTTGGTTAGGGTCACGCAGGCAGTCGGGGGTAACTGAAGCTGCCTCTCCCTTCAGGCCTTCAACTTGAAGCATTAGATATCTTTTCATCCTTTAATTCTTTGAGCAAACAAAGCAAAACAGTGCTCTTAAAACTGTTACAAGCACAATCATTTCCATTGGTCGTTATTTTTGGCCAACTGAGGAGTGAATCCTTCTTTTTGAATGCATCCAGAACTCGATCCGGGGTCAATTGCGATTTGGCAAGATCCCCGAGGGTTTGTTTATTAACCCTTATCCTTGGGTTAGGGCTATACCCTATTAACCTGATTTAACCAATACCTTAAGTGCTATTAGCAGTAAATACGTTGTTTCAATTTACTGATTGGTCCTTTGCTTTCAAGCAAATATCTAATCCCCGTATTCTTGGTCACTTTACCCAAGAAAGGTACTATATCAGGACAATTATTCATCCTCTTACAAGATAAACTTGCGTAAGAATCTGCCAATCTCATTTCGAGGAATTGGCCATTCCCTTGTGATCAAATCACAAGAACATGCAACTCTGCAATTTGTTGCACAAGTGTCGCATCAAACTATGGGACTATTTACCCATCAAGTGGAGTCTTATAACCATGAAATCATGATTAGATATGACAATCCGTTCATGATTGCATTAGGCCGACATTGTCGATCCTAGGGTTCCAAGTTCAAACCGAGTTTCATCTTTTTTTTAACGAGAGATCCTTAGGGTAAAAACCCTAGATCATTTCTCGCAAGTATGTCCTACTGTCCCTACATTCCGTGAATGTGGGCAAGTCTTTAGGGTATAGTAGTTTTAGCTTTGGCAATAAGAGTGACTAGGTCACCTCCTCAACGTTTTAAATCCTAGTTAGCTCTTTGGGATATGTTGCATTGAATTAACCCTTCCTAAATGAGTACCTCGCGGTTTTAGGTGTTTAGGTTTTAACTTGTCTATTCTTGAAGATAATTACGCACCATTTCTGTAACCACATGATTCATTGTCTACTTATAAGTTGATTTACAAACCTTAACTTTTCGGGTTAAGATCAAAGCATAGGTTAAGTTATAGCATAATTCCAATTGAACATCCTATAACATGCAAACAAGATTCATGCTACTAAGCTTTAGGATTTTATGTTTGAACATGCAGCCTTTATCTACTTTCTTTTCCGAATGAATTTATCGTATGCTGAGCTTACACACCCTTTCGTTAATTTAAGTTTTTAGGCCACTTGCCTAGAGTTAAATCTTCTTCATGCAGCCCTAGCAATTTCCTATAGTTGCTAGTAACTTTCTTTAAGAATCATTTCGAAAAAAAGATGTTCAATAATGCAATATGCGGTTTATTCCTTCCATGCTTAATCGAAGTGTACTATCATAATTCCGTTTTGTAAAAATGGACATTAATTAATCTAATTTCATTACTTTGCAATGCATAAAAACGACTTGCTAGAAATGCATAGAAATCTTATGCTCACTTTATTTTATTCATTTTATTAAAAAATACTAATGACCGAATCCCTCAATTGTGATCTATTAGCCAATGTATTTTCAATTGAAAAAACATGCATCCTTATTCCTCAAATGATCCATGCATAATTGAAATATTACGACATTAATCAAATTTAGGAAGAAGAACTTGGACTTGTGGTGAAATGTCAACATGGATGTTAGGAGACGATCCTCCTGCGGTTGCACCTTGTGCTTTCTTAGGAGCCATCGCAAATTCGGTCTTTTCGCCTTGGACGCAGCTTTATGATGTTGGCCGTCTCCTTTGCATGCGAAACTCCCTTTGTGATTCCACCGTCCTTCAAAATCGAACCTTAGAAATGAAACTTATGAATTTTTCCTTCCTTACGTAGAAGCTTCGGGGGTGCAAATTGTCTACATGGAAAGGGGGAAAAGAAAATAGCTTTGTGGTATGGAAAAGGGGGAAAAGGTAGCTTGGAAATCCGGGTTATAAAGACCGCTTTTGAAAGGGTTTATAAAAGTCCCTGGGAAGGGCCTTTAAGATGACGTGTGAGGGGGGAAAAATCCACAGGAATTGCTAAAATGGCTATTTGTGTGGGGAGGATTTAAAAGGAACCCAGGTTAAATAGCCTTAGGGTAGTGCTATGAAAGGCCTTAAAACCAGCTAGGGGAGGGAAAATCCACAAGAAGGGATTTGAGGACTTTTGGGGAACCTCACTGAAAGGAGGTTAGGTGGAATTTGCAAGGAAATGGGTGGAAAAATCCCAGGGGGGTATAAGAACCACAATAGGGGGCTTTTGGATTCCGGGGGGGTTATTAAACCCACATGAAGGCCCTTCAAGGAAGCCCACAAGAAGGGGGGACTTCCAAGAAGGATTTACAAGCTTCCTAAGAATCTTCTAAAGCTTCTGGAGATCGTAGAAGCCCACGTGGATAAGTGATGGAGGCACAGATGGGATTCGTTGGTGACAGCGGCAACGTCTTGCTTGACAGCAAATGGCGATCTTCAGCGTCTTCTTCCCTCCACTCTCAACGGCGGCGTCCGTCACGGTGATTATCACTTCCTCCTCTCTGTCGATCATCAGCAGTGTGACGGCTCCCACTATCCTCCTCCCTCCTCACTTCCCCCCACAAGGTTTATATAGGTGAGGGGAGGGGGTCCTTCTCGCCCCCATGCGGCCATAATGCATGGCCTTCTCCCTTCATGAGCTCCATAACTAGCAAGTTGACCAACCAAGGACAACGGGGTTGTCCATGATCTATTTTACAAGGAGACCTAAGGTAAGGATAATTAGGTTTGGAAGGGTACAAACCCTAACCCAAAGAAAAAGGGAATATAAGCAACCTAACTTGCTTGACATTGTTTTTGTGTCAATGCCTAAGTTACGTGATGAAACCTGTGTTTAAATTGATTAATTAAGAAAACTACTTTTGCATGTTAAACATAATGTGGTAGGTAATTAGATAACTAAGCAACCCAAGGAAAGTGAGGTGGAAGAGACTTGGTCCGTCCTATAGAAGGGTGGTCCCGGTTAGTTGGGAACTTTTCTCAAAAGATGAGATAACGAGACTATGAAGACCTAGCATCAGTAGAGTTAGAATCCCGATTTATGTTTTTTTAGGGGAAAGGAATGGGACTATGCCTTATGGCAGAGAGGTTGAGCTTTGCATCCCTCTCATTTCCCATTCTCCATGAACCAAGTGCAGCATAAATCTGCTTCGACTTTGTTGTTTGTACGCAAAGTGGTTCATTTGGAGCTCGAAGCTAGCTACTTCCTAGAGACTTTGCTGATAGGAAAGGAACCCTGACTTCAGGTCAATCCTAAGTGGGAACGACCGGACACTTCTGTTTGGGGCAGACTCAGGAAGACCTAGATCACAAACCCTATGTCATTCCTTGAGAGTGCGAGGTGGCGCTTTCTAGACTCTCTTCCCGACGGGCTGCTAAGACGTGTCCCACAAGCGGATGAGCAGACACGTTACAACTAATAATGTTGTGGGTACAACCACTACAAATAAAATGGCGACCACTAGGATTACAAACAAAGCCACAAATACCAACAAAAACCAAGCACTTAATTGTCGTAAATCCCTAAGTGCCATTTATTATTATTATTTTAAATATTAAAGATGGAAAATAGATCATCATCCCATGGGCTGGTAACAAAAAGATGCATTCGTAAGAGTATGAAATTTTTTAAATATAATCTTCTACATACAAAATCCTAGAGAAAATTCTTAATCACAAATTCCAAGGATTAATTTGGGGTTATACGAGATATAACTAGGAGTAGGATGCAAGGAGGAAGATACTACACTACACGAAAGAATTTATGATTTTTCTACATCAAAAATGGGTTTTTTTTTCAAGATCTAGATTCAAAGACTATGATTTTTGTAATAATAAATATTTAAAATTTTGTATCCAATTCGTATTGAACTAATACAAGCACTAATTCTCTCAAAAAAGTCTTGAGATAAATTGTTAAAATATTTTCAGTGTTAAAAATATCCAAGAATTTTGGAACTAGTGAATTATCACTAAACAAGGACCTACAGAATCCTGTTAAGGAAAAGAAAAGATCATCAACGGAGTTTGCTCTCAAGGATGGAAGTTTTGGGGGGAGGGGGGGGACAAACTCTTGTTAAAACTCATCTAGGACTAGATCCCAAGGGAAGAGTAATTCGAGAGAGGAATATTAGAAGATATTGCCACTTATGCTAAGTTTAGCCCTAATATTGTTATTTTAAAAAAAAGGTTTGTCTTGGAAATAAGTTCATGAAAAATTTTGTGTATAATGCATTTGCAATAAGTTGTTTGTGGTTGTAAATTAGGTTCTAATCTTTCTTAATTTATCAGAATAAAAGATGGATAATCGAATACAGATCATCGATTGAGGCAATATTCTAATGGGCATAGAACACATGAATAAAACCTACTCCAAGGAGTTTTCGTTTTCACGTTAGTGAGTATGGACTGATCACGACACGACCCCATCATAGGGAATTCTAGTTGGCAAGAGGAGGGGAGGATACCAGAGGACTCTGGTCACAAAATCCTTAGACTCTTATGAACTATCAATTACCCTTCGAACCCAGATAGTACTCCAGAAGTCCCAATACTAGTCGAGGGATTGAGATTAGTACAAATAATACCTTTGGGTTGATATTACATCTAGTAAGGACAAGAAACTTTGTAAAAATATATTTTTCTTAAAGGAACTATTGAGAAAGAATTGCTTTACACTATTTTTGTATTGTGAAATAAAATATGTGTAATGAATTTGTAACATGAGATAATCAAGAAAGCTGTTTTTTATATGTCAAACCTAAAGTGATAGGTAATTAGGTAATTAAAAGTACTCTATCGAGGAGGGAAGAGAGTGGATAGATCCCCAACAAGTCCAAACCTATGGTTGGGTGGTCTTAGTAAGCTAAGGGCTTTTCTCAAAGAAAAAGACTACATTTATATATAGGTAAACGAATATGACTAAATATTAGGAAAACACTACTTAACACTATATTGGGGAATATGGGAATTTTCCATAAGTTTGGGACACGTGGTCAAATCTTTGGATTTGTCATAACTTGAACACTATAACTCCAAATTGAGTACTCTATAGCCCAATAGATTCCATTTTTTGAGTGCTTTCCAATGATAGGTTACATCATATGGTTTTGAGAAACTTATGGACATGTTATTCCGAGTGCCACCTTTTTAGCATTCAAAAAATGGGAATTGGGAGATTCCCAAACTCAATAATATTGTGTTACTTGTAATGTTTTAGGGAGTCGAAATGGGATTTTGCCTTAAGGACAGAAGGGTTGACATCTTATACTCCCCTTCGTCTCCCATTCTCTTTGAACCAAGTGCAATGCAAGTTCACTTCAATTCGAGTAATCCTGTAAGAAGAGAGGACTCGAATTACTAACACTAGAGTAGCTGACCAATAGGTGACTTGACCAATATTAGGAACCTAAAACTCAAGACATTCCTCATGGGGATGGCTGAAACTTCCACTACAAGGTAGACTCATGTGAGCCAAGATAGCAAACTTTGAGGTATTCCACGAAGTCCTGGATGGCATTGTCTAGGATATCTCTTGATGTGCTACTAAGAACATGCCAACGAGAAAGCGGATCAAGTGGGCATGTCACAGTTTCCTATCCCATCCATAGAGCTAACTATGATTGAATGTACTCATGAAGATAGTTTAAATGAAGTAGATAATAATGAAAACTCATCATGGTATAATCTAGGATGAGTCATGAGATATCAAGCTCCTATGCCTAGCCACCTATATTGACTTGTATATAGACTCACACACCTACACACTACAGATGGAAAGTGCACATCATTGTCACTTTATTCTTTATTCTTTTAATGATGAATAGAATAAGGGAAGGCATGTTACACATTGTGACTATTAGAGTTCCCACATACTAGTCTCTCTCTTATTCCATGAATCTCCATAGGTCTCACTCTCTTCTTACTTCCACTTGTTCTTTCACCTTTCACTCACCTTTCAACTACTATTAGAACAAGCCTTTGAGGAGCTTCATCCATCATTTACTTCAACCCATGAAGTGACTGGCCAAAGACCAAGCCACTTTTACCCAGGTCAGCAAGCCAACTCCTAAGAGTTGTTGCACTAAACAAGTGATTGTTGCTACTAACAATGCTAATTTGGTTTAGTCTTCCATTAATTGTATGGCGTTTTGTTTGTAGTAGTCCAACTACAAATATTCTACGCTTCAGTAAATTATATTAGGCACTAGAATGCTAAACCTAAGATAACTACGATTTCCCTCCATCTTTCAGGAGCGGCTTCTCATAAATTTCTCCTGCCAACTAGTGGCAGTTTATCCAAGAAATTTTGATGTTTGACTTTAAGAAGTTTGTTTCATGTAACAGATCCCTTGGATCTATTTAAATATCTCCATTTAAATTCCTTTGTATATTTATCTTCTTCAACTGATTAAAATTATTTCATTTTATTTATTTAATTAACAACAAACATTCAAATCAAAACAATCTAGCGTTCTAAAAACCATAACTTTTATCCCTTGATAAACCTCTCCCCACTTCATACCGCAATTTCGTCGTTGCTTATTAGTATTTAAATACTTAATTCATTTTGCGAATATAATGTCCTTTTCTTCTTTTTCTTCACTAAATACAAATCAGGACAAAACCAGGTACTTTCCGCACTCTAACGAAAACACATACATAGTTTATTTTAAATTTCCATATTCCCTGTTAATTTATAAATTAATCTTAGTGGCCCTCCACTCTTCCTTGCAATCATCAGATGATTTCTTTTTAATATGAACAAAATATAGATCTTAAATATGGATGCTGAGGCTTTCCCTCCTGCCATCAAACAATTATCTTATTAAGGTTTTTTTTTATATTTGTAATTTAATTTAAGGTTATAATTTTCTTATCATCAGCAAACATCAGGAAAATACTATTGTATCTCTCATTTTTTTTTTCCATCCCTGTGTTATTGAATAGTACATCACGTATCATTTTATTTCTCAAAATAAAACATCATGTTTATACGAAAATGTTTTTTTCAGTAGAATATATTTAAACTGTTGTTACTTTTTATTTTAAAGCTTACAGAACTTCATCGGCAATCAAAAATTGTCTTTTCAGCTGTTCATGTAAAGATCCATATTTTTATTGATAGATAGCCAATTTCTTGTAAATGAAAACTGCTATTTTGCTTTTAAAATAACTATTTTTTGATATTTTAAATATAGTAAATCATCTTTAAAAATTCTCAAAAAACTTCAGTAAATTTTCAAAGTCATAAAATTTATGGAAAAAATATCAGAGCTTATAGATTTTCAATCAGCCATTTTATAAAAATTTATTTGTGTCATTTTAAGTCATTTTTGAGCATTTTCGACTATTTTCTATTTTTAATAAGTGAAAATAGGTCCACATAAATGCAAACAACAATCCAACATAGAAAAACAAGTTTCAAAGCATTTTTTAAAAATACTAAACTAAACATTTACTTATACTATATCATTCATTTTAGATAAACGGTTTAGGCATGTACTTGTAAATCCCGCGGGTCGTTGTCGCGTCTTTGAAGACCGTGTCCTCCTACAGTCCAGTCAATGCAAGTCCGTCGTCCGGCCAGTCATTCCAACCATCAACTCGTCAATCTTTTTACTCTCTCACCGATCCTCGCGCGAGTGTTGCTCCATGGCAATGGGAATGACCTTTTTCTCTTAAGTTAAAGATTAAACTCTTAATCAAGAGTTAATTTTAGTTATGGCTTTTGGTTGAGGAAGCGACGACTTATGAAAGAGGTGGAGACTAATTCAATATCTCCATGATCTGTCCACCAAATCCTGCGCGAGGCCAGGCGATTTGACGAGAACAAAATCTTCTACCAGCCTATGATCTCAGTTTGCCCAAGTATATTGAGGCTCCAATTTGGCCATTGTAAAGAAGAGAGAGCGATGGAGGAGAAGAACCAAGATTTGCATTGCATCTTGCTATAGCATAATTATTTTCCTTATCCAAGCTCTCTAGACTTTGATTTTTTCCTCCTCATGCAATCTAACTCACTTAGAGAAGGTGCCCCATCTCCTTTTTTTTTTCAAAAATGGCGCCCCTTCATCTCTCCATCTCTTGTCTCTCACACTTGGCGCAATTTCTTTCTTAATTCTTGTTCTCTCCTCCTTGTGCTCTATTGCAAGATCAATGGAGAGTGAGGGTAAAGATGGAGATGACTTTCATGTATTTCCTTTTATGTGCCAGAACCTATTGTGTGGAACAGGATGCATGGATCTTCAGTTTTGCCATGGAAGCATGTCAGATCCAGATGGCGAATGGGCAACCATGAGTACTCTTGGCGAGTCTCCATGCGTACTTGGTAAAACCGGTAGCTTCTCCTCTTCTACACCATTGAGTTTCCTCCCCTTCTTATCAATGGAAATTTCTTGTGTCTCTCTCAATCTGTGGATCGTGCGATCAGTTGCAGGAATTCTCCCACCCTAACAATTTCGATTCTTCAATTTGCAAATTGTATGAACGCTTTCAGGGAAGCTTCTCCACTTCATATTAATGCATATTTCTGCTCTCTCTCTCTCGGCAAGTCTCCATAGGCGGCGCCAGGGCTCTATGCAATCAACCTATGTGACAGGGAGCCTTAGGGATGTGTGACCAGATCAGTGTGCGATTGCCACGTCGTCAGCGCAAGTCTTCATCATATGATGAGGGCTGGACGAAAAACGAAGATACAACCAGTTGCAGCAGCCGAGATGAAAATGCGCAACAGAGAGAGAAGGAGGCAGCCGCAGGAGAAGACGTAGCCCCCAAAATCTCTTTTTGTTTTCAGTTTTTTTTTTTCAAAGATAGAGAGATAGACACGCCGAGAATGTAACCGCCCCCTTACTATTATGAGTGACGATGTCCCATGAAATGGCATGTCAAGCTTGGGCATCTCCTCTAGCCCACAAGAAGCAATTGAATACCTTTTCAAGTTCATTCCATGCCTATTTGCTGAAGGTAAAGATGCTAGCTACAAAGATAACTATAGCCATTAGTATAGAACTTAAGATGAGGAACCTTGCCCCTAAAACAATAGCTTCTCCATTCCAATTTTGTAATTTTGAAGCCATTTTAGTCTTTAGCCAATTGAAGCACTAAGCAATAGTGATCCCCATGCCTAACAAGGGGCAATCCAAGGTATCTAAAAACCTCCCATTTCTTAATTATCTTCAAGCCTAATAGTGGAAGCCATTCAAGGGTGTCATTAGATACAACACTTCAAATTTGGTCTTGCTTATTATTGAACCTGATAGGTCAGAGAAGTCTTGAAAAGCTTCAAACAATGTGTTGAGTTGAATTCATTGGGCCGTGATGATGTTGGAGTTATCCTCCACAAAGAATTGACTTATTACTTGCCCTAACATCATGCATCCTTAGATTTCTCAAGGTCCCTCTTGGTACTAATATCTAGTCTAATCTTCTTAGCAATGGATAATTTCTATGGCATAGAGAAGCAAGGCTATGGGACAACCTTGTCTCATAGACCTTTTTAGCTCAAAGGATTCGGAGACCGCCCCTTTAATGGATATTCTTAACTTCTACACTTGAAAGGAGTGTCATAATCATTCTAAAGAACTTCCTTCCAAAGACCATTGCTTCAAGGTAAATGCATACTAAATCCTAAAAAACGTGATTATATGCATTTCAAAATCCATTCACTAGGAGGTAGTCCTGTCCACCAATCATTTCTTAATCAATAACTGTTGCAAGGCTAGGGATGGCATTTTCTATCTTCTGATTAAAAAAATTGAAGCCATAATGCTGGGAGTGGATGACTTAAGCTAGTAATACCTTAATTTTGAGTGCCAAAGCCTTGACAACAAGCTTATAAATCATATTCAACATGGTCAAAGGCTGCTAATGGTTACTTTGATGCACATGGGTAATTTACAAATTGCCTTTATAACACCCATGTTGGCCTCCATAGGGAATTTCCTAGTAGCAAAGCAGTCCCTTTTGAATTACTTCGTCCTTGCCAAGAGTCATTCTCTTGAATCTGATATTCAACACCTCCCCAAGGAAATCTCCATAATAATCACCAATGATCTAATGATCACCCTTTGATCATCACTGCAGTATTACTGTAGACAATAATCACAATCATAATGCTATGTATTTTTCATAAAGAATTTCATCATTAGGAGGTAGCATAACTAATGAAATCCCCCATCCCTAAGATTAATACTAAGATATCCTATCAACTTGTCAAGACCTTGTGGTTTGTTTAAAATTCCCCCGAAAACTCCTAATTTATAACAAGGTCCTATCTCCTCTAAGTAATAATAATCCCTGCAGGAAAATTTTAAACAGTCATAGCTGAGATTCACTAAATAGACCTATCAAATTTTGTCTAAAACTCCACCTTCCTCTCATTCAAGAACTTTCTCGTACCAACATCTCCTAGCTAGACTGCAAGGACACAGCCTCCAAAGACAACAACAACGAACACCGCATCTGCATTAAATTCATGTAAAAATTGAGTAATAAGGTATCAATTGTATACAGTTTTGCCAAAAAATTGTTGCAATAAATGGCATGTTTTTAGGTGTTGCCATGAAGAATCTTCAACTCAAGCTTTCATGGCAGCCAACCCTAAGGTATGCATCAGTCCCATTGATCTCCATTTCACTCTAACTTGTTTTGGCCTTCTTTGACACCTTTCGAGGGACTTAGGCCCGAGAAGAAAAAGAGCTAGTGATTGCAAAAGCTAGATATAATCAATTCAAAAAAGTATTACTCAAGGAGCTTTTTGATCACTTGTTAGGCCTAAGAAGAAGAGCTTCACTTCAAGCTTTCATTATAGTCAGGACCGTGAGGTATGAATAAGTCCCATTGATCTTCTGCTCACTCCAGCTTATTCCAAACTTGTTCAAGTCCTTTTGGGGGAGCATTTGGACATTTGTAAGAGTTATACCATGGTGTTGGAGCCAGAAACACTTATATAGGGAGTGGTAGTGTCTCTAAGATCTACTTCTTCCTTTTTGTTTTTACCTACATCTAAGTCACCTTCTATCTTTTCTTTCTTGTCTTCACCCTCAATCTCAATGGATGGAGGTGTTTTAAGATCCAAAGAATCAAGCTCGTCCTCCCCCTTCTCAAACTCCAATTCTTGAGCTCAGACTAGTTGCTGTACTCCAAGTAGATCCCTGAAACGAAAGAATTTCTCTTTATCAAGTGATTTGGTAAAGATATCGGCTACCTGGTCTTCTGTCTTCACATGAAGTAGATCAATCTGTCCTACAAGTACCATTTCTATGATGAAATTGTAATGAATCTCTATGTGTTTGGATCTAGCATGATAGACGGGGTTGCTAGGTAGCATCCATATACACCTGAGGTTGTGTACATAACCCTCACGCTACTCCATATATATCTCTTCAAGCAAGTCACCATTCAGGAATGCATTTTTGACATCCATTTTTCATAATATTCAGCCCTTAGAAGCTGCTAATGCAATGACTATTCTCACCATTTCCATCTTGGCAACCGAGCTGAAAGTCTCCTCATAATCTAGGCCGTATTGTTTTGCATATCCCTTTTGCAATGAGCCGGGCTTTATACCTTTCCAATGAACCATCTGACTCGCATTTCTCTTTATAAACCCATTTTCTTAAAGACATCGAGTACCTCATCCTTGTACTTCCGAATGTACAACCACATATATCAGTTGAAATCATCTATCCAACCGACAGTAGATTCTTGTAAATTTTGTTCTGCCATCTGTCCAATCAATAATAGATTCTTGGTAATAGAAGGTACATGTTGTACATCATGTAGGCTCTTCTTTCTATCATCATAGCTACAGCAGTCTACCTTCCTACTGGTGCACTCGTGCCCAAAATCTTTCCATCCCTTTCAGCTCCAAGTCTTGCATGACTTCTCGAACAACGTCCTTATGAAAAGATCTTTTCAGGATGAGAAGCTTGTATCCGCACTGCATTCTCCTTATCTCTCGAAGGGCGATAGTGCCTGATTTCCATCTCCTCTTCTTCTTGGGTGGTCATTGTGCTCTATGGGGAGCACCTATTGCTACACTAGAGGAGGCTCCACCTTGTGCTCCAGGTGGCGGGCTTTGGCATGAGGCCTTCCCATGGTTGAGAAACGGGGACATGCTTGCTTGGTGCTTGCCATGCAAGCTCGAGGAGGGAAAGATGGAGAAGAGATAGAGGTTGGGGGTTCCCTCCTTCTCCTTTGTAGTTGTCCCCTCTCTTTTAGTGGATGCAGAGGCAATGGTAGTGGTAGTGGCATCCTCTCTCTCTCTCTCTCTCTCTCTCTCTCTCTCCTCCTCTCTCTCAATCTCCCTTGTGTTGATCTGTCTCCCTTCTTCTCTCTATACATCTCTTCATCAACAAAAAGAAAAAGAGAAGTAAAGAAAAGACAAAAACAAAGAGAGAAGAGATAATGCATTTACCTCAAAGCTTGAAGAAGAATCATTTCGCACTTCTCTCCTTCTTCTTATTCTCCTTTCACGGGTTCCCTCATTCTTCTTTGCAGTTGTCCCTCTATTTTTGTGGTGGATTGGTGGTGGCAACGACCTCTCTCTCTCTCTCTCTCTCTCTCTCTCTCTCTCTCTCTCTCTCTCTCTCTCTCTCTCTCTCTCTCTCTCTCTCTCTCTCTCTCTCTCTCTCTCTCTCTCTTGCGTACGTTGATCTCTCTCACTTCTTCTCTCTATACATTCTTCATCAACAAAAAGAAAGAGAGAAGTAAAGAAAAGAGAAAAACAAAGAGAGAAGAGATAATACACTTACCTCAAAGCTTGAAGAAGAATCCTTTTGCTCTTCTCTCCTTCTTCTTCTTCTCTCTCTCATGGGTTCCCTCCTTCTTCTTTGCAGTTGTCCCCTTTCTTTTTATGGTGGATTGGCGGTGGCAACGACCTCTCTCTCTCTCTCTCTCTCTCTCTCTCTCTCTCTCTCTCTCTCTCTCTCTCTCTCTCTCTCTCCCTTGCGCACGTTGATCTCTCTCACTTCTTCTCTCTATACACTCTTCATCAACAAAAAGAAAGAGAGAACTAAAGAAAATAGAAAAACAAAGAGAGAAGAGATAATGCACTTACCTCAAAGCGTGAAAAAGAATCCTTTCACGCTTCTCTCCTTCTTCTTCTTCTCCTTCACGGGTTCCCTCCTTCTTCTTTGCAGTTATCCCCTCTCTTTTTGTGGTGGATTGGCAGTGGCACCAACCTCTCTCTCTCTCTCTCTCCATGAGAGCGGAATTTAGGTGCTGGGAAGTGCTTAAAAATAGCTAAAAATTATGAATATCAAGGGAAAAATATTCAATGTCAAAGGCGGCGGCTTGATCTAGGACGATTTTAAGCGTCAAAGTGCTTTAAAGGCGCACGAGCGACACTTGTTGATTTTTCATAATCTTTCAGATAGTCATGCGGGTTGACACGAGCTACTGGCCAATGCGGGATGCTAAGCCGGATGCCCAGGATTTTTCAGAGCTCAATTCCGAGTCCGGACGGGGAAATAGCCACAAAGCGGGCAAGATTTGAAGGGGTGGGGCCAAATGGGTAAGTGACCCTTGGGGCCCAAAAATGAAAGTCACATGAAATGTTTGGGAAGAATCGTGGAGAGAGAGAGAGGAGGACATCAACGCCAGAATGCGCCGATTTTTTCGCCCTCCTTGATGGAGATGGAGGTGTGGGGCTGCAAACAACCCCTGCAACTGATCATGGGCCCTCATTCCCTCCTGTCTGTGGATCTTATCGCCGCCCTTCGCTCCTCAATTGATGGCCTGAATGCTGACATAGAAATCTAGTCTTTCTCTCTCTTCCCTCTCTCTCTTCTAAAGGCAAGTTCATGTGGGAAGAAGAAGGAAGAAGAAAGAATGATGGAGGCTTGTCGGGCATGGATCGGATTGCTCCACGGGCTGGAAATGGTAATTTGTGATCGTGCTGAGCATGAAGTGCTGCTGATTTTCAGATTTGCAGCCATGGACATGAAACCCGAAACACGCAAATAAGCGGTAATTCAATTTTTTTCAAAGGAAATTTGAGATTTTATGGCTTTTAACTGATAAAATGTTGTTCATGTGGGCTAAAAATTGTTTATGTTGCTATTTTCCATGAGTACTTGTTGATCATAATCAGAAAATCAGAAAAATATGCATCTTGTGGCTCAAAATAATACACTAAAACACGTAAAATATGGAAAATCAAGGGAAAATGATGTTTTTTGGGCATAAAAATGGAAGAATGAATAGGAACACCAACTAAATTTTCATTTTTGCTGCAAGAAGGAACTAAGGGCCACATCCCATAACCTATTTTGAATTTTCAGTAATTAAATAATGCAAAAAATAAGGAAAAATACAAGAAAAATAGAGGAAAATCATAAAAATAGGGAAAAATGCATTTTGGGTGCGGAAAATTAATGAAAATTAAGAACAATGTTTGTGAATGTTTGTGGGGACTGAAGCATGAGGATTTTCCTCAGTGAAACCCCACCTTCTTGTTCTAGTGTGTTTTTCCCGCTTTTTACACATAAAATGATGGCAAAATGCCCTATAAATCCATACAACAATGCAACATTTGATCGATGGGAGGGTAGAGTGGTTAAGATGTGTCTAAATGCGGAGTAAAATGATGAAAATATTGCTGGTTTTTGTTTGCATGCCATATAGGTCGGTGAATAATTATAGAATGAGAGCCTAGTAGCACGAGGGTTTCCTCGGTGCTAGGTTCGTGCAACGCCACATAAGAACGGTAGTTGAAAATCATTGAAAGGATGTTTTCCACATGTGCACAATATTGATTTCATAAATTTTTGAGCACTTGGCATCCACAATATGCATAAATCATGGAAATATTTAAAGGTATTAGAAATCCTGGATGCACAGCAATTGCTTTCATTAGGACCTTGAGCCACGTTGAGTGAGAGACAGGACACCCTAAGCTATAGGCTAGTTGTGGGGTCTAAGGGAAAGAGGAGTAATGACATTGGTACATTTTTGTATACGATTAAATGGTACCTTGAGTGGATTTTGTATGAAATGTTTATATGTTGAACGACGCATCGAGGGGCCAATCCCCAAGGTGTAGGAGAGTTGTAGAGGGGTGGCGGTATTCAGCCATTGGAGGACCCCCTATGTCTATGCTTCGTGCTGTTAGGCAATGTGTAAGGGACTCCCTCTGAGGAGTAATGGGTGAGAGAAGAGTGGACTATAAACCACGTAATACAAACGCAAGATGTCTAGGAAGGCAATGTATGTGTCATCAGCGCTCCTGGCCGCGAGGCCGTGGGGTTGTTAAGCGCGTGAGATAGAGGTCCGGCTAGTGCACGAGCCAGTGCCCGTTCTAGGATCCATCAGTGGTGCGTCTACCGGGAGCCGCTTAAAAGTGGTGGTCCTCGAATCCTGGTTGTCTAGGGACCAAATAGCAGTTTATACCAAAGGATACTGTGATTCATCTATTATTTATCGATAAGCATCGTCTAGCAGAAATCCAAAAGCAAGAGAGAGACGAAAGAGCTAGGCAATGTGCTGAAATTTTTAGGAGATATTCCCATAAGCGTAGCGGTGCTGAATCCTTACGAGGGAGTAGATCTAGTGGTCTTGGGGACACAAGCAGTAAGTTAGGAGAAGGAGGAAGCTCTAGTGCTCCCCTTTCTACCATAAGCCAGTCTACATCAAGTGCGGGAGGTGCAACCCACCTTCCCTTATTCCTAGTGCAAATCCAATCCTCGTCATGGCGCAGCCTATTGCAATCCCAGCAGGAACGACGGATTTGCCGTCTCTAGGTTACCCGCTACCCATTTTTAATGGGTTAGTTGAGGAAGATGCGGAACTCCACATTAGGGAGTTTCAAAAGCTGATGTTTAACTGTCGCATCCAAGAAGAAGGACATTTAATGATGTTCTTCAACATGACTCTCAAAGGAAGAGCTGCCATATGGTATCATGGTTTAGAAGCTAGAACCATATTGAATATTGATGCATTTTATGGAGCTTTTCGAAGGGAGTTTGCCCCTGAAAGGGGTGGGTAATATTGGTTGCGTGTACTCAACGTAGCCCGCCAAGAACCACATGAGGATATTTGTGCTTATGCGAAGAAGATAAAAGAGGTTTTCCGTAAGTTGGACACCTCTATTCCTATCCTCGCAGCTGCCCAATTGCAATATTTCCTACATGGTTTGGACTTTAACATCCAATTGCAGTTGAGTAGTGTCCCCTTGGGGGATATAGATACTGCCATTACACGAGCACAAGAGGTGGAATCCCGACTACAAGTAGCCTATGCTTCTCGAGGCAATTCGAATATGGGTTTAGTATTAGGAAACAATATGGCGACGGCCAATGGCAGTGGTAGCCAAGGGATAACGATGGCTAATCCTAATGGGAGAGGGAACATGATGTAGAATGTCCCTTTATTACCAGCTCCCCCTAGCATGTCGATGCCTACGGGCAGTCAAATGGCTCCAAATGGTGGAGGCCAGGAGGTCAATTCTAATACCATGCCTGTGGCTCAACAACCAGTGCCTAATCGAATTGTTAGGCCTATGGAACGACATGGTAATGACCAAGGCTATGAGTCGAGTGCTTCCAATTTTCTTGGCGAGGTTAAGGATATGATGAAGCATTATATCGACATGATTATGGAGCAGTATCGGCAAATAGCCGTTGATGTCAACTTCCTTAAAAAACAACAAAATTTGATAGGAAGTAGATACCCAGATGAGGGTGCACCTTCGAGGTTTAGTTGCAAATGGTGTGATGGGCAACACTATCCAAGAAATTTCCCAAATGTTAAGTGCGACGTTTGTGGAAAATCCGGCCATTTAGCAACTACTTGCTAGAGTAAGATCAGTTCCCTCCAGTGAGGTAGTCGGCAACCAGGGCCTGTTAATCATCGTGCGCAAGGAAATGATTCCCAGTGAGAAGACGGGCCTAAACAAATACTTCAACGACCAAAGACTACAGTGGAGGAGCTACCTAGTGGTAGTGGGGTTAGTTTGATTGAGGCTGTACGCGTTAACAACGCTGAAACCTCTAATCTGCGAGCTGTTCTTACAAGAGGTCAAAAGGGTAGAGAAGCCGACAAGGATAAGCCTGTCGATGGAAACCCTAAACAAGGCGACAAAGGAACTCAAGTTTTGGATCCTCCCATGGAAGTTGAAGCCCGTAGAAAGTAAAGCCGATAAGGAACCACCAAAGAAGAAGGTGAAAGTTAAGAAAGAGGCAATAAAGCCGGTTCAACAACCTAAAGAGCGGATGGTTTGGCGTGAAAAGCGAGCTATATCGAACTATCATGAATTCGATTTGGTGAGCTCTCTTTGCAAAGTCAAGCGGGATGTGAATCTCTTACAGCTTATTAAGCTTTCCCCAGGAGTACGCAAGGAATTTAGAAAGATTCTACGTACCGGGTATATTGTAGAACCTTTGGGTATTGCGAGAGTTGGTGATGACTGGTTCGAGCATGCTGAGAAGCATTGCCCAAGGGTTGCAGCCTATGTCGATGGGATATTAGTAGATTATGCCATTGTCGACACGGGATCATCTGTTAACATTATGAGTTCTGAACTGATGGAAAGGTTGGGTCTTGCGATCCAGAAAGATACTTCCACAATTCTCAGAATGGCAAATGATAGTTTGAGACAGCCGGAAGGCTGCATTACTAAGGTCCATGTCACTGTTGCAAATGTAGAATGCCTGTTGGACTTTAGGGTGATTCGTTTTGCACGCCGTCCAAGTTACCAAGTATTACTCAGACGACCTTGGATCTTGCAAGCGGACTGCCAAGTGGATATACCCGCCGGTCGACTAATATTTGGCAGAGGTGCCCAGCGTGTGGTGGTTGATGCTTATCCTGAGTCCCCGCAGAGTGAGAGAGCTCCTCTATCTTCTACAGAATTGGAGACATTAGAAGATTTATCTACCAGTGAGACATCATCAAGTGATGAGTCCAAAGAGGGATCCACCACGGAAGACATCTATCATATTACTTTGAACGAGCCGATAGAGGGCCAAGATCGTATAAGAGATGTAGATGTTATCGAGCTAGACCTTGGTACGCCTGATGATTCACGGCCAATCAAATTAGGTTCTATGCTCAGCACAGCAGAAAGGGAGGACTATGTAGCCCTGATTCAGGAATTCCGTGATATCTTTGCTTGGAGTTATGATGAACTGAGAGGCATTCCTCCTAGTCTTGCTATTCATACAATTCCGTTGAAAGAGGGCAGTTGTCCTATACGACAGAAAGTAAGGCGTATGCCTTTCAAACTGAGGGACGGGCTGTTTAAAGAATTACAGAAGCTTCGGAAAGCGGGTTTGATTTTTCCTGTGCAACACACGGAATGGTGTTCACTGGTTGTGATCAGAAAGAAGAAGAATAATCAAATCCGATTATGTGTAGACTTTAGGGAGCTGAATAAGCAGACAGTTAAGGACTACTACTTGTTGCCATTTATTGACCAGATTTTGGATCAATTAGCGGGTAGGGAAATATATTCATTCATGGGTTGCTTTGCAGGTTATAACCAGATGGCAATTGCAGAAGAGGACAAGTTGAAAACAACTTTTATTACTGTATTTGGTACTTTTGCGTACCATGTGATGGCCTTTGGTTTATGCAATGCACCTGGTTCGTGGCAACGAACAGCAGATAAGACATTCGGTGACATATCCCGTGAAGAGTTGAAGGTGTTTATTGATGACTTAGGGGCCGCCACCGTGAGAGGAAGGCAGCTAATCATTTTAAGAAAATGTTTTGAGCGCTGTAGACAATTTTGCATCGCCCTAAACCCACAGAAGTGTGTTTTTGGAGTACCTTATGGGCTATTGCTGGGTCATGTGGTCAGTTCGGTAGGAATTGCGACAGACCCCGAGAAGGTTAAAGTTATAGTTGCCATGGGTCCACCACGCACTCCGAAAGAAGTTCATAGCTTTCTGTCTTCAGTTGGTTATTACCGTAGATTCATAAACGCCTTGGCAGAAAGAACGTTGCCGCTTACAAATTTATTGTCCTTTAGCTGTTTGTTTGAATGGGGTGACCCTTGTAAGGTAGCATGCGAGGATGTGAAACAAGAGCTAGCAAGAGCTCCCATTTTAAAAGCACCTAAAAGAGATGAGGTGTTCTATATATTTTCAGCAGCCACTATGTATAGTATCAACTGCTGCTGTTTAGCCCAAATTTGGGAAGAGAAGTGGTACCACCCGATTGCTTTTGCTAGTTGGAAGCTGGGAGTATCTGAAATCAATTATACCTACATGGAGAAGTTATGTCTAGCAATGATCTTTGGGACCAAGAAATTTAGGCATTATATTCTCTATGAGAAAGTCGTGCTTTATACGAAGGCGGAGGGACTTTGATTATTGATGAATAAGTTATAGCCGCCTGATTGTCTAGCGAAGTGGTTAATCACTTTGCAGGAATTTGATTATGAAATCAGGAGTAAGCCACCAAGGTTCTAAGGCATCGTGGAATGTCTTGTGGACTTTGGGGAGCTGAAAGAATCTGTGGCTGAAGGTAGTGACATGGAGTTGTTATTTAAAATAGATACGGCATCTATTCCCTCCTGGTATGCTACAATAACGCATTATCTATCGACGGGAGAGGCGGGATCCGAATTATCTAAAGCTGAGAGAAGGAAAATTAAGCAGCAAGCGTTAAAGTTTGCTTTGATCACAGGTACATTATATCGACAAGGGGTTGATGACATCTATCGCCGATGTGTGATGCCTGACGAGGTGCCATTCATTTTGGAAGAGTGCCATGATTCTGCTTGCTGTGGCCATTTTGCTGGACAGCTTACAACACAAAAGGCTTTAAGAGCAGGTTATTGGTGGCCTGCCATCTTCCAGGATGCATTTGTGTATGTTAAGAGATGCGATATTTGTCAACGGCATGATAGTTGAGAGAATAGGAAACGACCACTCACCCCTATTATGGCGATACTTCCATTTGAGAAGTGGGGAATAGACTTTGTGGGTCCTATTACTCTATCGTCGACTACACAAAAGAGGTACATCATTGTAGCAATTGATTACCTCACAAAGTGGTCAGAAGCACGTGCAACAAGGAAAGATGATGCTAAAGAAACTACTAGTTTCCTTTTAGAGCAGATAATATGTTGTTTTGGTCCGCCGAAAGAATTAGTGTCGGACCACGTAATCCATTTCCTGAATAAGGTGATCAAAGTTTTGACAGAGATGTGGCAAATCAAGCATAACAAGACAACCCCATATAACCCGCAATCCAATGGGCAAGTTGAAAGCACCAACAAGCAGCTTGTGGGCATCCTGTCCAAAATTGTATCAGAAAAGAAACGGGATTGGGATAAAAAGTCATACGTGGCAGTGTGGGCCTATAATACGACCTTCAAACGAGCCACTGCCCATACGCCGTTCAAGTTAGTATATGGGGAGGAGTGTGTCTTGCCTTTAGAGATTGAGCTGCCAACTATTCGGTTTGCTATCAATCATTCTTTGAGTGATGAAGACGCACTTTTTGAGCGCTTGACGACACTGGCACATTTAGATGAGCTTAAGCTACAGAGCTTATTGCACCAAGAAGTGGCGAAGCGCCGAATGAAGCAGCTACACGACCTCAAAGCCAAGAAATACACCTTCAAGAAAGGACAACTTGTTCTGTATTATGACGCACGACGTGAATTATTTCCAGGCAAGTTAGAGCCCAAATGGGACGGGCCCTATAGGATCGTTAGAATATGAAAGAATAAATCCACAGTCTTGTTAGCTGACCTTCAGGGGGTAGAATTTAAAAATAAGGTTAATCTTAATAAGATTAAACCTTATTATTTCTGATTGCACTAATGCTATGACTGCCTTGTAGGCCTAGGAGAGATCGATCAAATATCTGCAAGGAAATCGTGATAGAGGTTGATGGGTCGTCCGATCCCTTATTTAGAACACCCATATTTAGAACAGAGATATCATAAGGGAAAGCTCATTTGGTGGAGCAAAGGATATAAGGTGACTGAGCAAGAAGGCGGGACATTTATTTGGGAGATCAAGGTCTTCTGCCATCACTGCCTACAAATTTTGACGAGCATCCCTGTTGAATTCAATGATGATGGAGGGATGGAGCCTACAGTCCACCCGTTGAATATGCTGAATTTCGATTACCATAATTACGAGTAGAGTTCAGGATGGCGGGATATGTAAACCCTTTATGGACATACACCTTGTACTTTGATGGGGCGTCCAGAGGTGCATGCAAAAAAGGAAGTGTAGGAGTTGTCATACGAGACCCCCGACGACGCATTGTCATGAAGTTAGCTGCTTATCTGGGGGAGAATTTTACCAATAATATGGCAGAATACAAAGCCCTGATTATGGGTTTGAATATTGCAAAGCAGGGTGGTATCCGCCAGTTATTGGTGAAAGGGGACTCTCAGTTGGTTTTAAATCAACTCACTGGGACGTACATGGTACGAAACCCCATCCTTTGCATGTACCATCATACTGCCATAGCCCTGCTAGACGAATTTGATAGAGCGTCTTTTCAGCTGATTCCACGGAATTGGAATCAGTTTGCCGATTCATTGGCTAATTTTGCGTATGAAGAAGACCTCTTCTTTAATTGTGGCCCTTGTCCCGATATATCTATTGATGATGAGATAGGACCTGGTCGTTTGTGGGGTATGCTTTCTGAACATGCCCTCTTTGGCAGACGATGGTTGATCTGGGTGATGCAAAGGGTAAGCGAGACTCATCTGCCTTTATTATCTTGGACCCACAGACTGATTAGACGACATGTGATGGGAACACCTCTTGCGATATACGCAGGAGGGATGGGTCATAATTTAATGCACCTAGTTTAGGGCTACGAGCCTCTATTCCCCTGGGAATGGTATGCTTTGATGTCTATCATCGTTGTTTCGAGGAGGATTTTATGCGTAGTATTGTTTGATTTCATTAGGCCAAGAGGGCCAATCTATTAACAAAGTCATGTTTGATTTCATTAGGCCAAGAGGGCCAATTCAGTTTTGTAGTGAAATGTTTTATTTTGTTAGGCCAATGAGGGCCATTTCCCTGTCTAGTGCGGGTGCGTTTAATCGGGTTTTTGTTTTAAGTGTTGTGCTGGACAAGTTTCGTGATTCGTGGAATTTGGTGGAGCCTGGCGGAGCCTTTGCTACAATGGAAGCTTCTTGTGGCCAATCCAGGTGATACCTCTTCTTTACGAGTACCTTTCTTTCCTGTTGTATGTGTATTTGTACTTGTCGAGAGGATATATTTTTATTGGGGACTGGCAACCAAGGCATGAAGTCCCAGGTTTAGGCTAAGTATGTTTGAGGGAGGTCGGAGTAGTCATTGCCTCCTGTAAAGACATTGTTAGGCATCGAAAGACCTGTTTTAGAAGGGAGTCCTAGTAGCCCTGTTCTGCTAGCCTGCTAGGCAGCCGTTCTAGGAGTTCTTGTTAGTAGTGAGGCAGTTAGAGAAGCCTTTCAGAAGTTAATAATGATGTTGCCAAGAAACCTTGAACATCCTGTAAGATGAATATAAATACAAAGGTGTGTAAAAAGGGATTCTAACCCCTCTCAAAGAAAAGAAAAGGAATGAAAATATATAAGCAGTTGATCATTGCCTTGCGAAGGCCTGGTAGGTTCCTGGGGACGAGTCACCGATACCTTGTTTTCCTAGGGGTGGCTTCTTGCTGGAAAAAAAAAATGAATGACAAAACAAGGAAGATTGGAGCGAAAATAAAAGTGAGCATTAGAAAAGGATTAAGTGTCGCCTTGCGAGGGCTTGGTAGGTTCTTGGGTGCCGAGACAGGTCTTGAGGCCAATGCCTTGTTCTCCTTGGGTCACTATACTCAGCTCCCTCCTTTTGGCATGCCCAAGTATGTTCATAAAATAAAAACCCTAAAAGAAGAAATGTACTGCAGAAAAATACTTCTTGATCAGGCTATAGGAGTCCTCGCCTTGTAAGAGCTCCTAGTTGTGTTGTCTTTAGTTGGTAAGTAGTTCAGACTACCATTTAGGGCAACCTCTTTGATAGGTTTTTTAGTTTGGCTGTGTTGGAGCAGTTGGTTAGCGCCTCACTTCGGATCTTCTATTAGATGATGCTAGGCCTACTCCTTGTGGATGTCATGCCTTGGTTCTGTCAGGGGTAGGGGGAGCATTGTGCTGAGTTTTATTATATATTTGTTTTGTATCAGTTTGATGCTTCTTTAGTTGTTTATGTGCAGATATGTTCGTGGATTCGACGGGCTGAGTTGCCCTATCCCATGGTCGCCAATGAGAGCGGAATTTAGGTGCCGGGAAGTGCTTAAAAATAGCTAAAATTTATGAATATCAAGGGAAAAATATTCAATGTCAAAGGCAGCGGCTCGATCTAGGACGATTTTAAGCGTCAAAGTGCTTTAAAGGCACCCAAGCCACACTTGTTGATTTTTCATAATCTTTCAGACAGTCGTGCGGGTTGACACGAGCTACTGGCTAATGCGGGATGCTAAGCCGGACGCCCAGGATTTTTCAGAGCTCAATTCCGAGTCCAGACAGGGAAATAGCCACAAAGTGGGCAAGATTTGAAGGGGTGGACCAAAGTTTGGCCAAATGGGTAAGTGACCCTTGGGGCCCAAAAATGAAAGTCACATGAAATGTTTGGGAAGAATCGTGGAGAGAGAGAGAGGAGAACATCAATGCCAGAATGCGCCGATTTTTTTGCCCTCCTTGATGGAGATGGAGGTGTGGGGCTGCAAACAACCCCTCCAATTGATCATGGGCCCTCATTCCCTCCTGTCTGTGGATCTTATCACCGCCCTTCGCTCCTCAATTGATGGCCTGAATGCTGAGATAGAAATCTAGTCTTTCTCTCTCCTCCCTCTCTCTCTTCTAAAGGCAAGTTCATGTGGGAAGAAGAAGGAAGAAGAAAGAATGATTTGGGCATAAAAATGGAAGAATGAATAGGAACACCAACTAAAATTTCATTTTTCCTACAAGAAGGAACTAAGGGCCATAACCCATAACCTATTTTGAATTTTTAGTAATTAAATAATGCAAAAAATAAGGGAAAATACAAGAAAAATAGAGGAAAATCATAAAAAATAGGGAAAAAATGCATTTTGGGTGCGGAAAAATAATGAAAATTAAGAAAAATATTTGTGAATGTTTGTGGGGACTGAAGCATGAGGATTTTCCTTAGTTAAACCCCACCTTCTTGTTCTAGTGTGTTTTTCTCGCTTTTTACACATAAAATGATGGCAAAATGCCCTATAAATCCATACAACAATGCAACATTTGATCGATGGGAGGGTAGAGTGGTTAAGATGTGTCTAAATGTGGAGTAAAATGATGAAAAGATTGCTGGTTTTTGTTTGCATGTCATATAGGTCGATGAATAATTATAGAATGAGAGCCTAGTAGCACGAGGGTTTCCTCGGTGCTAGGTTTGTGCAACGCCGCATAAGAACGGTAGTTGAAAATCATTGAAAGGATGTTTTCCACATGTGCACAATATTGATTTCATAATTGTTTGAGCACTTGGCATCCACAATATGCAAAAATCATGGAAATATTTAAAGGTATCAGAAATCTTGGATGCACAGCAATTGCTTTCATTAGGACCTTGACCCACGTTGAGTGAGAGACGGGACACCCTAAGCCATAGGCTAGTCGTGGGGTCTAAGGGAAAGAGGAGTAAGGACATTGGTACATTTATGTATACGATTAAATGGTACCTTGAGTGGATTTTGTATGAAATGTTTATATATTGAGCGACGTATCGAGGGGCCAATCCCCAAGGTGTAGGAGAGTCGCAGAGGGGTGGCGGCATTCAGTCGTTGGAGGACCCCCTATTTCTGTGCTTCGTGCCGTTAGGCAATGTGTAAGGGACTCCCTCTGAGGAGTAGTGGGTGAGAGAAGAGTGGACTACAAATGACGTAATACAAACGCAAGATGTCTAGGAAGGCAATGTATATGTCATCAGCTCTCCTGGCCGCGAGGCCGTGGGGTTGTTGAGCATGTGAGATAGAGATCCGGCTAGTGCACGAGCCAGTGCCGGCCCGTTCTAGGTTTCATCACTCCCTCTCTCTCTCTCTTGCTTTCTCTCTCTCTCTCTCTCTCTCTCTCTCAATCTCCCTTGTGCACGTTGATCTCTCTCACTTCTTCTCTCTATGAAATCTTCATCAACAAAAAGAAAGAGAGAAGTAAAGAAAAGAGAAAAAAAAAGAGAGAAGAGATAATGCACTTACCTCCAAGCTTGAAGAAGAATCCTTTCATGCTTCTCTCCTTCTTCTTCTTCTCTTTCACGGGTTCCCTCCTTCTTCTTTGCAGTTTTCTCCTCTCTTTTTGTAGTGGATTGGCAGTGGCAGCGACCTACCTCTCTCTCTCTCTCTCGCGCACGTTGATCTCTCTTACTTCTTCTCTCTATACAATCTTCATCAACAAAAAGAAAGAGAGAAGTAAAGAAAAGAGAAAAACAAAGAGAGAAGAGATAATGCACTCACCTCAAAGCTTGAAGAATAATCCTTTCGCGCTTCTCTCCTTCTTCTTCTTCTCCTTCATGGGTTCCCTCCTTCTTCTTTGCAATTGTCCCCTCTCTTTTTGTGGTGGATTGGTGGTGGCAGCGACCTCTCTCTCTCTCTCTCTCTCAATCTCCCTTGTGCACGTTGATCTCTCTCACTTCTTCTCTCTATACACTTTTCATCAACAAAAAGAAAGAGAGAAGTAAAGAAAAGAGAGAAGAGATAATGCACTTACCTCAAAGCTTGAAGAAGAATCCTTTCACGCTTCTCTCTTTCTTCTTCTTCTCCTTCACAGGTTTCCTCCTTCTTCTTTGCAGTTGTCCCCTCTCTTTTTGTGGTGGATTGGCGGTGGCAGTGACCTCTCTCTCTCTCTCTCTCTCTCTCTCTCTCTCTCAATCTCCCTTGTGCACATTGATCTCTCTGACTTCTTCTCTCTATACACTCTTCATCAACAAAAAGAAAGAGAGAAGTAAAGAAAAGAGAAAAACAAAGAGAGAAGAGATAATGCACTTACCTCAAAGCTTGAAGAAGAATCCCTTCATACTGCTCTCATTTTTCTTCTCCTTCAGGAGTTCCTTCCTTCTCCTTTACACTTGTCTCCTCCCTCTTCGTGGATGGCTGCAGTGATAGCGGCCTCTCTCTCTCTCTCTCTCTCTCTCTCTCTCTCTCTCTCTCTCTCTCTCTCTCTCTCTCTCTCTCTCTCTCTCGCTTGTTTACAAACTTGTAAAATTCCATGCTCGAGTTTTGACACTTTTTTATGAAGCCCCTCTCTCTCTTGTTTTTTATTTCTCTCCATCTCTCTCTTCCTTCCCCTCCCTTGTTCTCTCTATTTCTCTCCCTCCTTCCCTCCCCACTCTCACTCAACTCATCTCATTGCAAAGACAATCAAAGATAGAAAATAAAAAGCTTAAGAAACAAAGATATTGAAAGAAATGTCACCCCACCTCTCTTTATCTCTCTCTCCCCCCTCTCCCTTTACTTTTCTTTATTAATCTTCTCTCTCATTCTCTCATTGTTTTCCTATTTCTCTCTCCCTCTCTCTCGCTCTCTATTTTTTCTATCTATCTCTCTTTCTCCCTCCCTCTCTCTTCTTTTCACTCTCCTTCCTCTCTTTACCTCACCCTTCTTTTTTACCTCCTCCTCCTCTCTTCCTTCCCTCTCCCTCACTCTATTTCTCTCCCCCTCTCTTTCTCTCTATTTCCCTTTCTTTGTTTCCTCTCTCTTTGTTTCTTCCCCCTCTCTCTCTCATTGTTTCTCTCACTCATCCTCTCTCCCTCCCTTCATCTCTCATTTCTCTCTTCCTCTTTCTCTTTGTTTCCTTTCTCTCCCTCTTTCTCTCTTCCTCTCCCTTCATTCTTCTCCCTCCCTTCCTCCCTCCCTCTCTTTCCATGTATCTCTTTGCAAAGAAAAACAAAAAAAGAAAACAAGAGAACACAAAAATAAAGCAAGAAGAGGCAATGTACCTACCTCAAAGTCCTGAAGATGAAAACCTTTGTACCTTCTCTTTGCACCTTCCCTCCCTTCTCCCTTGCACACTTCTCTTTCTTCTTTGTGTATAGCGGCGGTGGCGGTGGCAATGGTGATGAGCTCTCTCTCTCTCTCTCTCTCTCTCTCTCTCTCTCTCCACTCAAAGCTTTAAGCTCTCTCACTCTCTCTTTCATTCTTTCTCGCAAATTTTTCTCGGCAAATGTTACGCTCGGGTTTTTGAAACTTTTTCCTCAGACCGGTGTCACTATTAGCGTCGCTATTAGCGACACAAATAGCGATGCTAATAGAATTAGTGACGCTTTTAGCGACACTTCTTTTTTGTGTCGCAAATGGCCGTCACTATTGCCCCATTCCCTTGTAGTGCCTTGAGAGATTTTTACTTATGTGATATGCTTCAAGGAATTTAAATCATTATGAAGAGCACCCTACCACAACACATCAAGAAGCTCAAAAACCAGTCAAGAAAGGCTACAAATGGTTTGTTGGCCATGAAAACTTGCAAAGAAAACACTCATTCTCACCAATAATCTATGTCCTCAAACCACACAAGAGAGAGGTACAAAAGAAATTGTGAATTCTTCCAACCTCATCCTCTTTCTCTTCCTCACTCTCCATTAGATTAGGCAATGAAGCACAAGAGAAAGAAATAAGAACAAGAAGGCAAGGGTTGTGCCAAAATGAGAGAGAGAAATGAAGTGTGAAAGGAGAAAATAAAGGAAGAGAGAGGTTATAACCACCTCAACCTTCCACCTCCCCAAATCACCCAACAAGCCTCTTCCTTTTCCTTTATTGAATTGAAATATTAAAATTGCATATATTTTTCTAAGGTTTAAAGACCCTTTCATCTTAGCATGAGACAAAATGTGTTTGGCATTTCCTTTCCTTCAACATTTTATAGTGTGAGATTTGGACCCACCTTTTTACATTGCTTCATATTTGATTTTTTACAAGATGGTACAAAAGCAAAATGCATTCTTTTCAAAATATGTTCCCATGTTTAGCACATTTTTGTGCCTTTATTTGCATAAATTTCCTAGTCATAATTCCTCTCACACTTAAGAGTGAAGCATCCCTATAACAATTTTGAAGAAAAACCACAATTAGCACTTGAAAAATCTTCAACTTCATCCTCGGTGTTTGCCTTCATTGATCTCTAAATTACCATTGGATAGGAAAAAGGGAACAACACACAAAAAGAAAGATATAGCTAGGTCGTAAAGCCTAGGTTTCAAAGCACACCAAAAATCACATGCAAAAACACAAATGATGGGGTTTTTCAATAAATTGAACACAAGATCAACATCACATTGGAAAGGGTGAAAGAAAAACCATACTATGAAGCACTAAAAATAGACTTGAAAAAGATATCACATGCAAGCACACACTTGCTAAGGATTTGACAATCTAGTTCTCGCATCCAATTTATATATTGTGAAAATGAAAAGGAAAGGAAGAAAAGATGGGATAAGGTTGAATAATTGGTGATTCCACATTGATAAGATGAAAGGAGAATAGGATGACACAGAATGCTTGTTATTTCTGCCTATGGAGGATGACACTATGCATTCTATCAGAAGTCGAGGGCTGTTGTGATGAGTAGATATGGGTGGATGCTTCCACGACTGCCATGGTTGTCTAACAGGGTTCATGTAGCTACCGTGTGATAAAATGGGGTATGATTGATCAAGTAGATGGGGGTTGTTTGATGGCGATGAGGTAGAGGCAATGGGATCTATCCGATAGGTAGGAGAATAGTTGATAGTTTATTGATGAGGGAAAGGAAGGACGGTTGTAGAGAAGGAAAGAGGTAGAGTAGAATGAACCATTGCGGGGGAATAAGATAGGATGAGAAAAAAAAGGCAAGTTGGAGCATGTAGGAGAGGTGAGGGATTAGGGAGACTTACGTATAGAGGAAGGGCAGAGATGGAGGTTGGGGGCAGAATGGTAGGTTTGGAGGAGGTAATGAAGGAGAAATGTAGGCAGGTTGTAATAGGACCTTTGCTTTGGATAGTGTTTTTTTTAATTGTTTTAAAAGGCACAAAGGTATGAGTAGCAGAAACACAAACTCAATAACCATCTTCTTCTCTATCTTCTCAGTAAAAAGCCTTTCTCTTCTCGATTCTAGATAGCCCATTTCTTCTTCTTGATGATGCAGCTAGGAAGGGGAGAGAAAAGGTTTATATTGTGATCTCCATCATCTCCTTCTCTTTCTTTCTTCCAAAAATCAACACGCATTGTTGAAGATAGTTGACCCTCAAAAACCTTGTCTCTTTGCAAGTTTCGTAGTCACCTCTTTCTCGGCCAATGCACCAAATGAACACCGATGCAAGGTCATTTCAACAGGGAATGTCCAAAACACCCTAAACACCTTGTTTCTTTGCAAGATCATTTCAAAAGGGAATGTCCAAAGCACCCTAAACACCGATACTCTGAGTGCCACAATATTGGACATAACTATGTCAATTGTCCCAACAGAACTCGAAGAGAACTTGAGCTTACAAGAAATAAAATTGTACAAGCTTAAGTGATCTAGAACCTACCAAGAAATTATTTGATACTAAGGAACAACCTAGAGGATATCCATGAGATGTAACTACAATAAACTCTTCACTTGTAATCCAGACTCGGATAGATCTAATACAATAAGTTGCTATTTCAAAAGATTGCATGTTTATGAGTGATCAGAGTAGCACAACAGACGCATGGTGGGTTCTAACCCACAGGACTTAAGCCCCATTAATGCTTGTCTTCCCCATTTCTTCTGAGATGAGGACATCTCGAGTTCTCTAAGGGGGAGAGGATGTAATATTCCCCCCACAATCGTCCACTGTGCAAAGGATAACCCCCCCCTTTTGTAATCCAACTTAACGAAAAAAAATTATCCCCCTATCCACACCACCAACTAGCATGCAAAGGGGGATCTACAAAAGACAGCGTCATTAGTATGACATGGCGGGAGGTGGTGACAACACCGAGGAGGGAGGAAGAAGACGATGTGAAGGGTGACATCGGCAAGGGAGGAGGAGCCAAGGAAATCAGATAACATGGAGGCCGAACGTGTGACGACGCAGGTGGAGGAAGAAGTTGATCTTCACGAGGGAGGAAGGGTAGACTTCATGGTGGTAGCCATCACACTGGCCGCCCAGGTAGAGGATAAGGGGCCCCGTGTCACGCCCCCTAATAATACCCCCCCCAATCGTAATAAAGAGGGGGATAGGAAGCCTTAGGGGAGGCTACCTTATTTTCCCCCTTATTGTTAGGCCGTAGAAGACAAAGAGAGAGGAGAAGAAGAGGAGGAGAAGAAGAAGAGTAGGGAGAGAGAGAGAGAGAGGAGAATCAGAGGAGGAGAAGAAGAAGAGAGAAGAAGAAGAAGAGTAGGGAGAGAGAGAGAGAAGAAGAAGGGAAGAAGAGAAGAAGAGTAAGGGAGAGGGAGAGAGAGAAGAGAGAGAGAGGAGAGAAGAAGAGAAGGAGGAGAAGAAGAAGGAAAGAAGAAGAAGAGGGAGAGAGACAGAGAGAGAGGAAGAAGAAGAAGAGGGAAAGAGAGAGAGAGAGAGAGAGAGAGAGAGAGAGAGAGATGGAGAGAGATTCTTTCCCTTCCTCTCTGAAGAGGGTGGCCACACACTCCATCTCTTTCTCGCAATTTATTCCCTCTCCCGGCGAGTTAAACACCAAGAGAAGTCACCTCGGCACATCATCTCTCTGATGAGAGACAGAGAAAGGGGGAGATACATAAGCTGAAGTATGGCCCCCAAATGGAGGGAGACATGCACCAATGGTAATCTCACACCCAACAATGGAGCCACTGGCCAGGGCATTTTCACGAATACAAATACAACATCCAATATGGATAATTCATATCCGAATGTCCAGGTACTAATTTCCATCTCCCCTATTCATGAAGACAAATAGTATATCTCTTTGGCATGTGTGTGAGTTCATTTCAACAAGTAGCTTGAATTTATTTTTTGTTAGTTAACTAACTCATAAGGGATCATAGGTAAATTCCTTCCGCAACCATAGATGACCTTGCAAAGATCTATTTTTATGGTGCATTGAGGTTTGCGCAAACCCATGTACTCAAATAATTTGCATCCATGTGCTACACGATAAATTCATATGTGGCATAAAAGAACATATAAGGTTACTTAAGAGTTATGCACATAGACGATGCATGCAGGGAAAAGACACTATGAAACACACATCGATGGTACACAAATTGATCTTGCATTAAAGTCTTGCTAATATCTCAAACTATTAGTTCGTTGGAATCTTGAAGTCACGCATAGCTAGTACAAATAATAAATCAGTGGGATTAAGACTATGATGACTTAAGATTCACCGATATTGACTATGTTTATCAATCCTATTCAGGGTTAGTGGGCTAGATGCAACAACAACTCTAGGGCAAGCAAAGATCTCAAGGAATAGGAAATCCTAAGTCAAAGGAAAGACAGATGCTTTTGTACTCATTAGGAAGAAGGTTTGGTTATCAATCAAAGTAAGGGATTATTAGAACCCATGTCTTGAGCAATGTCCATAGCTAAATGGAGGAAGTGTTAAGTAATTTTTGCATGAAATTGATTAGATTTCAAGGGGGAGAGCAAACACATGATGGAAGGTTATCATGACTATTCTTGCAATGTTTGGAAAAGGATACCATTGTTTTGTGGATTGATTAGATAACGTCCTAAATGCTTTGCATTAAACTGATTGTGGGATGTAAATTGGATGATTATTCCAAGTGCTTGTGTTTGAAGGTAAATGCATGGCAAGGGTCTGTAATGACAAGTGGCCATGGGAATAAAGGAATGTTCTTCTTGGAAGATGATGTTAAACTGATTGCCTTGATTGTGCGTGGGTCTTAATTGGATTAATTAAGGAAGGATAACTACACAGGTAGATCATCTCCAAGATCGCACTGTGGATTACCCCAAGAGGGCATTGCTCAATTCACGAGGTGAAGGTCGAGTGGTGAAAAGGCCAACCACGGAAAGTGTGTCTCACTCCTAGGTCGCTTAGGGTCAATGGAGCTCTAGACACCCCTTGTCGAGTCCGTGGAACGAAGTTGTGGACTGCCATGAGCCAACATCTAGGGTGTTGGAAGATCCTATTCTAGATAAATGATAGACATTATGGTGCCATGTGATTTGGACCGGGTACTTTTGTTGGAAAGAAGGGATACATAATTCTCCTGTATGGGTAGGAGGTATATGGGTAGGAGACAAAGATTAACTTGAAGATAAGTTAAGGAACTTGTTTGTAAAAATGATTGCTTGTTTTGTCTCCATGTCGGTGCTATAAATTATGCAAACGAACCCTATTCCCTAAAAGGCCTAATTAAGGAAGCTAAATTTGAATGTCACACATAAATGTGATAGGACCTAATTAGAAAACTAAAGCTATCAAGGGAAGCGGGGATGGGTCTATCCTATGGCAAGGTGCTCCCAGAGAACTGGGAGGCTTCTCACAAGGTTTTACCTTTTGTGGGAGCTTTCACTCAACCGCCAAGACCCACGGACCGCTTATTGTTTCAAGCGTTTCAAGCGAGCTCTAATGGTTATCTCTCACCTAGTCGACATGCCGTCGATCCTACGAGTGTAGTGAGCTTACCTTGATGTCTGATTGAGTACCCTCCTCTCTCTTGCACTCTAGTAACTCCATGATTCGTGATGCTAGCTCAAGCATCCTCAAGCCTCCTTCATCTCCAAGCTCCATCCTCCATAGTCGTGTGCGCAAGAGAAGAGAAGAGAAGAGAAGAGAAGAAGAGAAGAGGAGATGGTAAAGAGCTTCACCCTCTTGATCCCTAACTCTCACACACACCCACTCCCTCACACTCTCACACTCCCTCTCTCAAGAGCACACACAAGCAAGAAGGAGAGAAGAAGAGAGGAAGAAGAAGACTCTTTTTGCCACACACCAAAGAATGAGCTTCTCATTCACTTTTTAACTTTATATACAGAGCCCTAATTCCTTTTTGGGCAATCATCCCCCTTTCCCTCTTTTACATGGCCAGCCGTAGCCTAGGCCCTTTTTCCCATTTCCCACCATTCTAATTTATCCTATTCCAAACTAATGCGTACACTTTGCACAAGAGAAAGCCTGGCACTCTTTTACAAAGATTCGGGTGCGCTTCCGCATTTTAATTCTTTGGGGGCACTTTCGCATTTTAATTCCTTTGTTGCCTCGAAGCTTCCTGAGGGTCGTGCCCGAAAATTTGAATTTTTCAGGAACTGACTCCCGGTCAAGGTGCCTTTTTCTGCTTTTATCCTGCGCCTTTTTTGCTATTTCCATTTTTTCCATTTTCTGCTCCTCTGTGCTACGGAAACATGGTAACATTACTACCCTCCTAGCCAAGTGCCAGTCCCATGGCACTGTAGTGGGATGGAGTGGCTAGTTAGGTCTGCTGCTGGGCGAAAGAGGTAGGTGGGTGGTTGGGGGAATGATAGGTGATGGAGGTTGGGGACGACGACCAGGAAAGATTCCGGTGTGCTTTAGGCTCCATGAAGATACTTGGCATCTTTCAATTGTTGTGGCGTCCCTTGTGTAGCTGGTCGTCTTTTGAGTATCCAAAATGCTTGAAGCAATAAGCAATCTCTTAGGAGGATGGTATTGGAGGGATTTATTCTGGAGAAACCCCCCGAATGCTGTTTGCCTTGAAAACCCGTGGCCTTGATTGAAGATCCTTGTCTTTGAGTAGAAGGTCTTCATGCTTGTGGAGTCAATAAGCGATCCGTAGATCTTGAGGCATTGGGCATGGATCATTGGATGATGAGGTTCCAAGATCTATGCCAATGGCAGTTCTACCTTGACTTGGTTCAATCAGGGTAGCCATCAGCAGAGGCAGATGGCTGGATCCCGGTACAGGAAAAGAAGTTTTGATCATTAAAGGATTCTGTGGGTGATCTTCTTCCACGGGTAGCCATTTCTTGAGAGTTGAACATAACCTGCAAGAAAAGTTGTGCACTCCCTAAGGGGTGTGTCTGCTCGCCGTGTAGTGTGTGGTGCTCGTGGCAGTGGAACTAGGAGATGGGTCTAACCTTGGGTAAGCCCTTGGTAACGTCCCACACTTGAGGACCCAGTTTGTGCTTCGTTGGAGGTGCGGTGCGAGTCTTAGGGTGACAAGTCTGAAAATCCTGCCCTTGATGTGCCCTAAGCGTGAAGTGGGGGGAGAGGGCTAGGGAGAACGCTAGGTGTAGTGACTGTGGTGCTTCTCCTCCTCCTCCTCCTTCTTTTTCTTCTTCTTTTTCTTCTTTTTGAAATGATACATAGGCCTAATTGTCTTGATCGGAATAAGGGGGAGAAGGGGGTAGGATAGACTTGCTCAAAAACTGGCGACTTTGCATGTAATCTTTCAGATTCATGCATACATGAAGGGATGTGGTGGAGAGGACGGGGTGGTTGCATCTAGTAAATTGGTTGTCGTTCATGTCTTCTAGGAGGGCTAGGCAAAAAGAGGGAAGGAGACTAGCCCTCATCATGCCATGGAGTAGTTATCTATAGCATTAGGCAAAGAATAGGGGAGGCAGGCCACGCTTTTGTGGAGCCGGGTCTTGCTTAAGAAGTAGCCTAAGTAACCTAAGATAATTACAAGTGGTTATAAAAGCAAGGTCAGGACATGAGGAAAAGTCTGCAAGGAAGCGCATCATAGACTCGTCTAGGCTTTCTGTGGTAAAAAGAAGGGCAATCTCTGAGGATACTGTGACGGAGTTATAAATAACGGGAAAATCATACCGCCCGTGGAGGGTGGCATCAAAATCTACCCCTACCCTTCAAGGGTACGCCATGTAGGTAGGGTCGTTCCACTCGAACCGCAGGGTATTACAAAAAGCCATCCAAGCGAGCATGCTTATGTCGCATACTCGCCTCCTCCACAGGGGTTGGCTCTTGTAGTTTTGTACAGTGTGAGGGATTTCAAAAACCTTATCTTGCCAGTAGTCGGCCGCTTTTGTGTCCCAAGAGGTTGGGGTCTTTTCCCACTCTTCCAGCCATTTTTTCCCCAACCGGCCACCGACCGCGATTACCTTGTCCATCACTTTGAGAGGTAGGACCCTCCACAGACTGTTGGGTAGGAGAAAACTGAAGGAGAATGGATCCTTTCCTAGTTCTTGTACCTCCCACACCACCAGTTTTGTGTGGAATCCTACGGGAAGATCATCTAGGCACGGAGGGAGAGGCGCGGACGATATCACGGCTGGCTTGGCTCTCAGTTTCTGTCTGGCCTCCTCCACCAGCTTTTTGCGTCTTTCTTTAGAGATGGCTTTCCTTTCTGCAGAGCTCGGTCTTCTTGTGGCGGGTCTTGGGCCTACGGCGAGGGGGGTTGTGGGACTACGTCTTCCTTGAATGGATTCACATCGATTTCCCGCTCTGCTTCTTCCCCCTGCCATTCTGCGTGTGCTGCTGAGAGCGGAATTTTGGTGCCGAGAATTGCTTAAAAATAGCTAAAAATTATGAATATCAAGGGAAAAATATCCAATGTCAAAGGCGGCGGCTCGGCCTAGGACGATTTTAAGCGTCAAAGTGCTCTAAGGACGCCCAGGCAACACTTGCAGATTTTTAGTAAATTTTCCATGTGCCTATGCTAGCCAATGGAGCTGGCAGTCAGTGCAGGATGCCGAGACGAGCTCAAAGAAATTTTCAGATCGAGATTCGGGCGCCGTATGCGAGAGGAGCTGGGAAAAAGGCCAAACGGCTGGTCAAGAATTGGGAGGTGACCAAAGATGAGAAGTGAGGGGGTGCCTTTGTGAAGGCGCACCCCCCCTTCTAAAAATCGTGATTGAGGGGGGGCAGCGGCGGTTGATCAGCGCCGCCGGAAACCCCCCCCCCCCCCCCAACAAATCGTAATGGAGGCTTGAAGATCAGCCATGAAGCCAACTACAGCAAGGCACTACACTCGGTCTCCGCTCCGTATCGCTCCGGTCTACGCGAGGAATGGCAGCCTCTAGAGGGAGAGAGAAAATCAGTCTTTCTCTCTCCTCCCTCTCTCTCCTCTAAGAGGGAGTTCATGTGGGAAGAGAAAGGAAGAAGAAAGAATGGTGGAGGCTTGTCATTGCTCCACGGGCTGGAAATGGTGATTTGTGATCGTCATGAGCATGAAGTGTTGCTGATTTTCAGATTTGCAGCCATGGACATGAAACCCGAAACATGCAAATAAGCGGTAATTCAATCTTTTCAAATGAAATTTGAGATTTCATGGCTTTTGATTGATAAAATGTTGTTCATGTGGGCTAAAAATTGTTTATGTTGCTGTTTTCCATGAGTGCTTGCTATTCATAATTAGAAAATCAGAAAAATATGCATCTTGTGGCTCAAAATAATACACTAAAACACGTAAAATATGGAAAATCAAGGGAAAATCATATTTTTGGGCATAAAAATGGAAAAATGAATAGGAACACCAACTAAATTTTCATTTTTGCTGCAAGAAGGAACTAAGGGCCACATCCCATAACCTATTTTGAATTTTTAGTAATTAAATAATGCAAAAAATAAGGGAAAATACAAGGAAAATAGAGAAAAACCACAAAAAATAGGGAAAAAATGCATTTTGGGTGCGAAAAATTAATGATAATTAAGAACAATGTTTGTGAATGTTTGTGGGGACTGAAGCATGAGGATTTGCCTCAGTTCAACCCCACCTTCTTGTTCTAGTGTGTTTTTCCCGCTCTTTACATATAAAATGATGGCAAAATGCCTTATAAATCTATACAACAATGCAACATTTGATCGATGGGAGGGTAGAGTAGTTAAAATGTGTCTCAAAGTGGACTAAAATGATGAAAAGATTGCTGGCTTTTGTTTGCATGCCATATAGGTCGGTGAATAATTATAGAATAAGGGCCTAGTAGCACGAGGGTTTCCTCGGTGCTAGGTTCGTGCAACGCCGCATAAGAACGGTAGTTGAAAATCATTGAAAGGATGTTTTCCACATGTGCACAATATTGATTTTATAATTTTTTGAGCACTTGGCATCCACAATATGCATAAATCATGGAAATATTTAAAGGTATCAAAAATCCTGGATGCACAGCAATTGCTTTCATTAGGACCTTGACCCACGTTGAGTGAGAGACAGGACACCCTAAGCCATAGGCTAGTCGTGGGGTCTAGGGGAAAGAGAAGTAAGGACAAGGGTACATTCCTATATATGATCAAATGGTACCTTGAGTGGATTTTGTGTGAAATGTTTATATGTTGAGCAACGCATCGAGGGGCCAATCCCCAAGGTGTAGGAGAGTCGCAGAGGGGTGGCGGCACTCAGCCGTTGGAGGACCCCCTATGTCTGTGCTTCATGCCACTAGGCAATGTGTAAGGGACTCCCTTTGAGGAGTAGTGGGTGAGAGAAGAGTGGACTACAAACGGCGTAATACAAATGCAAGATATTTAGGAAGGCAATGTATGTGTCATCAACGCTCCTGGCTGCGAGGCCATGGGGTTGTTGAGTGCGTGTGATAGAGGTCTGACTAGTGCACAAGCCAATGCCGGCCCGTTCTAGGTTCCATCAGTGGTGCGTCTGCCGGGAGCCGCTTAAAAGTGGCGGTCCTCGAATCTTGGTTGTCTAGGGACCAACTAGCAGTTTATGCCAAAGGATACTGTGATTGATCCATTATTTAGTGATAAGCATCGTCTAGCAGAAATCCAAAAGCAAGAGAGAGACGAAAGAGCTAGGGGACGTGTTGAAATTTTTAGGAGATATTTCCCTAAGCGTAGCGGTGCTGAACCCTTACGAGGGAGTGGATCTAGTAGTCTCGGGGCCACAAGCAGTAAGTTAGGAGAAGGTGGAAGCCTTAGTGCTCCCCTTCCTTCCATAAGCCAGTCTACATCAAGTGCGGGAGGTGTAACCCTACCTTCCCTTATTCCTAGTGCAAATCCAATCCTCGTCATGGCGCAGCCTATTGCAATTCCTGCAGGAACGACAGATTTGCCGGCACTAGGCTACCCGCTACCCATTTTTAATGGGTTAGTGAAGGAAGATGCGGAACTCCACATTAGGGAGTTTCAAAAGCTGATGTTCAACTGTCGCATTCAAGAAGAAGCACATTTAATGATGTTCTTCAATATGACTCTCAAAGGAAGAGCCGCTATATGGTATCATGGTTTAGAAGCTGGAAGCATATTGAATATTGATTCATTTTATGGAGCTTTTCGAAGGGAGTTTGCCCCTGAAAGGGGTGGGCAATATTGGTTGTGTTTACTCAATGTGACCCGCCAAGAACCACACGAGGATATTCGTGCTTATGCAAAGAAAATAAAAGAGGTTTTTCGTAAGTTGGACACCTCTATTCCTATCCCCGCAGCTGCCCAATTGCAATATTTCCTACATGGTTTGGAATTTAATATCCAATTGCAGTTGAGTAGTGTCCCCTTGGGGGATATAGATACTGCCATTACACGAGCACAAGAGGTGGAATCCTGACTACAAGCAGCCTATGCTTCTCGAGGCAATTCGAATATGGGTTTAATATTGGGAAACAATGTGGCGATGGCCAATGACAGTAGTGGCCAAGGGATAGCGATGGCTAACCCTAATGGGAGAGGGAACATGATGTAGAATGTCCCTTTATTACCAGCTCCCCCTAGCATGTCGATGCCTACAGGCAGTCAAATGGCTCCAAATGGTGGAGGCCAGGCGGTTAATTCTAATACCATGCATGTGGCTCAACAACCAGTGCCTAATCGAATTGTTAGGCCAATGGAACGACATGGTAATGACCAAGGCTATGAGTCGAGCGCTTCAAATGTTCTTAGCGAGGTTAAGGACATGATGAAGCATTATACCGACATGATTACGGAGCAGTATTGAAAAATAGCCGTTGATGTCAACTTCCTTAAAAAACAACAAAATTTGATAGAAAGTAGATACCCAGATGAGGGTGCACCTTCGAGGTTTAGCTGCAAATGGTGTGGTGGGCAACACTATCCAAGAAATTGCCCAAATGTTAAGTGCGATATCTGTGGAAAATCCGGCCATTTAGCAGCTACTTGCTGGAGTAAGATCAGTTCCCTCCAGCGAGGTAGTAGGCAACTAGGGCCTGTTAATTATCGTGCGCAAGGAAATGATTCCCAGCAAGAAGACGGGCCTAAACAAATACTTTAACGACCAAAGACTACAGTGGAGGAGCTACCCAGTGGTAGTGGGGTTAGTTTGATTGAGGCTGTACGCGTTAATGATGCTGAAACCTCTAATCTGCGAGCTGTTCTTACAAGAGGTCAAAAGGGTAGAGAAGCCGACAAGGATAAGCTTGTCGACGGAAACCCTAAACAAGGCGACAAAGAAACGCAAGTTTTGGATCCTGCCATGGAAGGGGGACCTTTGAAGCCCGTGGAAAGTAAAGCCGATAAGGAACCACCAAAGAAGAAGGTGAAAGGTAAGAAAGAGGCAATAAAGCCGGTTCAGTGACCTAAAGAGCGGATGGTTTGGCGTGAAAAGCGAGCTCTATCGAACTATCATGAATTTGATTTGGCGAGCTCTCTTTGTGAAGTCAAGCCGGATGTGAATCTTCTGCAGCTTATTAAGCTTTCCCCAGGAGTACGCAAGGAATTTAGAAAGATCCTACGTACCGGGTATATTGTAGAACCTTTGGGTATTGCGCGAGTTGGTGATGACTGGTTTGAGCATGCTGAGAAGCATTGCCCAAGGGTTGCAGCCTATGTCGATGGGATATTAGTAGATTATGCCATTGTCGACACGGGATCATCTGTTAACATTATGAGTTTTGAACTGATGGAAAGGTTGGGTCTTGCGATCCAGAAAGATACCTCCACAATTCTCAGAATGGCAGATGATAGTTTGAGACAGCCGGAAGGCTGCATTACTAAGGTCCATGTCACTGTTGCAAATGTAGAATGCCTGTTGGACTTTAGGGTGATTCGTTTTGTAGGCCGTCCAAGTTACCAAGTATTACTCGGACGACCTTGGATCTTGCAAGCGGACTGCCAAGTGGAAATACCCGCCGGTCGACTAATATTCGGTAGAGGTGCCCAACGTGTGGTGGTTGATGCTTATCCTGAGTCCCCGCAAAGTGAGAGAGCTCCTCTATCTTCTACAGAATTGGAGACATTAGAAGATTTATCTACCAGTGAGACATCATCGAGCGATGAGTCCAAAGAGGGATCCACCACGAAAGACATCTATCAGATTACTTTGAACGAGCCGATAGAGGGCCAAGATCGTATAAGAGATGCAGATGTTATCGAGCTAGACCTTGATACGCCTGATGATTCACGGCCAATCAAATTAGGTTCTATGCTCAGCACAGCAGAAAGGGAGGACTATGTGGCCCTGATTCAGGAATTTCGTGATATCTTTGCCTGGAGTTATGATGAACTGAGAAGCATTCCTCCTAGTCTTGCTATTCATCCAATTCCGTTGAAAGAGGGCAGTCGTCCTGTACGACATAAAGTAAGGCGTATGCCTTTCAAACTGAGGGACGGGCTGTTTGAAGAGTTACAGAAGCTTCGGAAAGCGGGTTTGATTTTTCCTGTGCAACACACGGAATGGTGTTTGCTAGTTGTTATTAGAAAGAATAAGAATAATCAAATCCGATTATGTATAGACTTTAGAGAGCTGAATAAGTAGACAGTTAAGGACTACTACCCATTGCCATTTATTGACTAGATTCTGGATCAATTAGCTGTCAAGATTGTGGGAGAGAAGGAAGGAGTCTCACTTGTAGCTTTCTTGCTTGCACAATGGGGGAATACACACAGAGGTGGAAGCTGAAAACAGTTTTTCTCTTCTTAGTTGTGTGTAAGCCAAAAAAGAACTCAAGTACAAAGAAATAGAAGAACCCTATATATGGGTCTCAAACCAAACTCAACTAACTAAGGTGGCATACTAACTGAGCCACGAACTAGAGTAGATAAGGATAGCTATCATGTAGCTATTATTCATGGGCGATGTACCAACCGCGTTTGCACAACTGACAAGTCGGTGACATAAATACACAACGGTCACCCTGGCGTATCACGAGTGGAGCTCGATATCTCAACACTCCCCCTCGAGCTCAATCCCAATTCCTGCACACCAAGCAGGTCTCTGAACTTGCGCAACTTCTCTGCGCCCAATGCCTTCGTGAATATGTCAGCTACCTGATCCTCTGTGTTGACATAAACTAGATCAATAAGACCTAGTAAAACCCTCTCTCGCACATAGTGATAATGCACCTCAATGTGCTTTGTTCTAGCACGATAGACTGGGTTATTTTCCAAGTGTATACTACTCATGTTGTCACAATAAATGACAACTGGCCCATCTGTAGACTGATGCATATCATAAAGTAGCTTATGCAACCAAGCTACCTCACATGCAGCCATTGCTGCACCCCTGTACTCAGCCTCTGTGTTGGACAAGGCAACTGTAGGCTGTTCCTTGCTGCTCCAAGTGACTGCAGCACTCCCAAAAGAGAACACATATCCACTGGTAGATCGTCTATCAAAAATGCTACCAGCCCAATCAGCATCAGTATATCCATGCAACTGTATCTGAACCCCAGTCTCATAAAATAGTCCATACTGTAATGTGGACTTCACATACCTGAGTATGCGTCTAGCCGCATCCAAATGTGGTTTCCTTGGAGCCTGCATAAACTGACTTACCAATCCAACAGCATAGCTCAAATCTGGCCTGGTAATAGTCATATAAATCAAACTTCCTACTATGCGTCTGTACATAGTAGGGTCTTCTAGAAGCTCACCTACATTTGTGCTCAGCTTCACATTCTGCTCCAAAGGAACTGAAATAGGCTTACAGCCTGTCATCCCATATTTGGATAGCATGTCCAATCCATACTGCCTCTGCAAGAGCTGTATCCCACTTGGTGATCTAATCACCTCAATGCCCAAGAAATAATGCAGCTCTCCCAAATCCTTCATCTCAAACTTCTGCTTCAATAGCATTTTCACATGAAGGATATCTTCATCACTGTCACCTGTCATAATCAAATCATCAATATAAATGACAAGTAGCATAATACCTTTCTCTATTTTTCTCACATAAAGTGAGAAATCTGCCTTGGAAATCTGAAAGCCAATAGTGACAAGATACTGTCTTATCTTGTCAGACCATGCTCTAGGTGCTTGCTTCAAGCCATACAAGGCTTTCTTCAACCTGCAAACAAACTCAGGATGAATAGCATGCACATAACCTGGTGGCTGCTCCATATAGACCTCTTCTTGCAAATCACCTTGTATCTGTTCACAGAACCATCTGCATTGTGCTTCACCTTATAAACCCACTTACAGCCAATTGCATTTTTACCTTTAGGCAAAGGTACCGATTCCCATGTAGCATTTGCTTCCAAGGCATCCATTTCTTCATCCATGGCTTTCTCCCATTTTTATTTTTCCATGGCTTGCAAAAGAAACGGGTTCTGGTTCCTGTATCACTTTGACCATATATGCATAGTGAATGGCTGTAAATCCATCATATTTCAACCTATCCACAGGATACCTAGCTCTCGTAGACCTGCGCAAAATAGGTTCACTCCCAGGGGCTCTCAAAACATCCCTGGTCTTCCTTACTCCAGGTGTAACAATAGAAGGAATACCCAACTCATCATCAATGCTCTGTTCTGAGCCACTGGATTCACCATCCACATAAGAGTGACCTGCATTCACATCAAACATGGGCTGATCAACCTTCTCTTTTCCTTTTCGCGATACCTACATACCACTATTTGCATTGCATTGAGAAGATTCTCCTGATCTCAATCTGCCTGTCCATGGCAAAGAATGTGAACCACTGCTAGAGGACGCTCTAGGTCCACTAATATTTTGTGACTGCTGTTGTGAATTCTGTGCAGCATTACCATTTTATGCATCTACATCATCAATCACATTTACTGGTTTATACCAGCTACTCATCTCATCAAAAACAACATCTCTGCTCACTGTAAACTTGCGAATAGAAGGGTTATAGCATCTATACCCTTTTTGCTGCAGAGAGTAATCAATAAAGATGCACTTCTTAGCTTTTGGATCCAACTTGGATCTCAGCTCATCTGGCACATGTACATAGGCAATGCAACCAAAAATTTTCAAATGAGAAATATCTGGTTTCCTACCAGTATACCTCTCCTCTGGAGTCATTCCATGTATTGCTGCAGTGGGAGTCTTGTTCATTATGTAGACTGTTGTAGCAACTGCTTCAGCCCAATAAAAATCTTGCAAGTCTTTTTCATTGAGCATGGCACGAGATACCTCTCCAATATGCCTATTTTTCCTTTCTGCAATTCCATTTTGTTGTGAGGTATGACTGCATGAATATTGCTGCTTTATGCCATGCTCCTACAGGAACCTTGCAAACTCATTTGAGAGGTATTCTCCCCCTCCATCTGACCTTAGGCATTTTATCTGCAGGCCTGTTTCTTTTTCAACCATAGCTTTAAGAGTTTTGAAATGCCCAAAAACTTCACTTTTCTTTTTCATAAAATACACCCAAACTTTTCTGCTATAGTCATCAATAAAAGTGACAAAATAATGACAGCCTCCAAGAGATGCAGCTTTAGTAGTCCACACATCAGAGTGGATTAATTCCAATGGCTTATCACTCTCTTGAACATGTCTAGGAAATGGTTTCCTTGCATGTTTTCCAAACTGACAGGCTTCACATACCTTATGCATTTCTGCAACCTTGAATTTGGGCAATCCTGCAACAATTTTTTGGGCCTGCATTGATTTAAGTCACTGTACATTAACATGACCAATGCGTTTATGCCAGATATCAATATCTACAACTACACCAGTCCCATGTGCAAACATTGCTGCACTCAATTCAGGCATGTCTGCATCCAATGTAAACATTCTGCCCTTCTTCTTTCCTTTTGCTATCAAGCGACCTTTATTTTTCATATCCTCAACAAAGCATCCATGAGGATTAAATCTGACCTGCAAGCCCTGCTCAACCATTTGACCAACAGAAACCAGATTCTTGGTGATATTGGGAACATGAAATACATCAGACAGGTATTTCTTTTTCCCATCCTGCATAGACAAAGGAATTTTTCCAATCTGCACAATAGGATGTGCAGTATCATCACCAGTCTCCACAAATCCTGGTTTTTCCATTTTCCTTGCATCCTCCATCCATTCTGCATGACCTGTCATGTGGTTTGATGTACCTGAGTCAACATACCATACATCGTTGCTTTCTTCTGCACTTGTCACAGAATTGTTCATGTGCTGCACCATAAACAGATGCTCATTTCTGTCATCACCCTGTCTACTAGAAGATGCATAATTCCCTTGTTGCAGTTTTCCATTCATGATGTCATTCTGCTTTTTATAGCAGTCTTTAGCCATATGACCCATTTTACCACAGTAGTAGCATTCAACATTACTGTTTGCATTTTGGCCTCTTTGCCATCCACCACGACCTCTTTAGCTCCCTCTGCCTCTAGAGTTACCACATCCTCCTCTATAGGACTGGTTTTCTTGAGTTTGCTGCATATTCTGATTTCTGCCATGGCCTCCAAATTGGCCTCCTCTACCTCTGCCTCTACCTCTTCCAGCATTTGAGTAGAAGACAGCTTCTTTTGAAGTTCCTCCTGAAGAAGATGCACCACCATTTCTCTGCTCCTCAGAAATTAGAAGAGCAATCAACTCCTCAAAATCATGAAATCTTTCACGGACGGAAATGGATGTTCGGAACTGTGCATAATCCTTTCCTAGACCATTCAAGGTCACAGAAACTAAATCATCATCTTCCACTGGCGACCCAATGGAAGCAAGTGCATCTGCAATCTTCTTCACCTTCATGTGGTAGTCATTGACGCTCATATTTTCTCTTTGCACATTATGCAACTCTTGCTTGAGCTGCATTTTCCTGGCTTGCGTATTTGTGCTATACATTTTTGACAAAGTATCCCATGCCTCCTTTGGCGTACTTGCATCCTGAATATGCACAATCATAGAGTCTGAAATGCTGATAGACAGCCAATACATAACTTTCCTGGCTCTCTCATGCCATGCTTTAAATGCCTACATTTGCTGTTGATTGGGAACATCAGGAAGAACTAGTTCTTCTTCATTTCCTGCAACAAATTCCCAATATCCTTTTCCCATAAGGAAATTCGTCATTCTAAACTTCCATGCTTGGAAGTTGTTCTTGTCAAGCTTTTCAGTGACAATCTGTGAGAGAGAATCGGACGCCATTACAGAACACTGCAAAAAATTCTGTCACTGCAAAGAACACAGCTTCAGCCTCACAAAGGCAAATCTGCAAAACTGACGAAAGTGGTATTTGACCACACAGTCACTTCTTAGTGACGATTTTACATCAACAGGCAACAGGGATGATTCTGTAACTCCCAATGTCTCTGCGCATAAGCATACGATGCAATTTCTACAGTAACTTTTCACCGACTTGTAGAACAGTGACTGCACAGCATAAAACTAGGCCTTTTCCTGAGTGCATGCAGAAAACTTCCGCCTCCAAAACAGGCCCCGAAATGGCCTCAAATAAAAAAAAACAAGGTCGCCAAGGGCTATAGCCCTTACCCGCAGCATATACTGCCCTCTTGCTTCACCGCGAAGGGCATCTCAACCTGAGACAATGCACTCCTACACTTTCCGGCTGTGCTACCTGCAGAGATCTGCTCCCAAAACAGAAAATGAAAGCAACACTGCTCCTCTTACCAGAACACCGTGAGCTTGGCTTGCTTTCTTGAGCTCCTTACCACGAACAAGGCTTTGATACCATGTCAAGATTGTGGGAGAGAAGGAAGGAGTTTCACTTGTAGCTTTCTTGCTTGCACAATGGGGGAATACACACAGAGGTGGAGGCTGAAAACAGTTTTCCTCTTCTTAGTTGTGTGTAAGCCAAAAAATAACTCAAGTACAAAGAAATAGAAGAACCCTATATATGGGTCTCAAACCAAACTCAACTAACTAAGGTGGTATACTAACTGAGCCACGAACTAGAGTAGATAAGGATAGTTATCATATAGCTATTATTCATGGGCGGTGTACCAACCGCGTCTGCAACTGACAAGTCGGTGACATAAATACACAACGATCACCCTGGCGTATCATGAGTGGAGCTCGATATCTCAACATTAGTGGGTAGGGAAATATATTTGTTTATGGATTGCTTTGCAGGATATAACCAGATGGAAATTGCAAAAGAGGACAAGTTGAAAACAACTTTTCTTACTGTATTTGGTACTTTTGCGTACCATGTGATGGCCTTTGATTTATGCAATGCGCCTGGTTCGTGGCAACGAACAGCAGATAAGACATTCGGTGACATATCCCCTGAAGAGTTGAAGGTGTTTATTGATGACTTAGGGGCCGCCACCGTGAGAGAAAGGCAGTTAATCATTTTAAGAAAATGCTTTGAGCGCTGTAGACAATTTTGCATCGCCCTAAACCCATGGAAGTGTGTTTTTGGAGTACGTTATGAGCTATTGTTGGGTCATGTGGTCAGTTCGGTAGGAATTGCGATAGACCTCGAGAAGATCAAAGTTATAGTTGCCATGGGTCCACCACGCACTTCGAAGAAAGTTCATAGCTTTCTGTCTTCGGTTGTTTACTACCGTAGATTCATAAACGCCTTGGCAGAAAGAACGTTGCCGCTTACAAATTTATTGTCTTAAGCTGTTTGTTTGTATGGGGTGACCCTTGTAAGGTAGCATTCGAGGATGTGAAACAAGAGCTAGCAAGAGCTCCCATTTTAAAAGTACCTAAAAGAGGTGAGGTGTTCTATATATTCTTAGCAGCCACCATGTATAGTATTAGCTCTGCTGTTTAGCCCAAATTTGGGAAGAAAAGTGGTACCACCCGATTGCTTTTGCTAGCCGGAAGCTGGGTGTATCCGAGATCAATTATACCTACATGGAGAAGTTGTGTCTAGCGATGGTCTTTGGGACCAAGAAAATTCAGGCATTATATTCTCTATGAGAAAGTCGTGCTTTATACGAAGGTGGAGGGACTTCGACTATTGATGAATAAGCTATAGCCGCCTGATCGTCTAGCAAAGTGATTGATCACTTTGCAGGAATTTGATTATGAAATCCGTAGTAAGCCACCAAGGTTGCAAGGCATCATGGAATGTCTTGTGGACTTTGGGGAGCCGAAAGAATCTGTGGCTGAAGGTAGTGACATGGAGTTGTTATTTAAAATAGATGCGGCATCTATTCCCTCCTGGTATGCTGCAATAATGCATTATTTATCGACGGGAGAGATAGGATCCGAATTATCTAAAGCTGAGAGAAGGAAAATTAAGTAGCAAGTGTTAAAGTTTGCTTTGATCGTAGGTACATTATATCGGCAAGGGGTTGATGATATCTATCGCCGATGTGTGATGCGTGACGAGGTGCCAGTCATTTTGGAAGAGTGCCATGATTCTGCTTGCGGAGGCCATTTTGCTGGATGGCTTACAGCACAAAAGGATTTAAGAGTAGGTTATTGGTGGCCTGCCATCTTCCAAGATGCGTTTGCGTATGTTAAGAGATGCAATATTTGTTAGCGACATGATAGTCGAGAGAATAGGAAACGACCACTCACCCCTATTATGGTGATACTTCCATTCGAGAAGTGGGGAATAGACTTTGTGGGTCCTATTACTCCGTCGTCGACCACGCAAAAGAGGTACATCATTGTAGCAACTGACTACTTCACAAAGTGTTCAGAAGCACGTGCAACAAGGAAAGACGATGCTAAAGAAATTGCTAGTTTCCTTTTAGAGCAGATAAAATGCCGTTTTGGTCCACCGAAAGAATTGATGTCGGACCGCGGAACCCATTTCCTAAATAAGGTGATTAAAGGTTTGACAGAGACTTGGCAAATCAAGCATAACAAGACAACCCCATATAACCTGCAAGCCAATGGGCAAGTTGAAAGCACCAACAAGCAGCTTGTGGGCATCCTGTCCAAAATTGTGTCAGAAAAGAAACAGGATTGGAATAAAAAGTTATACATGGCAGTGTGGGCCTATAATACGACCTTCAAACGAGCCACTGGCCATACCTCGTTCAAGTTAGTATATGGGGAGGAGTGTGTCTTGCCTTTAGAGATTGAGCTGCCGACTATTCGGTTTGCCATCAATCATTCTTTGAGTGATGAAGACACACTTTTTGAGTGCTTGACGACACTGGCACATTTAGATGAGCTTAAGCTGCAGAGTTTATTGCACCAAGAAGTGGCGAAGCGCCGAATGAAGCAGCTACACGACCTCAAAGCCAAGAAATACACCTTCAAGAAAGGACAGCTTGTTTAGTATTATGACGCACGACGTGAATTATTTCCAGGCAAGTTAGAGCCCAAATGGGACGGGCCCTATAGGATCGTTAGAATATGAAAGAATAAATCCACAGTCTTGTTAGCTGACCTTCAGGGGGTAGAATTTAAAACTAAGGTTAATCTTAATAAGATTAAACCTTATTATTTCTGATTGCACTAATACTATGACTGCCTTGCAGGTCTAGGTGAGATCGATCAAATATCTGCAAGGACATTGTGATAGAGGTTGATGGGTCGTCTAATCCCTTATTTAGAACACCCATATTTAGAACAAAGGTATCATCAGGGAAAGCTCATTTGGTGGAGCAAAGGATATAAGGTGACTGAGCAAGAAGGCGGGACATTTATTTGGGAGATCAAGGTCTACTGCCATCATTGCCTACAAATTTTGACGAGCATCCCTGTTGAATTCAATGATGATGGAGGGATGGAGCCTACACTCCACCCGTTGAATATGCTGAATTTCGATTACCATAATTATGAGTAGAGTTCAGGATGGCAGGATATGTAAACCCTTTATGGACGTACACCTTGTACTTTGATGGGGCGTCCAGGGGTGCATGCAAAAAAGGAAGTGTAGGAGTTGTCATCCGAGACCCCCGATGACGCATTGTCATGAAGTTAGCTGCTTATCTGGGGGAGAATTTTACCAATAATATGGCAGAATACAAAGCCCTGATTTGTCAAGATTGTGGGAGAGAAGGAAGGAGTCTCGCTTGAAGCTTTCTTGCTTGCACAATGGGGGAAGACACACAAGGGTGGAGGCTGAGAACAGTTTTCCTCTTTTTAGTTGTGTAAGCCAAAAGAACTTAAGTACAAAGAAATAGAAGAACCCTCTATATGGGTCTCAAACCAAACTCAACTAACTAAGGTGGCATACTAACTGAGCCACGAACTAGAGTAGATAAGGATAGCTATCATGTAGCTATTATTCAGGGGCGGTGTACCAACCGCATCTGCAACTGACAAGTCGGTGACATAAATACACAACGGTCACCCTGGCGTATCACGAGTGGAGCTCGATATCTCAACATGATTATGGGTTTGAATATTGCAAAGAAGGGTGGTATCCGCCAGTTATTGGTGAAAGGGGACTCTCGGTTGGTTTTAAATCAACTCAATGGGACGTACATGGTACGAAACCCCATCCTTTGCATGTACCATCATACTGCCATAGCCTTGCTAGATGAATTTGATAGAGTGTCTTTTCAGCTGATTCCATGGAATTGGAATCAGTTTGCCGATTCATTGGCTAATTTTGTGTATGAAGAAGACCTCTTCTTTAATTGTGGCCCTTGTCCCGATATATCTATTGACGATGAGACAGGACCTGGTCGTTTGTGGGGTATGCTTTCTGAACATGCCCTCTTTGGCAGACGATGGTTGATCTGAGTGATGCAGAGGGTAGGTGAGACTCATTTGCCTTTATTATCTTGGACCCATAGTCTGATTAGACGACATGTGATGCGAACACCTCTTGCAATATACGCAAAAGGGATGGGTCATAATCTAATGCACCTAGTTTAGGGCTTCGAGCTTTTGTTCCCCTGGGAATGATATGCTTTGATGTCTATCATCGTTGTTTCCAGGAGGATGCTCTACAAAGTCATGCTTGATTTCATTAGGCCAAGAGGGCCCATCTATTGGCAAATTAATGTTTGATTTCATTAGGCCAAGAGGGCCTATCTATTGGTAGTCATGTTTGATTTCATTAGGCCAAGAGGGCCATTTCCCTGTCTAGTGCGGGTGCATGTAATCGGGTTTTTGTTTTAAGTGTTGTGCTGGACAGGTTTTGTGATTCGTGGAATTTGGTGGAGCCTGGAGGAGCCTTTGCTGTGATGGAAGCTTCTTGTGGCCAATCCAGGTGATACCTCTCCTTTACGAGTACCTTTCTTTCCTATTATATGTATTTATACTTGTCGAGGGGATATATTTTTGTTGGGGACCAGCAACCAAGGCATGAAGTCCGCATTGAAAGACCTGTTTTAGAAGGAAGTCCTAGTGGCCCTGTTTTGTTAGCCTGCTAGGCAGCCGTTCTAGGAGTTCTTGTTAGTAGTGAGGCAGTTAGAGAAGCCTGCTAGAAGATGATAATGATGATGCTAAGAAACCCTGAACATCCCAAAAGATGAATATAAATACGAAGGTGTGTAAAAAGGGGTTCTCACCCCTATCAAAGAAAAGAAAAGAAAAGAAAATGTATAAGCAGTTGATCATTGCCTTGCGAAGGCCTGGTAGGTTCCTAGGGACGAGTCAGACCCGGGGCCGATATCTTGTCTTCCTAGGGGTGGCTTCTTGCTGGGGAAAAAAAAACAAGGAAGGTTGGAGCAAAAATAAAAGTGAGCATTAGAAAAGGATTAACTGTCACCTTGAGAGGGCTTGGTAGGTTCTTGGGTGTCGAGACAGGTCCTGAGGCCGATGCCCTGTTCTCCTTGGGTCACTACGCTCAGCTCCCTCCTTTTTACATGCTCAAGTATGTCAATAAAATAAAAACCCTAAAAGAAGAAATGTACTGAAAGAAAATATTCCTTGCTCAAGCTATAAGAGTCTTCGCCTTGTAGGAGCTCCTAGTTGTGTTGTCTTTAGTTGGTAAGTAGTTCAGACTACCACTAGGGCAACCTCTTTGATAGGTTTTTTAGTTTGGCTGTGTTGGAGCAGGTGGTCAGTCACTCGCTTCGGATCTTCTATGAGATGATGCTAGGCCTACTCCTTGTGGATGTCATGCCTTGGTTATGTCCAGGGGTAGGGGGAGCATTGTGCTGAGTTTTATTATATATTTGTTTTGTATCAGTTTGATGCTTCTTTGGTTATTTATGTGTAGATATATTCGTGGATTTGACGGGGCTGAGTCGCCCTATCCCGTGGTCGCCAATGAGAGCGGAATTTTGGTGCCGCAAATTGCTTAAAAATAGCTAAAAATTATGAATATCAAGGGAAAAATATCCAATGTCAAAGGCGGCGGCTCGACCTAGGACGATTTTAAGCGTCAAAGTGCTCTAAGGACGCCCAGGCAACACTTTCAGATTTTTAGTAATTTTTCCATGCACCTGTGCCGGTCAATGGAGCTGGCAGTCAGTGCGGGATGCCGAGACGAGCTCACAGAAATTTTCAGATCGAGATTCGGACGTCGTATGCGAGAGGAGCCGGGAAAAAGGGCAAACGGCCGGTCAAGAATTGGGAGGTGCCCAAAGATGAGAAGTGAGGGGGTGCCTTTGTGAAGGGGCATCCCCCCCCTTCTAAAAATCGTGATTGAGGGGGGGCGGCAGCTGATCAGCGCTGCCGAAAAAAACGCCCCCCCCCCAACAAATCGTGATGGAGGCTTGAAGATCAGCCATGAAGCCAACTACAGCAAGGCACTACACGTGGTCTCCGCTCCGTATCGCTCCGGTCTACATGAGGAATGGCAGCCTATAGAGGGAGAGAGAAAATCAATATTTCTCTCTCCTCCCTCTCTCTCCTCTAAGAGGGAGTTCATGTGGGAAGAGAAAGGAAGAAGAAAGAATGGTGGAGGCTTGTCCGGCATTGATCGGATTGCTCCACGGGCTGGAAATGGTGATTTGTGATCGTCATGAGCATGAAGTGCTGTTGATTTTCAGATTTGCAGCCATGGACATGAAACCCGAAACACGCAAATAAGCGGTAATTCAATCTTTTCAAAGGAAATTTGAGATTTCATGGCTTTTGATTGATAAAATGTTGTTCATGTGGGCTAAAAATTGTTTATGTTGCTGTTTTCCATGAGTGCTTGCTGTTCATAATTAGAAAATCAGAAAAATATGCATCTTGTGGCTCAAAATAATACACTAAAACACGTAAAATATGAAAAATCAAGGGAAAATGATATTTTTGGGCATAAAAATGGAAAAATGAATAGGAACACCAAGTAAATTTTTATTTTTGCTCCAAGAAGGAACTAAGGGCTACAGCCCATAACCTATTTTTAATTTTTAGTAATTAAATAATGCAGAAAATAAGGAAAAATACAAGAAAAATAGAGAAAAATCACAAAAAATAAGGGAAAAATGCAATTTGGGTGCGGAAAATTAATGATAATTAAGAATAATGTTTGTGAATGTTTGTGGGGACTAAAGCATGAGGATTTGCCTCAGTTCAACCCCACCTTCTTGTTCTAGTGTGTTTTTCCCGCTCTTTACACATAAAATGATGGCAAAATGCCTTATAAATCTATACAACAATGCAACATTTGATCGATGGAGGGTGGAGTAGTTAAAATGTGTCTCAAAGTGGAGTAAAATGATGAAAAGATTGTTGGATTTTGTTTGCATGCCATATAGGTCGGTGAATAATTATAGAATAAGGGCCTAGTAGCACGAGGGTTTCCTCGGTGCTAGGTTTGTGCAACGCCGCATAAGAACGGTATTTGAAAATCATTGAAAGGATGTTTTCCACATGTGCACAATATTTATTTTATAATTGTTTGAGCACTTGACATCCACAAAAGTCATGGAAATATTTAAAGGTATCAAAAATCCTGGATGCACAGCAATTGCTTTCATTAGGACCTTGACCCACGTTGAGTGAGAGACAGGACACCCTAAGCCATAGGCTAGTCGTGGGGTCTAGGGGAAAGAGAAGTAAGGACAAGAGTACATTCCTGTATACAATCAAATGGTACCTTGAGTGGATTTTGTGCGAAATGTTTATATGTTGAGCAACGCATCGAGGGGCCAATCCCCAAGGTGTAGGAGAGTCGCAGAGGGGTGGCGGCACTCAGCCATTGGAGGACCCCCTATGTCTGTGCTTTGTGCCATTAGGCAATGTGTAAGGGACTCCCTCTAAGGAGTAGTGGGTGAGAGAAGAGTGGACTACAAACGACGTAATACAAACGCGAGATATTTAGGAAGGCAATGTATGTGTCATCAACGCTCCTGGCCGCGAGGCCGTGGGGTTGTTGAGCGCGTGTGATAGAGGTCCGGCTAGTGCACGAGCCAGTGCCAGCCCGTTCTAGGTTCCATCAGCCGCTTCTTCCTCGAATCCGAGGGCGTCTATCTCCTGGGGGGTTAGGCCAACCAGCATTAGGTATTTTCACTGTTCATCCACACTCAGCCTAACCTCCGCAGGTAATGGTGGCATCTGTAGTCCAGCGTGTAGGGCTCTTCTTGCCATACTGAGCTTTCTTTGCATTGCCTCCAGTGGCTCTCCTTGTGCTTCATGTGTGGCATCCAGGATAGTGTCAAGGAAGGCCTTTTGTTGAGTGTTGAAGGCCACTTGGGCTGCCTCCGCCTTGCTATCCGTGATGATTTTCTTCTTTTCCGTCACAGCAAGGTGCCGTGCCAGTGTCTTCACCCTCTTTTCATTGTGTGTAACCCACTCCTCTGCCCTTTTGTTTGTTTTAAAGTCAGCATCATGATTTTCTGCTCATAATCCTCTAGTTCCCTGACTAGCCTCTCTTGTTCTTCTCTTTCAGAGGTCAGCTGATCTGTCAGGAGCTTGAGTTCCTCCTACTACTCCTCCATGCCTCGTTTTCTTTCTTCGTCCCTGGCATTCAGCTCCATCACGAGTGCGTCAACCTGAGCAGATTGTGCAGCAAGCTCTTGGTACTGCACTATTAGGAGCTTATGCTCTCTTTGCATGTTTACTAACTCTTGAGTCTCGTTTTCAAGCAGGTGCCTCCAGTGTTCCTCCCTCTCATCCCTAGCCTTCAGTTCTTGTCTCAGATCTGCAATCTCGCGCTTTTGCAAGGCTATCATTCTTGTCTTATCCAGCTGGAAGGCGGCCACTGTTTCCTTCTCCAACTCAGCCACGGCTATCTTGTGTTCCTCATTCGCTCTCTCCAATTGAGAGAGCAGCTCGGCGTCGTATTCATCGTAATTAGCCGATGGCGTCATCGTTGTGTGAATGGGCAAGGTTGAGGCTTCGACTTTTTGCTTTTTGGGCTCTTGCCTAGACTCTGCATCCATGGCTGGCCTCTTCTGTCTTGTGGCCGTAGTCTCTGTGCTCTGCCCCTGGCCCATCTCCTTGTTGATGAAATACTGCATCCACACCACGAAGTTTGACACATCAGCACTAGTGGGGATGCTGGGGGTGATGGTGGTGAGTTCCGAGGAAGGCACTAGGAGAGGAGGGATCGGATGGAGCGGGGCCTTGCCTTTGCCTTCGGGAACTAGAGGTGGCACGAACTTTGGCGCTTGTGTCTAGACCCTGGCCCCTCTTCTCTACGTGGGCTTAGGTTCCTTAGTTCATCTACTAGGCACTATTGTTCAATGGACCGGCGGATGGCCTCCCCCAGGACCTCTTCCTCCTTTCTTCGTAGCTCCTCCTCCTCCTCCTTTGCTTTTCTCTTCCTTTCCTCCTCTCTTTTTTTCTGCTCCTCCTTCTTTTTCCCTTTCTATTCTCTTTCCCTCCTTTTCTCCTCTTCAACTTCTTGTTTTGATGCCTCCTTTGCTTTCTGTAACTCCTCTTTTTCCCTCTCCTCCTCTTGTCTCTTTGTTCTCTCTCTCTCCTTTGCTTCTCTCAGGGATTCCTTCTTCGCCCTTTCCAAGTCTTCCTTTTCCTTCTTCCTGCCTTCGTCATTCTTCTTCTTCCTCTGCATCGCCTTCTTCTTCGTTGTCCTGATTGTCTTTTTGCTAGTCTGCCCCTCCCCTTCTTCTTCTGTTTCCATTCTGTCGGTGGACCTGACTTTGTCCTGGAGAGGAGGCAACCTCTTCGGCGTTTCTCCTTCTCCCTCCTATGCCTCTTGTGCTTCCTTTACTGCCTCCTGAATGAGTGCAGTCAAGACTTCTCCGTATCCGATGAAAGAGGCCTTGGAGGAGGCTTTCTTCATTTCCGTAACCTTAGAAGCCGGAGATTCTCCTTCTGTTGGTGCACCTCCTAGGGCTAGCACCTTGGCCACTTGATCAATCGTCTTCCGCACGTACCCATTCCAATCCACCTCATCTAGGGTGTGGGCTACTACATTCTCCAGCATTGGCACACTAATTCGATGCATTAAGGAATTATAACGTTGGCTGGAGAAGAGCACGTGCACCAACTTGGCTTGCAACCTGGCTTCTGTGTCAGGGATGTTCTGGATGCTTATGCCATCATTCGTGAGCACCTCTTCCTTCTTCATTTTCAGCAAGGCATAAACATTCCTTTTTTGTCTCCTTTCTATCCTTGGTACTAATCCCAAAGCCTTTTCCACCAAGGCTAGATCCAACCGGACTTGCACCTGCTTTGCACCCTCTCCTCGGCCCACTATTACAATGCCACCTTCTTGGTCCGGGTTGCATGTTTTGAGGAATTCTACGCATTTTAAGTGATCCGGCTCCTACGAGAATTTTTCAATATACTTTATAAGGTTGCACTGTTCCACTACCCTCCTGGCTACTTCCTCCTTGGCCACCACGACTTCGATGTTGTGGATGGTTCGGAACTTGAGCTGGCCGAAGGCGTGGTTCTCTAGATGGATGCGATACTACTCCCTTTCATCGTCTGTGAATGGGAGTCGATGGGCGCGGTCTTGCTGCAACATTTTCTGCTCCTGCCATAATTCGTTACTTTCGTTAGCATTTTCCACATATCACTTTGCTGTTTATGTGAGAATAAAAACTCTTGAATGAATTTTTTAGGAAGATCTTTTTTCCATACGATATGCTTATGCTTTTCACTACCTTTACTTTACTGTACCCCCTTTTTATTCATTTCCTATCTGATTCTTTTCACCTTCACTACATACCCACATACCCCCTCCCCTTCTGGCTTAGTAAAGAATCCTTCCTAGGATTGGGGGTTAAAAGGTGAAGGGCTTTGGGCCTGTTGGGGTAGGAGTTACCTGTGAAGAAGCCACGTGTAGGATTTTGGATTGTATTCCAGCTGAGTATGACAATCAAGAGCAGACGGTTGGATGGAGACTTGGGAGATGTAGGTCAAGACATCGTGAAAGAGATCTCTAGTATTAAGGCGGCTGGCAACATGTAATTCCTCTTCTATGAGGAATTGGTCAATGTAGGGTGAGCGAGCACATGGTCGTCTAAATGCTGGTTACGGGTAATGGCCAAAACCCTAAACGAGATAGGTGCCACATAAGTAGGGTCATATTCGATGGTTTTAACTACCCTGCATTGCTCAACATGGGTCATGATCCCGCAACCTTTTTTCTCCCATTGGATTCTTAGAGCGAACCACTGTTGCAAGAACGTGGAGGGCGAGCTTGCCATGGTTGAGATATCGAGCTCCACTCATGATATGCCAGGGTGACCGTTGTGTATTTATGTCACCGACTTGTCAGTTGCAGACGCGGTTGGTACACCGCCCATGAATAATAGCTACATGATAGCTATCCTTATTTACTCTAGTTTGTGGCTCAGTTAGTATGCCACCTTAGTTAGTTGAGTTTGGTTTGAGACCCATATATAGGGTTCTTCTATTTCTTTGTATAAGAGTTCTTTTGGCTTACACAACTAAGAAGAGGAAAACTGTTTTTAGCCTCCACCCTTGTGTGTCTTCCCCCATTGTGCAAGCAAGAAAGCTTCAAGCGAGACTCCTTCCTTCTCTCCCACAATCTTGACATGGTATCAGAGCCTTGTTCGTGGTAAGGAGCTCAAGAAAGCAAGCCAAGCTTGCGGTGTTCTGGTAAGAGGAGCAGTGTTGCTTTCATCTTCTGTTTTGGGAGCAGATCTCTGCAGGTAGCACAGCCAGAAAGTGCAGGAGTGCATTGTCTCAGGTTGAGACGCCCTTCGCGGTGAAGCAAGAGGGCAGTATATGCTGCGGGAGGGGTCTTTAGCCCTCGGCGACCTTGTTTTTTTGATTTGAGGCCATTTCGGGGCCTGTTTTGGAGGCGGAAGTTTTCTGCACGCACTCAGGAAAAGGCCCAGTTTTATGCTGTGCAGCCACTGTTCTACAGGTTAGTGAAAAGTTACTGTAGAAATTGCATCGTATGCTTGTGCGCAGAGACATTGGGAGTTACAGAATCATCCCTGTTGCCTGTTGATGCAAAATCGTCACTAGGAAGTGACTGTGTGGTCAAATACCACTTTCGCCAGTTTTGCAGATTTTCCCTTGTGAGGGTGAAGCTGTGTTTTTTGCAGTGACAGAATTTTTTGCAGTCTTCTGTAATGGCATCTGATTCTCTTTCACAGATTGTCACTGAAAAGCTTGACAAGAACAACTTCCAAGCATGGAAGTTTAGAATGACGAATTTCCTTATGGGAAAAGGATATTGGGAATTTGTTGCAGGAAATGAAGAAGAACCAGTTCTTCCTGATGTTTCCAATCAACAGCAAATGCAGGCATTTAAAGCATGGCATGAGAGAGCCAGGAAAGTTATGTATTGGCTGTCTATCAGCATTTCAGACTCTATGATTGTGCATATTCAAGATGCAAGTACGCCAAAGGAGGCATGAGATACTTTGTCAAAAATGTATAGTACAAATACTCAAGCCAGGAAAATGCAGCTCAAGCAAGAGTTGCATAATATGCAAAGAGAAAATATGAGCATCAATGACTACCACATGAAGGTGAAGAAGATTGCAGATGCACTTGCTTCCATTGGGTCGCCAGTGGAAGATGATGATTTAGTTTCTGTGACCTTGAATGGTCTAGGAAAGGATTATGCACAGTTTCGGACATCCATTTCAGTTCGTGAAAGATTTCCTGATTTTAAGGAGTTGATTGCTCTTCTAATTTTTGAGGAGCAGAGAAATGGTGGTGCATCTTCTTCAGGAGGAACTTCAAAAGAAGCTGTCTTCTACTCAAATGCTGGAAGAGGTAGAGGCAGAGGTAGAGGAGGCCGATTTGGAGGCCGTGGTAGAAATCAGAATATGCAGCAAACTCAAGAAAACCAGTCCTATGGAGGAGGACGTGGTAACTCTAGAGGCAGGGGGAGCCAAAGAGGTCGTGGTGGATGGCAAAGAGGCCAAAATGCAAACAGTAATGTTGAATGCTACTATTGTGGTAAAATGGGTCATATGGCTAAAGACTGCTATAAAAAGCAGAATGACATCATGAATGGAAAACTGCAACAAGGAAATTATGCATCCTCTAGTAGACAAGGTGATGACAGAAATGAGCATCTGTTTATGGTGCAGCACATGAGCAATTCTGTGACAAGTGCAGAAGAAAGCAACGATGTATGGTATGTTGACTCAGGTGCATCAAACCACATGACAGGTCATGCAGAATGGATGGAGGATGCAAGGAAAATGGAAAAACCAGGATTTGTGGAGACTGGTGATGATACTGCACATCCGATTGTGCAGATTGGAAAAATTCCTTTGTCTATGCAGGATGGGAAAAAGAAATACCTGTCCGATGTATTTCATGTCCCGAATATCACCAAGAATCTGGTTTCTGTTGGTCAAATGGTTGAGCAGGGCTTGCAGGTCAGATTTAATCCTCATGGATGCTTTGTTGAGGATATGAAAAATAAAGGTCGCTTGATAGCAAAAGGAAAGAAGAAGGGCAAAATGTTTACATTGGATGCAGACATGTCTGAATTGAGTGCAGCAATGTTTGCACATGGGACCGGTGTAGTTGCAGATATTGATATCTGGCATAAACGCATTGGTCATGTTAATGTACAGCGACTTAAATCAATGCAGGCCCAAAATATTGTTGCAGGATTGCCTAAATTCAAGGTTGCAGAAATGCATAAGGTATGTGAAGCCTGTCAGTTTGGAAAACAGGCAAGGAAACCATTTCCTAGACATGTTCAAGAGAGTAAGAAGCCATTGGAATTAATCCACTCTGATGTGTGGACTACTAAAGCTGCATCTCTTGGAGGCTGTCAATATTTTGTCAGTTTTAATGATGACTATAGCAGAAAAGTTTGGATGTATTTTATGAAAAAGAAAAGTGAAGTTTTTGGGCATTTCAAAACTCTTAAAGCTATGGTTGAAAAAGAAACAGGCCTGCAAGTAAAATGCCTAAGGTCAGATGGAGGGGGAGAGTACCTCTCAAATGAGTTTGCAAGGTTCCTACAGGCGCATGGCATAAAGCAGCAATATTCATGCAGTCATACCCCACAGCAAAATGGAATTGCAGAAAGAAAAAACAGGCATATTGGAGAGGTATCTCGTGCCATGCTTAATGAAAAAGACCTGCCAGATTTTTATTGGGTTGAAGCAGTTGCTACAGCAGTCTACATAATGAACAGGACTCCCACTGCAGCAATACATGGAATGACTCTAGAGGAGAGATATACTGGTAGGAAACCAGATATTTCTCATTTGAAAATTTTTGGTTGCATTGCCTATGTACATGTGCCAGATGAGTTGAGATCCAAGTTGGATCCAAAAGCTGAAAAGTGCATCTTTATTGGTTACTCTCTGCAGCAAAAAGGGTATAGATGCTATAACCCTTCTGCTCGTAAGTTTACAGTGAGCAGAGATGTTGTTTTTTATGAGATGAGTACCTGGTATAAACCAGTAAATGTGATTGATGATGTAGATGCACAAAATGGTAATGCTGCACAGAATTCACAGCAGCAGTCACAAAATATTAGTGGACCTGGAGCGTCCTCTAGCAGTGGTTCACATTCTTCGCCATGGACAGGCAGATTGAGATCAGGAGAATCTTCTCAAAGTAATGCAGATAGTGGTATGCAGGTATCACGAAAAGGAAAAGAGAAGGTTGATCAGCCCATGTTTGATGTGAATGCAGGTCACTCTTATGTGGATGGTGAATCCAGTGGCTTAGAACAGAGCATTGATGATGAGTTGGGTATTCCTTCTATTGTTACACCTGGAGTAAGGAAGACCAGGGATGTTTTGAGAGCACCTGGGAGTGAACCCACTTTGCGTAGGTCTACCAGAGTTAGGTATCTTGTGGATAGGCTGAAATATGATGGATTTACAGCCATTCACTATGCATATATGGTCAAGGTGATACAGGAACCAGAACCCACTTCTTTTGAGCAAGCCATGGGAAAAGAAAAATGGGAGAAAGCCATGGATGAAGAAATGGATGCCTTGGAAGCAAATGCTACATGGGAATTGGTACCTTTGCCTAAAGGTAAAAATGCAATTGGCTGTAAGTGGGTTTATAAGGTGAAGCACAATGCAGATGGTTCTGTGAACAGATACAAGGCAAGATTAGTAGTCAAGGGGTATGCACAAACATATGGCATTGACTATGAAGAAACATTTAGTCCGGTTGTAAGGATGGCAACCGTAAGAGCAGTCATTGCTATGGCTGCATCAAAGGGATGGTCTTTACATCAGATGGATGTAAAGAATGCCTTCTTGCATGGTGATTTGCAAGAAGAGGTCTATATGGAGCAGCCACCAAGTTATGTGCATGCTGTTCATCCTGAGTTTGTTTGCAGGTTGAAGAAAGCTTTGTATGGCTTGAAGCAAGCACCTAGAGCATGGTCTGACAAGATAGGACAGTATCTTGTCACTATTGGCTTTCAGATTTCCAAGGCAGATTTCTCATTTTATGTGAGAAAAACAGAGAAAGGTATTATGCTACTTGTCATTTATGTTGATGATTTGATTATGACAGGTGACAGTGATGAAGATATCCTTCATGTGAAAATGCTATTGAAGCAGAAGTTTGAGATGAAGGATTTGGGAGAGCTGCGTTATTTCTTGGGCATTGAGGTGATTAGATCACCAAGTGGGATACAGCTCTTGCAGAGGCAGTATGGATTGTACATGCTGTCCAAATATGGGATGACAGGCTGTAAGCCTATTTCAGTTCCTTTGGAGAAGAATGTGAAGCTGAGCACAGATGCAGGTGAGCTTCTGGAAGACCCTACTATGTACAGACGCATAGTAGGAAGCTTGATTTATATGACTATTACCAGGCCAGATTTGAGCTATGCTGTTGGATTGGTAAGTCAGTTTATGAAGGCTCCAAGGAAATCGCATTTGGATGCAGCTAGACGCATTCTCAGGTATGTGAAGTCCACATTGCAGTATGGACTATTTTATGAGACTGGGGTTCAGATACAGCTGCATGGATACACTGATGCTGATTGGGCTGGTAGTATTTCTAATAGACGATCTACCAGTGGATATGTATTCTCTTTTGGGAGTGCTGCAGTCACTTGGAGCAGCAAGAAACAGCCTACAGTTGCCTTGTCGAGCACAGAGGCCGAGTACAGGGGTGCAGCAATGGCTGCATGTGAGGTAGCTTGGTTGCATAAGCTACTTTATGATATGCATCAGTCTATAGATGGGCCAGTTGTCATTTATTGTAACAACATGAGTAGTATACACTTGGCAAATAACCCAGTCTATCATGCTAGAACAAAGCACATTGAGGTGCATTATCACTATGTGCGGGAGAGGGTTTTACTAGGTCTTATTGATCTAGTTTATGTCAGCACAGAGGATCAGGTAGCTGACATATTTACGAAGGCATTGGGCGCAGAGAAGCTGCGCAAGTTCAGAGACCTGCTTGGTGTGCAGGAATTGGGATTGAGCTCGAGGGGGAGTGTTGAGATATCGAGCTCCACTCGTGATACGCCAGGGTGACCGTTGTGTATTTATGTCACCGACTTGTCAGTTGCAGACGTGGTTGGTACACCGCCCATGAATAATAGCTACATGATAGCTATCCTTATCTACTCTAGTTTGTGGCTCAGTTAGTATGCCACCTTAGTTAGTTGAGTTTGGTTTGAGACCCATATATAGGGTTCTTCTATTTCTTTGTATAAGAGTTCTTTTGGCTTACACAACTAAGAAGAGGAAAACTGTTTTCAGCCTCCACCCTTGTGTGTCTTCCCCCATTGTGCAAGCAAGAAAGCTTCAAGCGAGACTCCTTCCTTCTCTCCCACAATCTTGGCAGCCATCTGTGTGAGCTCCTGCAACTCGTGTTTAGGAACAGAACGAGGAGGCTTACGATATGAAGTGATTAGTCTTCTGAGGGCAACTTGCTCCTTTGAGATTTTGTCATTTGCTATCAGTTCGGCAGCAATTTTGGAGAATGTAGTGGTCATAAGTTCGTATTCTTCCCAAGTGCATGGTAATGCACGAACATCCGAAGCAAGTGTTTTGTCAAGAAGACCTAGGTATAGCCTCTCATAACTTCTAGCAAATGTAGTGAAAGTTTCATCCAACATCGTGATGCAGGTTATTAAGTCATCCCCAGAAGTCACGACGAGGTCTTTAGCCAAGGAGAGGAAAGGTTGTATCGCATAGGAAGGTTTAAGACTTGCTGGTGGGGATGGTGCAACCGGACTGGATAGTGGTGACTCCATCATTGGTGTCACAGGTTGGGCTTTGCACTTGAAAGCACTTTGAGGTGCTGTAGGAAGCTCTGGGGGCATGGGAGTTGTGCTGGGTTCTGAGTGAGGAGTCATAGGGGTTTTTAAGTTTTCTAGATTAGGTAAGTTTAAGGCTTGTGGCATTTTCTTTGGTCGATAGATGAGCTAGGGCTTACGAGCCACAGCTGGCGATGGTTTGCTGACTGTGCCCTGGGCACCACGTGTGTAAGCCTCCCTCACTAGGGTAAGATTGCTTGTAAATGACCATTTTAACTAGCCATTTTTAGGCACCCAAATCTAGGGGTTGCCCTCATAGTATCCTTGTGCTTGCAAGAGATCTTTGGGGATCCATCGCGGCGTGGTTGTGTGGCTACGTCGATCGCGTCTAGATTGCCTCTTAGGCCGTAACGGCTAATGATTTTGACGTTTAGGATCACGTTTGGGTGGCCTAACCGGATGTGGTCTTTGCCATTTTGGCACCCATATAAGCTTGGACTCCTTGGTGTTGTGAGCACTCATGGTGGGTTTGGGCCTGGGATCGAGAGCCTGGCACGAGGCCGTAGTTTTCTTCTATTTAGACTTGGGCTGGGGCGTGGTCGTAGGGGTTTCTACCGGTGGCTTTGTAATGGTGGAGGAATCATGATAGCCCTTGCTGAAAGTCGTCACTATACGCACATTGCCGATAGCAAGATGAATGCGGTTTAGGTTGTAATCCACATTACAGTTCGTTTGCTTCTTGAAAGTGCGACCCAATAGTGACACATTACCGGCTTCTTTAGTGGCAGGCAACACATGGAAGAAAGCTGGTAAACTTTCAAACTCGATGGAAACGACTACCTTGCACTTACCTAGGAGTGAATAAGCAATACCCCCAAACAGGGTAAGTTTGGCATTAGTGGACTGTAGTTTCGGTTGACCAATGCGTGTCCAATGGTCATGTGTCAAGATATTGTAGTCGGCCCCTTCATCAATCAAGGCATCGAAAGAATACATCGCTCCTGCTGCGACTGTGATTCATAGATACGCCGATGCCATTGCTTCTTCGTCGTGATAGGTAAGGTCGGTTATAGTAGCCATGCAGATGTTCATTGGGGGTTCTAGCATGGGTGGTTCATGTAATGGATGGGAAGGAGGATAGTACTTCTTTATGCGGCTTCCATTAAAAAAGCATATTCCTTCGCCTTCAAGTGTCTCTAACTCAACATTCCCTGTTCTACCAATCATGCGTACTCTAAAAGGCCCTAGCCCCCGAAACTTCATCTTCTGTTTATGTCCTTTTACAGAGTATAGCAGAACAAGGTCCCCTTGTTCGAAGTCTCACTATTTGACATGTTTGTCAAACCACATCTTTCGTCGAGCCTTCTCACAAATCAGAGAGTGAGTGGTAAGGAGTCGGGTCTCCATTAGGTGCTCTAGGTCCACTAAGAAATTGGTTCAAGCCTCTCTTCCCTCCCAACTCTCCTGGACTGCTATCCTTAAGCTAGGGATGAAGAATTCTAAGGGTAAAATGGCTTCAGTTCCGTACGTCAGCCTAAAAGGCATCTGTCTGGCAGTCATTTTATTAGCTATGCAATAGGCCCACAAGGCCGCCATTAGCTTATTGTCCTAGTCACTTCTTGAGGTAGACACTACCTTTGTAAGCACATTGACTGAGATTTTATTTGTTGATTCGGCTTGGCCATTAGCATGAGGGTAATAGGGACAGGAATTCCGATTAATTATTAGGAAGGTAGAGAGCAGGAGGGCAATCACCTCATTAACAAAGTGCGTGCCTTGGTCGCTTACAAGTTCGATTGGACAGCCAAACCACAAGAACTTTGCAGTGGTCCTAGCATCATTCTTCCTCGTGGCTCGTGCCTCTGCCCACTTCGTTAGATAATCAGTTGCCACTATGATGTAGCGAGCTTGGGAATATTGTGCCGCAGGACTGATAGGTCCAATAAAATCGATGCCCCATTTTTTAAAGGGTTGTCGGGCTATGACAGGGGTCAACTCCACCTTGTCTTTCCACATAGGCACTTTGGTCCTTTGGCACTCATTGCAGTGCTTTACGAATTTAGCTACATCGCGGAAGAGGGTGGGCCACCATAGTTGGGATTGTAGCACCTTTCGAACTGTTGTGTCTCCGCTAAAGTGTCCTCTAGCGATTCCGCCATGTGCTTCATTCAATGCATCGTGCATCTCATGCTCACATATGCATCTGCGCAATAAACCGTCTTGTCCCAACCTGTAGAGTTGGTCGGCTATCAGTTGGTATGGCTGAATTTTTAGGATAAGTCTTCTCAGCTTGGCCTTCTCAATGGGTCGCTCAGGTAGTCCGTTTTCTAGCACTTGCACTATGTCATCAGCCCAATATGGTGTCAGATCAGCTTTAAATAATTCTCGCTTGCTAGACAGGTTAAAGAGATGAGCATCCGGTAAATCGTCAAGTATGCCTTGTCTAGCGGCTTCTCCTGTGGGTATGCGGGACATGTGGTCAGCCATGTAATGCTGCTTTCCTTTGCGTACAACCACAGAGAAGTCAAACTCCAGTAGAAGGAGTAAACATCTAGCTATGCGTCCCATAGCGCAAGGCTTGTTCACAAGATACAGCAAGGCCTGATGGTCAACAAAGAAGACAAAGGGAGTGGCCAACAGGTAATGCCTAAATTTCTTTACCGCAAATACCATGGCCAACCCCTCCCTTTTTGTCGTGGAATAGTTCATCTCAGTTTCTGTGAGCTACCTGCTGGCAAAACTCATCGGGTAATCTAAGTTATGTTCACCAGGCTGGCATAGCACAGCTCCAATAGCGAACTTAGAGGCGTCTATGTGTACATGAAACGTTATGTTCCAGTCTGGGGCTCGTAAGATTGGTTCAGTCGTAAGGGCCTTTTTCAACTCCTCATATGCGCACTGGCATTCCTCCGTCCACTCAAACACTATCAACAGCTTGTACAATAGTCTAGCAATTAGTGCGTAATTTAGCACAAAGCGTCGATAATATCTAGTGTGTCCTAAGAAGCACTGAACTCCCTTGTAGTTATTGGGTGGCGGTAAGTCAACAATGACTCTGACTTTAGAAAAGTCAGCGACAATGTCGTTCCTTGACACTACGTGGCCTAAGATGCATCCGTGTTTCACCCAAAGCTGGCACTTTAAGGGGTTCAATGAGAAGTGGTACAACCTACACCTTTCAAAGACAACTCTCAATTTCTCTAAGTGTTCGGCCCAACTAGAGTGTAAGCATAAGTCGTCTACAAACACTTCCAATTCGCGCCTAAGCATGTCCTTAAAGATAGTGCACATTAGGCATTGAAAAGTTACAGGTGCATTCATTAGCTCAAAAGGCATGACAATGTAGGCAAATACACCCCATTCCATGGCAAAGGTAGTCTTGTGCATGTTGTCTGGGTGCACTTGCACTTGATTATAGCCCGAGAAACCATCCAGAAAACTGTAGGCTTTTCTACCTGCTACCCTCTCAAGCATGTGCTCGGTGTAAGGTAAAGGATAGTTATCCCTCTTCATAGTGGGATTCACTTTCTTTTAGTTCACGGACACTCGGATTTTCCCATTTTTCTTCATGACAATCATGATAGGTGATACCCAATCCGTGTGCTCGATCTCATATATGAATCCTACCCTCATGCATGGGCATGTTTGGGGTTCATGGGGTAAGGTTGTTGTTTCATTGGCACTGCATCAGGGACCATTGGGATATTATGAGTCACAACCCTAGGGTCGACTCCCTTAAGTTCATCACGTCAATGTACTCTTGCAAGAGTGCAACGAGTTTGGTCTCCTCATCCTCCGTCAAGTCATCTGCAATGAACACCGGTCTTGGATTTTCACCTTCCCCAGCCAAGTTAACTTCCTTGACTTTGGTGGGTTCCTCAATCGGTTCACTAGTTTGGCCTTGTCATTTCGCACCTAGCATAATCACCACTCTGTCACCCTTTTTAAATTTTGTAAACCATTTGGGTAGATCCTGTGGTTTCTTCTGTCTTTCTGCTTCTGAGTCCCTTGCTTGCTTCCTGGTCCCCTCTTTTAGCCTCCTGCGCCTCAGGTGGACTGGCAAGTCTCCCTTGGTGCGTTTGACCTTAGAAGGTTGCAGTATCTCGGGATCACTCTCAGTGCTGACTTCCAACTCTCAGTGCTGACCTTAGAAGGTGTTTCCCCAGGGGGTCGTAGTTCAGTAGGTGCATCCGTCTTGAGCATTGGGATTATCCATGGTTGTGCTACTCTGGCTTGCTCGTAATCCCCGGCTTTAATGCGCTCTAGCCAGGATTTGTCACACTCCATTTGCATGAATCCTTTTTCGTTCTGACTAGTCCTTCCTTTCCTAGGCCTCGAGTCTGCCCTGATTTGTTCTATCACTTTTCCTTCCATGTCATACTCTATTGTATCTATCTCTTCTTCACTCTCCTCTCTCGTAGAGCAACGGTCCTCATACTCCTCATCATCAGAGTCCTGTCCTTCTGACTGCTCATCATCACCCAAACTTTCCTCTCCAGTCTCCGTGTCATCATTAACTAAAGCCCAATTGTATAACAAATTCATGTCATGGACCTTGGTCCATTTCCATTCTGGCTTAGCTAATAGATCACGTAGAGGTTTTAAGTTAGTAGCCAGGTTGCCTTTTAGTTTATTGGTCAGATACTCTATGATTTCCTGAAGCTCTAGTTTGTTGCTGGGGATATGGAACGAGGCTGGTTTGCCTGGTTTGAGTGAGCTTCCTGCCATCATTTAGAGTGGCACCAGTGGCTCCTCAATTGGCATGGTTGCGGCTTTAGTAGCTTGCCGATATAATTCTTCTTCGTCCGAGAATGGTAGGTCAATGGTTGCCAAAATGTGCATCCAATCCCTCTCATCCTCAGGGCAAGGAATATATTTAGTGAGTGATCCATATGGTTTGATCATTTGAGTACCGCCTTTCAGCATAGCTAAGATGGCATCTAGGTCAATAGAGGTCGTCTTCCAAGTGTCCATCTCTACCCTTACTGCACTAGTTCTGTTCCCTAGGAAAGTCAAACCATTGCCCCAGTCCTCAATGACACGTGCGTTCCTCATCCAAGGTCGACCTAATAGTATGTCGTAATCCACTCCCTTCATGACAATGAAGTTTACTGAAAATTGCACATCGGCAATCTTTACTGGCCAATTCTTTAAGACCCTGAATGGTCTTACCTTCATTCCATTTGCTAACGTGACGTTAAACCGGGCCGTCTCTACATGAGGGTTTCCCCATGCCTCTAAGACTGCATGGTTTAGTATGCTAACACCTGCGCCTGTGTCTACAATTCCTTTCCGCGTCATATCTCGTAAGGCTAGGATGGGCAAAACTGCGTGCATTTCAGTGCCTTCCCAAAAAGCATTGATGTGCAAAGACTTAGGATTTGAGTGTAGAGTTAGACTTGGGATCTGTGTAATTGCATCATGATCTTGCGGATCAGCACCCGCAAGTCTTGTGTGTCCCTCCATCAAGTCTTTTAACTCCTGCCACAAGGAATGATTTAGCCTAAGCAGATCTTCCAGGCTTAGAGTTACTGGAGCAGAAAACAAGGTTGTGAGGAGGCTACTGGGCTCTCGTCTTCCCCTGAGGCTAGCATTTCTAGGCCATGCGTTTTGTTTGTCCTGGCAAGTTTCCCCCTGGCCTTGCTGTTGAGTTGCTCCCAGTGGTGCAGGTATGCTCGTAGCTTGTGGTTTTGAAGGTGACACTGGTGTGCTCACGCTGGAGAAATTGTCAATAGGATCTTCTAATATGGGTTCAGCATCCTTGAGGTTCTTTTGAGCGTCCTTAACCCACTCCTTGACCTTAGCTATAGCCTCGAGCTATCGTTTGGGGTGGGGATATTCCCCTACCTTGGCACTCCCTAACTCGGCTGTCTTAGGAGCTGAGGTCTCCGCCTCTGCGTTTGTGACCTTCTTTCCAATTACTAACATAGTCGCTTCCTCGGTTTTAAGAGTTATCTTTGCCTCGGTTCTCTTTTTCCATCTCCTCTGGCTTTTCTTTCCTATTGAGGTTGCGTCAAGGTTACTTGGCCTTGGCAAGGAGATGCCTGCCTGCTTTGTTTGAGCTTGTGTCATGGCATGTAGTGGGATGGGCGTATCCTCACTACCAAAGGTTTCCACTCCAAAGAGCCCCAAAGCACCGATGGCATGTTGGCAGAGCTGGTTGATGGCTTCCTCCTAGGACAGTCAGGAAACAGATATGTGATTCCACACTCTGTGCATCGGAGATCCGCTTTGTCCTTGTTAGCTTGTTCTCGTTCTGGGCAGCGTGATGAAATGTGGCTTGGGTGGCCGCAAGTCCAGCATGTGACTGGATCCTGGCTGGGCCCTCCAAAGCCTCTACCCTTTCCTCTTCCTAAAGCCATCACTGGCACAGACTGATAGTCCATCAGGACTGGGTTGCCCTCCTCGTCATAGGATATGTACGGGTTGACATATGTTTCTTCCTCATTAGGCTCCTCCACAAAGTGAACAGGAGCATCGCTAGATGGGTGGGTTACAAAAGGCCCTAGTGGCCTGGGTATACCAATTGGGTTCATCTCCAGCCTAGGCACGGTAAGTCTTGAGTCAGTCGGTGCTAGAAGAGCTAACTGGGCTCCCCTCCCAAAGAAATTGGGTGGCCGATTACCTAAGTATGGAGGGTTGTACTGTTGTACATATGGGAATCTCCTCGGCATTCTGCAATGCACTGCATCATGCCCGAATCTACCACAATTTGAACACGGCCGAGATCTAGGATCTTGGCACTCGACTAGGAGGTGATTGCCGCCGCAGTATATACATTGTACATGCGATCTCACAAGCTTCCTCATGAGCTCTTACAGCTGTGCAATCTCCATTCTCATCTCTGCCATCCCTTGGTCATGGTCTACACTCTTTCCCTTATCTTGCACACTAGCAGTTGCTTTTTCCCTTGAAGTGGTTGATCTCTCAGGGTCCCTTTGGCTTGCACTTTCTCGGTTGGTAGTCCTCATGCTGCGTTCCCTGAGTTGATCATCTACACGTATTGCCTCCTCGAAAACTCTAGCTAGCACGTCTTGTTGCAAGGTGGAGTTACTGGCCAAAGCCTTGTAGAGCTCCTCGCTCCGAATCCCATTCATGAACACTGTAGACACTGCCCTCTCTGTAGGTCGCTCATTGGCAGGGATTCTCTTGTAGAGGCTACGCACCTGAGTGACGTAATCCCTAACGTCCTCCTTCTCCCTTTGACTGATATTCATCAACCTAACGATGAGGTTATCCAAATACCCAACCTCCGAAAACCTCTTGATGAATAGGTCCTTAAGGCGAGCAAAGTTCATACGTTTTGCGTCATCCAGACTAGAATACCAGGTCCTCCCCTTATCGCCTAAACACAGACCGAAAGCTTGAGCTTGCTGTGCAGGGTCGGTAAGGCCATTTGCCTCACACACTTGCTCGAACTGCTCCATGAAGCTGTACGGGTCACTGCTAGGTTCGTATCTAGCTAGTTGTTTTGCTACTATGGGGATTCTAGCCTGCCCCTTAGCCCCTTGCGTGACTCCCAATACTGATAGTAGCGCAGTGGCTAGGGTAGTAGCGCTCTGTTCAATGGATGTGTTGTCCAACAGTCACTTTGCTACCAATTCGCTCAATGTCATGTCAGCCTCTGTTGCCCGTTCCCTCTCTATGTTAGGTCCGGATTTGGCCGCTCCAGCTAGGTCTAGCACTCATCTAGCCTTGTACATATCTACGTCTTGCTACAGCCTTCTAGCCCTTTGTTCATGGTTGTAGGCAATTATGCCTTCCAGCGCTCTCTTGATAGCTCTTCTCTCTTCTTCCAGGTTAGCTACCACTTCCTCTACAGGTCTGCCCTGGATCACGGTCCTAGTGAGTAGATCGTAGTCGTGGACCAGTTCCTGGACTGAGGTCGGAAATTCTCCTAAGTCTAATTGGTACTCTCCTCGTTCGCCTCTTGATCCTGACATTGTCTCTACTTCCAGCTCCACGAGGTTGTCAAGATGGTTGGAGTTGGAGTTTTCCTAGATGTATTTCAACATCAGGAATCCAACGCAAGTCTCGATTTGTCGATCGGAGGTCGTTTGACCCCCATTTAATTCCCGCAAGGTTTGGCATTATAAATTAGCTACTGGATCCGGGAGCTGGAAAGTACACGATGAAGCCCAAGTTGATTGCGGAGCCACTGTCTAGACGGATCTCAAATCCGAGTCCATTTGCCCACTCGAAACTGAAATATCCACTTGTGAGATGACAGTGTGAACACAAAAAGATGAACTAATTATTCTAAATAATAACCTTAGGCTTAATAAGAAGCCTCAAAGTAATGAAAAATTTGACGAACAGGGGGGCACAAATTTTTTTACGCCCCTTCCAAATCTGCCTGATGCCACTTGATTCCACACAATTCTAGAGAGAGAGAGAGAGATTCCTGATCAGGGAAGACAGAGGAAGGAGATGACTGTGATTCTTTTCATTTTCGTGGAGGATTTCAAAACTGGATTTTTTAGTCTTTCTCTCTCCTCTTTGCGGTAGTTCATATGCATCAATTCAAGAGAGAGGGGGAAGGATTGTGATGATGAATCCCGAGAAAATGACAATGTTGGAGGGATGGAGGACATAGATTGGGCTAAGAGAGTGCGTCAATGGCAAAGAAGAAGCGTCAGTGTCCTCTCATCTATGAGATACAAACCTCGAAATCGTGGTTTCTATGCGTAAATGAGTGGTTCTTTTGTTTTATGAAACATGGTTGAAGAAAGTGCTTGATTTTTTTTGTTCTTGATTTTCCATGTTGCATTCTTGCCTAAATATAAAATAATATCAAAAAATACAATGGTATAATAATTTCCCACAAAACACCCAAAACCCACAAGTTGTGATTTTTATGGAAATACTAGAATTTGGGGTTTTCGTTGAGTGTTTTGGGGTCATATGGGATAAAAATAGATATTAAAATGATGTTAAGTGTCGTTGATTAGTAAGAACTCATAATTCTAAAATATCTCATTTTATGAAGAAATAAATTGAAAAAATAGAAAAAAAAGGAGAAACTTTAGTTTTTAAGCCTAAAAATTTAGAAGAAAATATATTTTATGTTCATGAACATATAGCAAGGCTGGATCATGAGAATTAAGCCTCAATCAAGCCTTTTTACTATGTTATGGTATGTTTTTATCGATTTTTACATGAAAATTTATATAAAAATGAACCCTACACCTACCCAACAAATGCAGAACCTAAATGATAGGAGAGAGGAGGGTTTGTGAAAGTGGTTAGTTGCTGAAAATGATTCAAATTATGATCTATTTGTCTATGCAAAACATATAGGGTGGATTATTATTTAAATTAAGGAGACTAGTAGCACAAAGAAATTCGGTGCTAATCTCTATCAATGCCGCATGTACCATTAGTTGGAAAATCATTGAAGAGTTGTGTTGCACTTCACCTAGCTGGTTTATAATGATTAAAATACTTGAGCACAATGGTCATTCACACTTGCATTAAGCATAACATGGTATCAAACTTGGACACATTGCAATTTTTTGCCAAACATTGACCTACATGGAGTGTGTAAGGAATTTTGAGCTGTAGGGTAGATGAAGGGTTTCTTGGAGCAAGCTTGGTAAGGAAGTATCAAATCTCTTGGATCATTCAAAATATATAAGAGTGGAGATTGTTCATACATTCTTTGTGTTAGAGTAGCGCATCGGGGGGCCAATCCTCTGGGCATAGCAGAGCTACAGTAGGGCCACAGCATTGAGTTGGGAGGGGTGCCTCCTTTGTATTTGTGTTACATGGTATATTATACCAAGATGTGTCGGATCTCCCTCTGAGGAGTAAGGAAGGGCAATCGTTGGACTATGTTCTACTACAAATGCAATATCTACAATAGCGATTAGGCCAGTGTGTCCCTTGGATGCTCTTGCCCACTAGGCTGTGTGGGGTTGTCTTATGAGTGTTACAAAGGCCCGTAGTGTCTATAGCCAGTGTCGGGCCCATTTTAGGTCTCAATAGGTGGTACATTTTCTAGGAGTTGCCTACAAGAGGTGGTTTCCGAATCTTGGTCATATAAGGGATCTGTTAGGCTTATTCTTTAATCAAAAGCTACCTTGAAGAGATGGATGTTAAAATTGGTTGATTACAATGGAGGTAATTAGCATGATGACCAATCCAAAGAATCTCCGTAACCCAAAAGATACTTTGTTCATTTTAAATGGTTTAGTGGTATTTTTCTTTAGGCATGTGACCGATTACTTTGTTCTTTGCCTCGAAAGCAACACCATGCTGGAGTTTGGGTCGTTATGGGGAAGTATCCTTGGAGTAACCTTGAGTAATAATCCATGGGAATTAGAAGAAAGATTAGGGAGTAAAAGTGAGGCTATGAAGGCACAGTCATCTATGATCCTTAATAATGGTAAGTTTTTAGAGGAAAAGACTGTGATGTCATTGGTTGGGGTAATACATGCCTATGAGCGAGATATAATCCGATGCTAGGGCCTAATGCAGTTGGGTACCACAACGCAATTTCATAAATCTATAAAGCATTGGACAATATCTATATATGTGGGAAACCCTTGTTAGAGAGGAAGGTTCTATTGGGACTTATCTCCAATTCTAGGAAAACAATAGCAAATAAGGATAAATTTATTAAAACATCATCAGTAGGTGATGGGGTAGACTCCCTATTGCATATCATAGGCCTTCCCAAACCACTTTATGAGTTGGTAGAAAGGGACGTAAAGGATAACATTAACCTTCCTACACGAGAAAAGGTGGAAACGGAAGAGGAAATTTGCCCTAAAGGTTGAAACTAGGTCATGACAAATATGAAGATTTTAATGACCCAGTGTTGTTCCCAAAGGAGAGGACTAAATGCCCTCCTCCTTATAGGAATCTCCCAGTGTTTCATGAGCTGGTAAAGGAGGACCCAATGTTGCACTTAAAAGAAGATGGCCTAACTTGCCTTGCAAGTGGGTTTAGTGATATACATTGGATGCTCGTATTATCAAGCACCCTAGTGAAGGAAGAAGCTAGAAAATGGTATTGGAGCCTCCCAAGAGGGTCGATTAAATCCTTCAAGGAGATGTGGCACACTTTACATGCACCACACAATCTTAAGCACATAAGAGTGCTTTCACATATACACACCCGCAAACATCGAAGCTTACAATGCCAACACCCCCTCTTAAGTGAGGTGCTTAATTTTACCTTGTCACCCATCCAATGTAGCATTGCATGACCACAATGGCTACTTCTTAACACTCCCCCTCAATGGTATATTAGAGTTTTTATATGACTAGACACATCTAGTCCACCATATGCATGTTTTATGTGCATGTACAATGTTCGTTTGAGCACCACTTGCTCGGGTGAACCTACCCCATCCTTTTTGAACAATCCTAGATGTTCGGGAAAGGTATGACAAACCTCAAGGTGCAACAATCATGTGCACACACCACGCACTCACAAAATTCTTTTTGAGATCTCAATCTTAGGCAGAGAACCCTGCACAAGCCAATTCTTGTGCAACCTCATCTCAAATAGACTCTTTTGAGACACACATGCATGTAGATACATTCATTTCGAGCCTCTAGGTGGGCTCGGGTAGAGTACGCTCATACCATGGATGAAGTACAATTTTTCATTTTCAACTCTCAAGTTCAGCTATCATTATCCACAATACAAATGTGAATGTTTTTTTTAATTTCACATTGTTTCACACAAACATATTTAGAATGTATAACTTAATTTTTGCTTTGGTGTATGAATGGGGCTTTACACATGCCAAAAACCCAGAAAATATAAGGTTGCCACATGGCAACTCCTTTGTCCCATCATCACTGACAAGCTTTTTTGTTCGACTCTTCATTTCTGCGCTCTCTCTCTCTCTCTCTCTCTGTGCCCTACTTAGAGTGTTTCAATAATGCACTTATTGCTATCGATTATATATTCTCAAAATCGAAAGCTTCTCTAGTCGATGACTAGGGACGCCATGATCGAGCTTGTGTACAATGCATCTAGGATTGTGAGGTAGATTGCCTGTGAAAAACGCATAAGAGGAGAAGAGAAGTGGTGAAGCTCTATGTCCGATGGGGGCTCCGAAGCAGAAGTGGACATCCGATGGGGGGCTCCGAAGAGAAGTGGCAAAACTCTACGTCCAATGGGGGCTCCGAAGCAGAAGTGGACGTCAGAGCAGGAGGTTGCCTTGCGGGCAGGCATGGAGAAGCATGGCCTCAAGAAATGGCGCACCATGCAGAAAGACCCTGAATTTTCTCTACCACAGACTTTGAATCCTCTTCTACTTCTTCTTCTTGATACCTACAGTAGGCTCCATTTTCTTGTCAGAAGGGTTGTTTGTAGCAACGTTCCTACCCGTTCTATAAAGGTTGTGTAGTTGCTTGGCTTCTTGAGTTAATCACTCAATTGCAATCAATTTGTTGACCTTTACAGCCCTATTTTTTTCTGCAAGGTCTTCTGAATAGTCTTCGATCCATTTTTACCCTTCGTAGCAGGTTGAAATCCTTCTTCACATCGTTGTGTTGTATGCTCTTTGCTTGGAGCTTTGTACAGTCTGCATGTAGACATCATCATGAATACGTGCATCATCATCTCGGTCATTTCAACTGCCTACTTTGGTATTTATGATATTTTCAGCATGCATCTTCAAGGATGCTTTTACCATGCTTCTCTATTTGATAAGCCTCCAAGGTGCCAACCATGTGAAAACCTTCCTTGCTTCCACTCTAAATTCTCTTCCTTGAGCATACACATGAGACATGCCTCACCCAACATGCTCCATCTTGGATTGTAGCCAACCAAACACCACTTGCCATTCCAATGATAGCAAGCATATGTACCTTTACATGCTCCTTGCTCAATAGCAAGAGCCAATAGGACAACAATGTCCACAAAGAGAAACCCTTTTGTTCTTTGAGCATTGTTCCATGATCAACAACAATAATCAAGAGGCAAAATGGCCAAATACCTTTGACTTCTATTAGTAGCTTCTTTGTTGACAATGGCTCCATGACTTCTGTGAAAAACTCCATTTTCAGTCTCCATAATACACAGTTCCTTCATTTGATGTTGATGGCCTCTTTGTAATCCTAAAAATTTTTAGCTCCCTCATTTGCAATCATAATAATAATGAGTGTGTAAGATTTTTAAGGAAAGAATGGCTAAAACATACTAAGGGCATACAATGATATAGGCTACATACATGTAAAAAAATCACCATGATCAAGAGCCCTAACCACGGCTCTGATACCATGTCAATAATCCCAATGTGGGGTTGATCATGGTGTGTACAAAATGATTGATACATTATCACGGAGGATTGTAATAGACAAGGAACTCCATGGCTACAAAGAGAAGGCAAACAATATGCACACTCAATAAATGTTCTCTTCTTATTTTACATTGCATACAATGGCTATACTTTTATAGAAGAGATAAAGCCTCATTTATGTAGCCTCACACTTTCCATGTGTGTCCCAATGTGACACCATACAACCCACACTTTACATGTGTGCCCTATGTGGCACACTTTACTCCACATCTCTCATCCATATTCATGCACCACACAATCTTAAGCACATAAGAGTGCTTTCACATATACACACCCGCAAACACCGAAGCTTACAATGCCAACACCCCCCTTAAGTGAGGTGCTTAATTTTACCTTGTCACCCATCCAATGTAGCATTGCATGACCACAATGGCTACTTCTTAACACTATGTTGCCAGAGGATGTGCTACGTTAGCTCTTTATGAGTGGTCTAGTACTTGATACACAAATCCAAGTGAGGATGCAAGATCCTAAGTCACTAAGGGAGGCTAAGATGCATGCAATAGACTATGAGAAATATATTCAAAGATGTTGGGAAAACTTTTGAAGTTTTTCCCGCTCACTACAAGTGCATCCTAGTATCTAGCCATTTCTATAAGGAGACAATTTATTTGTTGATACTCGAAAAACCTTTTTGGGGGACCTTGGTAGGCCAAAACCTCCAAGTAAGAAATGGGAGTCCTATGAGTAGTGATAGTGTGCCTCTTGGTAAAAAGACTTCAAGCCAAGCAAGTCCCATTAGGGCTTGCAACACTTCCACAAGAGGTAGTTGTGGAAGCATTAGTGATACAACCATTGGGCCCATAAGTGTGGATAAGAGCACTATGAGTGGTTCTAATTGTGCTCCTAGTAAGGCCCTCGAAAGACCTTTCCAATTTATGGATGAATCATGCTTTTGAGTAGATTCTATTCCTTTTACTCAGAGCATAGTTCCTATGAATAATCAGTTGTTGCATAGTGGACAAAGGCAAGTAAAGATATCTCATATGACAAAGATACATGATGCCAAAGGTCCATCTATGCTCGATGGAAGTCATAAGGATGTGAAGCCATATGGTTATAACAATAATCTTGCATTGACATTAGACCAATGTGGAAAATCGAGAATGTATAAGCATATAAAGAAAAATGTAAGATGGGTTTGGAGGCCTAAAACCCCCAAAAATACTAATGTTGTGTTAGGGTGAAGGCCAAGCATTCCATGTGGTTATGCTTTGATGAATTCAAAAGAGGAGACCAAAGGCCATATTGATAGATCTGAAAATAGGCACCGCCCTGAGATGCATCTAAGTGATGGGCCTAGGCTTGAAGCTGCGCCTAGTTTGAGTCATATCCTTGACATAGGTAATGATCCAATTAAGCAAGGGTTGAATCATCATAAATCTATGATTCTCCCTATAGGGGGAGTTTCTGTAAAGTTGGGACAACCAATCCATTTGAATATTAATCAAGGAGATGAGCTATATAAGCTCAAGGAGGTCACTCATTTAGCTCATAGTACCCAAGAAGGGATGGGCCTTATTATTGAGATATCTGTAGAAAGCCTTGGGCTGGTAGATCTACCAAATCCCAAGATCAAGCCTTGAGTTGCATGGCATAAGACATGGGGCTAGCCCTTACATCTCATGACATCTTTGGTTTACCTTGGCTAGCTAGATAAGGTGCAATGTATATGCCAAGAAAACCATGTATTTGGTTAAAATGTTCTATTTTTAAAGGCTAAGAGGGCCGGTTTCATTGGGTGTGAAATGTGATATTTCTTTAGGCCAAGAGGGCCATATGTCTATTTGATGCAGGTACGTTTAATGGTTTTTTATTTTAGTAATTGCATCACACAAGTTGATGAAGTCACTAGAGGGAGCCTTTGCTGCAGACGAGCTTCTTGTGACCATTCCAAGTGGTGGCATCCCCTTTCGGAGTCTTTTTTCCTTAACCAGATAATGTTATATGTGTATGTAGGGGTTACTTTCTCTTCATTTGTTGGGGATTGGCAATCAAGGCATGTCTTCCTAGGGGTTGTTTAGGTATATGTAGGGGATATTTGAGCAATTGTCTACCTCCTACTAAGGCATTGTCAAGTGATAAGGACATGTGATAGAGGGTAGTCCTAGTGACCCTATTCTGCTAACCTGCTAGGTAGTCATTCTAGGAGTCCTTGCTAGTGTGAGGCAATTAGAGAAGCCTGCCAAAATATCAAAAGATGAGCACAATCTGAATCTATCTAAAAAATAAGAATTACAGAGGTGTGTAAAAAGGGGTTCTAACCTCTCAATAAGAATAGAAAATGTAACAAGAAGGAAATTCCTAAAAGTGGTTGATTATCGCCTCTCACGAAGACCTGGTAGGTTCCTAGGGATGAGTCAGAGACCCAGGCCAATGCCTTGTCTTCCTAGGGTAGCAGCTAGCAGAAAAGAAAAGAAACTAAAGGTTGGAGCAAAAATAAAAGTGTGTTAAAAAAGGATTAAGTGTGGTCTTGCGAGAGCTTGGTAGGTTCTTGAGTTCCAATCGAGGACCTGAGGGGCTAATGCCCTATTCTCCGTGGGCCACTCTATGCTTAGCTCCCTCCTTTTTACACACCCAAGTGTGGAAACCTTGAACGAAAAATGTGTTATAAGAAGAAACTATGATGACCAGGCGCTATAGGAGTCCTCGCCTAGTAGAAAGTGTTGGTCTAGTTGTCCTAAGTTAGGTAGGTAGCTCGGACCACTACTAGGATGCCCTTTTTGATAGGCTTTTTAGCCAGTCTGTGTTAGAGTAGTTGGTTAGTGACTCGCTCTAGGTTTCTATCAAATTATGGCGGGCCTATCCCTTTTGGGTTTTCATGTCTTGATTTTTTCAGGGTAGGGTGAGAGTTGTGGAATGTTTTCATGCCTTGATTTTTTCTTGTGGAATGTTTTGTTGTGTATTTTTTGTATCAGCTTGATGCTCTTTATGGTCATGCATGTACAGATTTGTTCATGGGATTTGAGAGTTGAGTCACCCTATTCCATGGTTGCCAATGAGAGTTGGATTTTAAGAGCCGCTTTTGAGCCGTTGTCGTGATGTTATGAGGACACAGTGTGAAAAAGTATGGAATGCATCATCATCTAACTTCTTTATTGATCTAAAGAGTCAATGTGATTTGAGCCATTAGTACTAGTGTGAGTTGCATGGATTATCCGAAAATAGTAGATTTTTGGATAATTATAGTCTATTTTTTATATTATTTATTGTAAAATTTTGAAAAAGTTAGAAAAAGCTTCTAGATTAGGATGGCATGCAAAAAGCTAGTTGCTTTTTCAGCCAATTAGGGGATTTTTCACAAGAAAGACAGATTGACGAAATCGCACGCATCACGATCGCTGGCTGAAAACTGCAAATTGAACTGAAAGAAGAAGAAGGAGTGATTTGGGAGATCCGTGACCAGGTGTCCTTGGGTTTTACCCCCCTTTTAACAAAGCCATCAGATTTGGGTTCGGAGCAGCAGAGAAGGAGCTGTAATTTTTATGCACATTTTGTTCTACGAAGAAGCTCCAGGAGATCTAATGCCTAGAGATTGCTTCTGAGTAGTGCAAAGATTGCAGGTTCTTTCAATATATATTGATTCAATTCATTGTGATTTGTTTTTGTAGTGTTTACCACTTGGGTATTCTCTATCTTCTCTTCCATCTCCTATCTCTACTTCCTTCTACTTCTGATCCCCAGTGGATTCGACCTTTCAACAAAAACCCCTCCGACATTGGTGAACCCGACATGAAAGGTCATCAAAAGAAGGAAAGACAAGATGGGAGAATCTTCGAATACATTCTCCAGTGATGTTTTGCAACAGTTGGTGCAAAATATGAATATGCTTATATAGGTACAACAATAACAATAGGTGATGCAAGCTTCAACTCAAACAGAAAGTGTTATGATGAATGCTTTGCAAGCACTTGAGCGTGAGGTGAAGTTATTCAATGGCAGGAATGTATTTGCATATGTACATGCCTATGCTTAAAAGATGGAATTCTTTGGAGTGGCTCAATCTACATGAATCAAGTATTTTGTACGTGTTACTATTTATGAACTGAAAGCACGGATTATTGAATTATACTTGCAGGATGCAAGACTGGGTAGCCGTCATCAAGAAGACACTCAGGGAAGAATTTTACATTGAAAACACTAGTTTGATTACGCACAAGACTTTTCAGGAGTGGGTTATACAACCCAATAAGGGTCTTGTGGCTATAGAATTGTTAAGAGAATTTGAAAGTCGATTTGAGGAGTTGGATCTCGCAGAACAATAAGCTCTTGCAAGTCAAAAAATTGAATTGTTTCTACAGGCAGCTGATCCTGAGCTTCAAGAGAAGCTTGATGATTTACTGGAGGATCAGACTACAGAGACAGGTTTGAAAACAGAGTGGAGACATGTCAAGGAAGCTGTTACTGCGCTTGTGAAGAAGCATAGAAGAAGAGAAAGATTGCATGTCTCTAGGTTGCCCACTGTTACGGGTAAAACAGTTGAAGTATCCAGTAAGCTACCCACTTTTGTGGCTAACCCTATGGCTATACCTACTATTGTTCCCTCTGTTAGGGAAGATGTCTTAGATGAATTGGTCAAAGGCATGTGGGATCTTCAATTGAAGGTTGCAAAATTGGACGAAAAAGAACAAGAGGAAAGGGGACGGGGCACCAGCCCCCCTAAGCCTGTGGTGTGACAGTTTGTAGTACGAGAGAAAAGATTGTGCTGCCTATCATGAGGCTTTGGTACGACAACTTATCTTTTGGAAAGATGGCAAGATCCATGCACAAGAAATGGGATTGCCTCTTGCTTTGAATTTTGGAAAGGGAGGTATGGAAGATTTGGCTGTCCGAAATGCTTATGCAGCAGTACATGCTTCTACTTTTGGTTTACAATTGGATAGAATGCATGACCAAGTGATGGTTGGTCCAAAGGCTGAAATATGGACACATGCTTTACATGCAGCTGAAAAGAGAAAGGTCACTAATAGTGAAATGTCTCATGCAAGGCAAGACATTCGTGGCATAACTAGTTGGGAATCACCGGTAGATGCATATTCAGTGTATGTATATTTAGCAAAGGTACAAAACACAGATGTACTTGTGGAAGAAAAACAAAAAAGAGATGAAGATATTGCAGGGACATCTAAAAGAATGACAAGAAGAAGTGTGGATCAGCCTACAGCTGCAAATCAGCCACCTCCCGAGCATGTTATGGAAGAGGTTAGTCAAGAGCAAAAATAGAATAACAAACAAGAGGATAAAAAGAAGGGCAAGCAACCAGGATATAAGTTGCAATCTGACATTGAGACAGCCACAGATCTTAAGAAGGCTCTTGAAGAACAGATCTTAATCAGTCGGGTGGAATTTACATTGGGAGAGGTGCTTGGCATTTCCAAGCGAGAATTTCATGATGAGATCATTGACATAATTAAAATGAAGCATCAATTTCTTGGTGATACTACTAGTGCATTGCTGCAATTTAAAGAGGAAACTGGTTTGTTGGGTATTCAGGCTGAATATGAGCATGAAGTAAGTACCGGATTATCTATGCAAGATGCTACTAATAATCAGTGTTGGACAGCATGTGGAAAAGAGAAGAAAGTGGCTGAAAATGCATTGTCTTGTAGCAATATGCATGGTGGAGAAAGGAAAATGCAACAATATGGAGAAGAGACTCTAGGATTTATTCCTCGAAGTCACTACGCAAGAAATCATTGGGCTAGAGCTACCACTAAAACGGTAGTGAAAATAGGGAAACGTGGAACTCCTTGTGTTGCTTTACTTGACCATGGGTCTAAGATAAATGTCGTTGAGCAGGGATTGTATAAAAATGGTGTATGGCGTGTGGACACTGATCATGGTTGGCGTATGAGGGCTGCAAATAATTCTTCAGGGGAGCTCTATGCTGCATGTCCTAATGTAAAAGTGACGATTGGTGATGTACAGGAAGAGCAACACTTCTTTGTGCAAGATAATTCCTCATATGTAGTGATTTTGGGACAGCCCTATATTACAGGTGTGCGTATGGAAACAAAGGTGCTTGATGATGGGAGAAAAGCAGTCCAATTTCTTACTATTTGTGTTAATCATCCTAGAAATCGTGATACACTTTGAGAGTCTCCTTTGGTTCCAAATGCAAGGGAATTCAAAGGCCTGGATTTTCATTAAGCATTGTTGTAATGCAGGGCTACAGTAGTGTTGTTCAGAGGGTGTACTTTTATGGGTTGAATATTACTGACACTATGGCTGAAATTTCAGCAACTATACATGCAAAAAATGAGGCTGAAAACAGAGTGTTGTTAGTGTGTTCTTTGGATATGTATGATATTATAGCATTGTTTGCTCAGCAGGAAGGATTACAATGGGCTGAAGCACTTGTGGAGACAAAGTATAAGACAATTGACAAAAAGATGAAACCAATTGCTTTGCCACTTCCACCAGAGAGTGAGGGTATGTATGAAAAAGTTTCAAGGCAGCCAAGCTTACGAGATCCTAAAGATATAGGTCATCAGTTTACATCTGAAACATTACAAGAATTGAAAGTTGGTGCAGAAGGGTTTCTTTTACCTGCTAAGAGAGACTGTTTTATGTAGATGTTGGCTACACATGGGAAGGCATTTGCATTTCAACCAAGTGAAATAGGTTGTGTGGATCCAAATGTCATCTCTCCTATGGTCATATTTACTGTGCCACATGTATCATGGAACTTGAGGCCTATTCTAGTGCTTAAAGCTTACTTGCCAAAGCTGATGGATTTGCTAAATGAAAAGATTCGCATGAAGATCTTGGAGCCTTCCTTAGCCCCGTACTCAAATCGTTGGTTTACTGTGCCCAAAAAGAATGGGGCTTTGAGATTTATTCAAGACATACAATCGGTCAATAAAGTGACCATAAGAAATGTAGGTGCAGGTCCTGTGGTTGATGACTTTGCAGAGGCTTTTGTAGGCAGAGCAATCTATTCTTTGGGTGATCTTTACTTGGGTTATGATCAGTTTCAGCTTGCAATTGAAAGTAGGGATATCACAACCATGAAGACTCCTTTGGGGTTAGTACAGATGTGTACTCTCCCACAGGGTGCAATAAACTTAGTGGCACACATAACAAATGCTATGAATAGGGTATTCAGGGATTTTATACCACAATTGACTATGCCCTTCTTGGATGATGTTCCAATCAAAGGGTGTGCAGTGGATGAAAAGAATGAAGAGATGGATGCTCATGAATGTAGACAGTTTGTTGCAGATCATATTGTGGATTGTGAGAGGATTTTGACCCGATGCATTTAACTCTTTTTGGACAAAAGTCTGTCTTTGGAGTTGAAGAGGTTTTGATTGTTAGGCATATGTGTGGGCCTTATGGGTGAAGGCCATCACCAGAAAAAATAGATGGGATTGATAGAATGCAAGATGTATGCACGAATGTATCAGAGGTGCGTAGATTCTTCGGTGCATGTGTGTTCTATTTGATATGGATTCCTCACTTTGCACATGTAGTCGATGCTCTTTATCAGCTTCTAAGGAAAGGTCAAAATTTTCATTGGGAAAGGAAGCATCAGAAAGCAATGAAGAAATTGAAGCAATTCTTAAAATCTGCTCCTACGTTGAGAAAGGCTGACTATTCACATGGAAAGCCTATCATTATTATTGTTGATACAAGCCCAATCGGGATTGGATGGGCAATTGGGCAAGATGATGAGAAAGGGCAGTAATACGCTTTGGTGCAAAAGTATTGACTAAACGACAGAGAAGATGTCCATAGGTAAAAAGAGAATTATGGGGAATTGTGACAGTCCTTAAATGTGATAAGGCGTATTTTATGGGTGCTCATGTAGTCATTGAGACTGATTGTTTACCGGTATTAGGTATGATTACTAGTTGTGCTACCCCAGACATTGCTATGCTCCGGTGGATTGCATATATCAAATCTTTGAACCCTAAATTTCAGCATATTGCAAGAAGAGATAACCCACTGGCACACATGTTATCTTGAGCACGTTATGAGAATGAAGATGGGATGATGGATGCGGAGGAAGAAGATGACTTTCTTATGGCTGAAAATGATATTGCAAGAGTGAATTTGGCAATGCAAGGTGTTGCTACAACATTAACAGAAGCTTGGACAACAAAGAGAAGACACTTTAGATGTTTTTCATCTTGTATAAAAGTGTTTCTGGAAGACAAATATGCAGGAGAGTGGCTGAGAATTGGTCAATATCTCAGTACATTAACAAAGAGAGATGAATGGTCAGATGAGGAGTTTAAGAAGATCAAGAGGAAAGTCTATGGATTTTTTTTAAAAGATGGATATTTATGCAAACATGCTAAAAAGAAACAGGGTATGCCATTGCGAGTTTTGGATGACAGAGCTTCACAAGTAAAAGTAATGCAGGAATTTTATGAAAGCTTGTGGGCTGGTCATAGAGGTGTTTGGGGTACTTTTACAAAGATCAAAGAAGGATAGTGGTGGCAGGGTATGTATAAGGATGTTGCTCACTTTGTGGAAACATGTATGGCATGTCAAATGTATTCAACTATGAGACATCGGGATGGATTGCAACCCACATATCCATTGTCTCTTCATTTTAAGTGGGTGGTGGATTTGGTAACAATGTCTATAGGTCTTTGGCAAATGAGGTATCTTGTGCTTGCTCGTGAAGACTTGACTAATCAAGTGGGAGGGAGAGCTCTACATTCTAAGACAACAAATGCCGTATGTACTTTTCTCTTAGAAGAGATTTTTTGTCGATATGGTTGTGTGGGAAAATTTATAGCAGATAGGGGTGAGTTGGATGCAAATGAAGCTCATGATTTCTTTGCACGGTTGGGGATAAAGCTTGGTTTAACCTCAGATTATAACCCTGAAGGAAATGGAAAAAGTGAAAGAGGTCATCCACCTAATGTGAAGGCATTGGCAAAAGCATGTGGAGAGAAGGTAAAAGAGTGGCCATGATTGCTCCCTTATGCTTTATGGGCTGACTGAACAACTCGTAGTGTTGTTACAAGATATATGCCTGCAGAATTGATGTATGGTCAAAAACCTATCATGCCGATAGAAGAGATAACAGTCACATGGAGTGTGTTACCTTGGGAGGAGGAGTTGAATCGAGAGGAGTTGTTGGCCTTACGCATTAGACAGTTGGAAAGAAAGTCAGAAGACAAAGAGACAGCAACTACAAAGTTAAGGGTAGCAAGGATACAGAACAAGAAACGGTTTGAAAAAAGACACAGACTGAGATCAAGAACCATACAAGATGGGGATTGGGTATTGGTTTATGATAGCATTTTAGATAACTAGCATGGTGCCATGCGTAAAGTTTCCAAAAGATGGTTTGGACCCTATGTAGTAAGACAATGCTACTTATGCATTAAATGAGCTGGATGGGACAGCCATAAAACTTTCGGTAGTAGGGAAAAGAATCAAATTATTCAAAAGGTGAGAATCTACTGCCTATGAGTTGCCAGAATTGGAAGAAAATAGTGGCCATGATACAGGGGCTAGCCAGGAAGATATGAAAGATGAAGCAAAGGATATGCTTGCAGAGGATGAGGACTCAAAATCCGGTGATAACTAGGATTTTGGCACATACTAGAGGATGTGCAGGTTCAGAGGGGGTGGATGTCGTGATGTTATGAGGACACAGTGTGAAAAAGTATGGAATGCATCATCATCCAACTTCTTTATTAACAACATATTGGGGAATATGGCAATTTTTCATAAGTTTGGGACACATGGTCAAATCTTTGGATTTGTCATAACTTGAACATTATAACTCCAAATCAAGTGCTCTATAGCTCAATAGATTACATTTTTCAAGCACTTTCCAATGATAGGTCAGATGCGGTGCTTGTTGTTGTTGTTTTTGGAGGACATGTCTCTACAGTCTGGCAAGGAGATATCCATACAATGAAGTTTTTGTGCAGGAGAAAGGTGGTGTTATAGATAAAATCTGATGGCCTTTCTTAGTGAATCTTAGCATGGTTGTTTTAAAATTTCTCGTAGGGATTTTTAGATTTTCCAAAGTCTTGACAGGTTGAGATAAGGATGTTAGAAGTGCAATTTTGAGGTTTGAAGCTAGGAAATCTTAGTATTAATCTAAAGGGGGAGAGGGGAGGGTCTTCCTTCTCTCCCATGACTTCCTCTTTCCAACACCAAATTTGATTTTGCTTTAGTGAAAAGAGGTAGATTTAGAGCTTTGTGGTGGTTCGGCACATCACCTAAGTAACACTTGCATGCCCCTCATAACCGACAATGTAGAGCACATGATATCTCCATAACCAAAGTATCCTTGCCCTGGCCACCAAGCCAAAGTGTTACACTCTATGAGCTCAATGTGAGGACCATTGGACACACTCTTATTCTTTCAAGGGTTTGATACATGAACCCTCTATGAATATTTCTCACCTAGTCTACCCACAACTATATACAAATCTAACGACTCTAGGTGATTTGGCGGTCAACAATGCGAACCAGATTTAAGATTGTCAATTTCAAAGTTCTAAAGGCTCTTTGGAAGAATCTAATGGTAGCAACACCTTCAAATATAAGTATTCATAAAAAGCTCACGAGGATACCACATTTCCAAGTAAGTCAAGGCACAATTTATTGCAAATTTAAATGCAAAATGTGTGTTAGAGCTCTAGCTAGGATTGTACCATTAGATGTCAAAGTTCTTAAAGACATCCATTCTAAGGTTTAGAGGGGGGGGCAAAAGGAAATGAATTGGAAGAAAAAATGAAAATTAGAAAAAGAAAGAGGTTGTTGCATGACCTCATGGGGAAGGAGGGGTCATGAGAGAGAAGGGGCGCCATGAATCTGTGAGAGGGAGAGAGGAGCCGCCTCCTCTATCCCTGCCAATAGCTCTAGTCCTATCTCCAACAATGAGTAACGACGATGCCTAATCATACAAAGATTTTGCCATGGCGGATCTTGGTGCTACCCCTTGGTAGGTCTCACTACAGCCAACCATGTAGGGCTTGTAATATAAACTTAGACAAGAGAACGCTTCATGCTTCTTGAATTATTATAGCTCTCTGCATGAGAGAGAGAGAGAGAGAGAGAGAGAGATTCTTAGAAACCCATATTATTCTGTTTGCAAGGGGACGACTGATTTCAGATGATCAGATGCCCACATTCACTCAATCCCAAGCCAATCATCGATGGCTGCTTCAAATTTCACCCTTGCAATCATCAATCCCTGACCCTTAACACCCATCCAATCATTTACCTCTTGATTCAATCCAGTCCAATTTTCAAGACATTTGCATTTCATCCTTACCTTTTTTTTGTGAAAGAGAAGCGAGGAGAGAGAGAGGTGAGGCAAGAAGTTGGCGCCATGGGAGGGAGCAATCTGAGACAAATCACCCAGGCTGATCAAAATCTCCATCATCAACCTCTCTTGCTCATAATCCTCCGGGCTCATCTCATCATTCCATAGTGCATAGTGAGCGATGCATCATCTTCATTATTCTTGATTAATTTTTCTATTTCCATCCCCTGCCTAATTGCGCCATCATTCCCTTTCATAGCGATAGCAATTCTGTATATTTGGTGATTTTTTGGCTCCATTTGACATAAGGGAGGTTACTGATTAGTCTTACCTTTAACCCTTACTTTAAAGGGTTAATTTAAATTAACCTTTAAAATGTGGTTCCATCCGATGGAGATCGACAGCTCATGGGCAGGATGCTAAGTACTATGGACAAGGAACGACTGAGTAATTAGGGAGTTGTAGTGTGAATAGACCAACAATCCTTTTATAGACTCTAGATACATTGACTCCAAAGACACAACTATGACTCGTGTTTTAACAAGTAAGCGTCTTATCTTATTTAACAAAAATAAATGATGTGACATGAATATTTTCTCAGTTTAGAATTTTTATAAGATGTATTAAGACCTTATTTTCTATTTTGAATGGATTTTTTATTTATGTAAGACTTATTTTATATTTTAAAAATAAAAAACAACTAAAAATATTTTTAAATGGCTTTTAAATAGCATAGATAATTTTTTATAAAATATTTGGTCAAACAATTATAAGATATGATATTTTTCTAATGAATGCTATGCTACTAAAAGTATTTTGATTTTTTTTAAAGAATTTTTGGAAGATTTTTAACATGTTTCAAAAATCAAATACAATTATTTTGGTTTAAAATTACAATATTTTTTTATAAAAATCTTATTTTTAACTTAAAAAATTTAGGATCTTTTATGGAAAAACTAAGAATGTGATTTAGGATGTTTTATGAAATTTTCTTGAGGTTTTAAAAAAGAAAATTAATTTGATATTATTACTTTGAAACACTATTAATATATAATATAGTGTTCCCAACTTCACGCAGATTAAGAGTGCTCATAAAGTATTAAGGGACAAGGGAAATGTTCTTTAAAGGAAATTAGAGTTTATGGGTTTCTAGAATGTTAGTTGATTTTTTAATATTTGTTGATTAATAAATAATAAAAGAAATTTATTATATAAAGGCATAGAAGAAATAATTTGAAAGAAATTTAAATGGAGATGTGCATATAGATCCACTCGATTTACGCCTTGAGACCAATTCCCTAAGGGATAAATATCCTAGGCTTAGTATCCTAATGTCCAGTATAGAGACATAGCCGTGAAGGTTAAAAACAAAAGTGAAGTGCAAGAATAAGTAAGCTTATTGAATTCTAGATATTAGAATAGTCAACAATCGCTTATCTAGTGCAACAACTCGCAGGAGTTGGCTTGGCAACCTAGTTAAAAGTGGCTTGGCCAGTCATTTTTTGGTGTGTTTGTCGAGAGTCAAGTGCAGTAGAATGGGTGATTGATCTCACTAGGATATTTAAATCCTAGGTAGTTATGAGTGAATATGAGGTGAACAGTTATCTTTTTGGAGTTAGGGCTATAAAGATTGCATGAAAACCATAGTTTTATTAGCATTGCAATTTGGGCTAATAGATGCAGTAGAAATAAATACAATCAGTGTATCGTACCACTTTGATTGGTATTATCGTAATGCTTATCAAGCTTTTAGAAGAGTGGTATGGGATGACGTGTTGCGTTGGATACGTGTATCCAAAGGTTTAAAAGTTACTTTTGACACAAAAGACGTTAGAGAGGTCACTGAAATTTTAGGCCTAAGTCCTGAGCAAGAAGAAAATTTGCCATGGAAAAATAAACCTAGAGCTACCAACCATTCTAAACCTTCTAAGCGTGCGTGCAAGCAAAAATTTAACTTTATACCTTCAAACAAAACGTGCAAAATTTTGGAGTATGACAGTAGTAGCTATTTCATTAATAGTGGATGAATTCAGAAGAGAGACAAAGACAACAAAATAAAGCTCGAGATCAACGAGCTAGAGAATGTGCTATGTGAGAGGAGGCTTGGCTATTAGAAAGGCTTGAAAGGGTAAATGCATTATTGAATCTGGGGATAGATGTTGTGTCCATGCATGCCGATTCTATATTTTATGCTTCACAACCCTCAAACACATCACAACCAAGAGTCAAAAAAAAATCATCACATATGAACAAGATTTGCACCATGAAATGTAAAAAAGAATCTAAATTTCTATCAAAAAAGAGGCTTACTGTCATTTTTTGTGCTTCAAGTCTCAAGAATTGATTTTACAAATAGCGATTGGACTGGCATTGGTCTCCAAATAGCAATGTTCATCACTCATTAGTGTCAGCATAATCCCACATTAATCCAGTTCAAGTCGAATGGTTCAATTGATCTCCATCTCGATCTTCTCCCTAGAATTCCCGCATGAACAGCCCATTGGAGTGTTGAGATATCGAGCTCCACTCGTGATATGCCAGGGTGACCGTTGTGCATTTATGTCACCGACTTGTCAGTTGCAGATGCGGGTGGTACACTGCCCATGAATAATAGCTAGATGACAGCTATCCCTATCTACTCTAGTTCGTGGCTCAGTTAGTATGCCACCTTAGTTAGTTGAGTTTGGTTTGAGACCCATATATAGGGTTCTTCTATTTCTTTGTACTAGAGTTCTTTTTGGCTTACACAACTAAGAAGAGGAAAACTGTTTTTCAGCCTCCACCCTTGTGTGTATTCCCCCATTGTGCAAGCAAGAAAGCTACAAGTGAGACTCCTTCCTTCTCTCCCACAATCTTGACATGGAGGAGAGAGAGGGAGGAGAGAGAAAGAATGATTTTTCATCTTCGTGATTAGGCCACTATCTCCAAAGTTAGGACTCGTGATATGAAGCAAAAAATTCAATCATTAGCTTGATGTAATCGGTTTATGGGCTTCTTTGTTGGCTCTCTAGCCTCTTCCTCCTCAAATCATCACGTCGTCTTAGGACACCTTCTTTCTTTCTTTTTTCATGAAAAAAACACCCCCCTCCCCCCCATCATGTTTGTTTTTGGGGATTGGGGGGTCCTAAGGGTCACACCCCTTCCCCTTTCAAGTCACTTTACATTAGGTTTTTGGTCCACTGGCCTTCTACAATTGTGTTTTCAGCTTGGAGTCCTCACTACTTGGAGCTTGTTCCACTTCATTCCGGCACCTGAAAAAATATCAAAATTTCAAGATCCCTGCAAGATTTTTCTTCTAAAGTAATTTTAAATCCCGCCTTCATGACTACTTAAAATCATATGTCACTTCCAGCGAGCTTCGATTTCTGCCTTAAAGTAACGAGATTTGGCACATTGGTGGCTTTTTCTTGCGCTGAAAACTCACCCTCATTGGTGATATAGGATAGGGCGACTTAGCCCATCGAATCTACAAACTGATATGCACATCAATGACCATAAAAAACATTAAGCTACTACAAAAAAGAATATACAATCACAACTCACACCCTACCCCTTGACAAAATCAAGGCATGAAGATCCACAAGGGATAGGCCAAGTATATTTTGACAAAGATCTAGAGCCAGTTGTTAACCAAATGTCCTCCAATATCGACCATCTAAAAAGAACTATCAAAGGAGGCATCCTAAGTGATAGTCTGACCTACCTACTGGACCAAAGACAACTAAACCAAGAACTCTTGCTAGTAGACGAGGACTCCTATAGCCTGGTCTTTCATTTTTAAATAGTTTATTTGTTATTTTTTTATACCTTAAGACACTTGATACTCATGCATGTGAAAAGAAGAGAGCTGAGCGTATTGTGACCCAAGGAGAACAAGGCATTGGTCTTAGGTCTTGTCTCTCGGTACCCAAGAACCTACTAAGCTCTCACGAGGTGACACTAAATCATTTTCTTCTTTTACTCACTTTTATTTTTGCTCCAACCATCCTTATTTATTTTTTCAACTAAACATCGCCCCTAGGAAGAGAAGGCATCGACCCGAGTCTTGACTCATCCCTAGGAACCTACCAAGCCTTTGCAAGGCAATGATCATATGCACTTGGAATTTTTCTTTCTGGATTTTCTTATTTTAGGGGTTAGAATCTCTTTTTACATACCTCCATATGGTATATAGGGTTTTTTAGATATATTCATTGTTTCTTCTCTTTCTTTTATTTGGCAGGCTTCTTTATCTGCCTCACAACTAACAAAAGCTCCTAGAAAAGGTTACCTAGTAGGTTAGCAAGAAAGGGTCACTAAGAACTACTCTCAGAATAGATCTTTAAATGCTTGACAATGCCTTAATAAAAGGTGGACAAATGCTCAAACCTCCCCCAAATATACCATTGGGACTTCATGCCTTGACTTGTCGGTCCCCAAAAGAAGAAAGTTTTTGGCCACAAGAAGCTTTTGCATAGCAAGAGGCTCACTCAAGGTACTCCTTCAAACCTATTTAGTGCAATACTATGACAAGAAACCATTAACCGCACTTGCATTAAACAAAAACATGGCCCTCTTTGCCTAATGGAATAATCAATGCACTACAAAATAAATGGGCCTCTTGGCCTAATGAAATCAAACATTAAATCCAACCAAAACATCCTTGGCCTAATGAAAATATAGCTATAAAACACACTATTCAACAACCTACTAGTGAAAGCAAGCCCTTGATTCCCATATAAATCATACTAAAGTACAAAACTAGACCAAGGGATGGGCCGCTTAGGCCCTATACTAAATGCATCAAATTATTAGCTAGTCCCCCTTGCATAAATGGAAAGGGGTGTCCGATGAAGATGTCATTGAATGATCCTATGTGTCCATGATAGGATAGGAAGATGGTCAGTCACAACCGGATTCATCGCCCATACTAACCATCAACAGCCATAACAAGATGTGTCAACAAGCAGTCCCCACAATAGTCCTAGGCTAATAAGCTTGGGCAATTCTAATAACCCGTTAGGAGCACAATTGAGAAATACATCCTCAACAAAAGCATAATTTGCCAACGAATCCACAAAGCGATTCCGCTAATGAGGAACCAATTTGTGACAGCCAATGTCTCAAAAATCTATAGTATATCTAAGGCTACATGATGATGCATCCGCAGAATGGGATCCCTCACACTATAAGTCCCATTCAATTGGTTGATCTCACTAATGCAAGTCATAAATGGTGGACAACACCTAAATATTCTACCATGTTATTAGTAAAAGGAGTGCCTAAATAAACTCTCATTTTCATAATGACTCTACATCATGGGTCATTAATTAATAACCATACCAACACTCGCATGCTTATCGAGCAGTTGTGAAGCTCCATCAAAATAAAAAGTATAAACCCATGCTTCATTGCCACACCATACCTATTAGCCTACTCGTACTTATGGTAATCAAAGTCGAGCCAAGTGAGAGGATGTATGACAGGTACAAGCATGCCTTCCTCACTAAACTCAATAGGGATACTAAGAAGAACCACATAATAATGGTGGTAGTAGACCTTAATATCCTAAGTAAAAGATCCATCTTGCCACTCAATAATATGATAACCCTTACTACATCAAATCACTCGACCTTGGTGGTAACACTGCTCTAAATATGGATGTTCAAGATAAGGACTGATTCTGCCCATCCAATTTCCTTGGCATCTACTGCAAGTTTAAGCTTGGATCTTGGAAGACTTTAAAAGGTACCAAGTCCGACATTAGCCCCTACACATAATAGGGCTTCAATTTATTAAAGTTTACTTTATTTTAAACTCTATCCCCTGCAAATCTACTAAAAGGGCTATAGAGCCGTTCTTCCCTATACTGACAATCTTATAAGGAACATCCCATTTGGGTTCCATAACTTGTGACATGCATCATAATATAAGACCAACTAACCCTTCACAAATGTATATATTTTAGCACAAAGGTCATGAAACACTTTTATTCTCTTCTTCCCTACCTCTTGATGTAACAAATCCTACAATCAAATCTCATCACGATGTGCTAGGGAGGTCAACCTTTCTTTCAATGCTTCCTCTTCACCCAAAGAATGGTTCACCACAAATCTCATAGTGAATAACTCAATTTCCAAGCAAAAGACGCACTCTTCCCCATATAACAACGTAAATGGGGTGTGGCATGTTACTCTCTTAAATGTAGTATTATAAGCGCAAGCAGCCACATGAAATTTCTTGTCCCTGTCGCGCTTACCCTTAGATATAGTTTTGGATAAAATCCTTATAAGCTACTTGTTGGTACTCTCTACTTGTCCACACACTTGGGGATTATATGGGATAGTTTTATTGTGTATAATTTTCAAAGCTTCAGTTGAGGGTTCTATAATCTTATTCAAAAAGTGTGTCCCACTGTCAGATACCAATTCCTTAGCTACACCAAAATAACAGACAATTTGTTCCATAAAACTAGTTGTTTCCTTGGCATTGTCCTTCATCCTAGCTTGAGCTTTTGACCATTTTGTAAAGTAGTCTGTTGCCACAATGATATAAAACTTTTGTGTAGTAGACACAAGGTGCACATGTCTAATAAAATTAATGCTCTTCTCAAAGGGCCAAGTCACAAGAATAGGATTAAGTTGTTGGGGGTAAAGGCGCCTCTACCTAGCCGCCCATGTATTACTACACTGAGAGTCACCGTCACTGCACACTGCAGGTGGTGGGCGCCCATCACCGTTACTTTATTCTTTATTCTTTTAGTGACAGTTTGAATAAAGGAAGGCCCAGTCACACATTGTGACTATTGGAGTTCCCATTTCTAGTCTCTTCCTTTCTTGCTCTTGCTCTCCCACCATAGCTCTCGAGTCCAACCTTCGATCCGTCGCTCCCTTTCAACTAGTATCAGAGCTCGGCTTCCCAACTCTTGAGCTTGGTTTGTGGCATTCTCAGCATCCCATTGACTCCCTACTTGCATTGGGTCTCCTTCTCAGCAACCATATCCGACTCCTTCGAGCTCCTGTCACTCCCCGGCTTCTCGAGCACCTTCCCTGCATTATTGGGCACCTTCAGGGCATTACATCACAGGTATTTGATCATTTTCTTTAGGGTTTACTTCAATTCTTAGGTCTCACAGGCTGTAAACAAGATTGGGGCAGCCACCATTGAAGCTCCCTTGCTTCATATCTCACTTGCCTTTGAACAAGACTTGCTAGAGTTTGTTTGAGGCCTTCATTGGCTTTAACCGGACCCCTCCGAATCTTGGCCACCATTTTCTGCAGCCCCAGGACCAGCATTTATAGTTGGCGGAATCACGCAGCCCTCCCATATGTGTCTTGAGCATTGAGAGTCACAACAGCAGCTCTCCCCCTCCATTGTCACTTGAAAAGGCTCCATTTCAGGCATATGAACATGCTTTGATACTTGGTTTTGATAGTTGATGTGTTGGCATAGCATTTGGACTGATTTAACACTGTTTTGGGACTGTCATAATAGTCCATAGGCAGTTTATGACAGTGTTACACTGACATTTGATGCTACAGCTTGTTTGGCATTGTCATTTGATGCCCGATTGGTCCCGTTTGATGCCCGGATGTTAGGGGAATGTATGCCTATTTTTTGGCAACCATTTGGAGCTGATTTTGGTGCTGAAATTCTCAGTTTTGAACAGTAAATCACTGCTGTACACAGTTAGGCTGAAGTCATTTTACTCATGTATACTTATGCCTATGCTTTTCGGGCTATGTTTCGGGCATATATGGTGATGTATTGACACTTGGGGCTCGACATAGAGCTTGGTTTTGATTCAGGATCATTGGTTGAGCTTGAGCTCGCTTTGCAAAGCATTTGGATGCTCCGTCTTGGATGTACTTATGGCATGTATGTTGCTTATGTCTGACCGGTCTTGACATGCTTAGCCTATGCCATTACTATATGCTAGTTACATTGTTTGGAGCCTATTGCTACTGGAGATTGGTCTTGGTTTGACCTTGGATTCTCAAAGCTTACTTGAGCTATTTATTGGCTTGCCAGAGTTGTATCTTGGGATATACTTGATGTCTTACATGCTTATGGATGCTACATACGGATGCTCTATCGCCTACATGTTCGAGATGTACTATTGATGTATTGTCTTGGACTTATGTCATTGGCACTGTGTCTTGCCTTGGCTTGAGCTCTTGAGCTCGTACATATGGATTTTGTGCCAATGGGAGCATTCTTGAATGCTTATCAAGCATTGAGCAGGTGGTACTTTTATGCATTGAGACGTTACATGCTATTGAGCAGTTACAGACACTTGAGACTTTGGGACTTCTTACCTTTTGGGATGATACATCATATGTCTTGGTTCACTGTATTCTTATAAGCTAAGTCTTAGATTTGGATCCGTATCTTTGTGAGCTGACACCTACTTGTGTCAAGTTTTGGTAGTGGTGGCAGGAACACTTTGCCCCGTTGACTGGGGAGTGTGCCTACTCACTGGCAGATGTTTGTATGACATACTTGGGTGTTGGATTCATGCTTATCGACTATCATATGCTTATGATATGTCCGCATGATGTCGGCTTTGGTCTTGGTAGTATCTGATTGCCTTGGGATCCAATTTTGGCACTGTTAGCTCTCTTTTACTAAAATCTAAAATTTATTACAGCAAGCATATATGTATGGACTGACATGGATTTTTCATGCTAAAACACTCTGAAATGATGTACTTTCACTAGTACTTGGTGGGCATCAGCTTTGGTTCCACTTTCTTTGCCATTTTTCCTCGATTTTGGTGATTTTTTTGTCATTTTTTGCAAAAAACAGCAAGCAGTTTTGAAATGTCTACAGTCTTCCAGCCTGCATTATGGCGAGTTCATCCCTGATCATGCTATTTTCAACATCACTAAGCTTGATGGTACGAATTACTCTTATTTGAAGACCTAGATTTGGCAGGTGTTGGTGCAGAAATCGCAGATCAAACCTTTGAGGTTAAGCGGGCATCCGCCTACAACTATGCCAGATGAGAAATGGCTTGAGCTTGATGAGTTATGCAAGTCCACTATTGTATCGTCTCTCACAGAACAGGTTCACTATAATGTCTTTGAGGAAGAACAGAGTGCATGTCAGTTGTGGGAAAAGATAAAAAATCTCTATGACAAGAAAAGTCCAGTGAATCAGATGTATTAGCTAAAGCAGCTTATGGATCTGCACATGAAGGAGAATGTGACTATGTCTGCTCACTTGAGCTAGTTCCATGCTATATTCAAGAACTTGACTTCGCAAGACATCACTTTTGCAGAGGATGTCACTCCTCTTTTCTTGCTTGGTACTCTTAATGAGTCATGAGATATATTCTGCACTGCATTATGTGCCTCTACTACTACCTTGAAATTATTTGATGTTGAGAGGGGGAAAGAGGTTAACCGTAAGAATTTGGATGCCTCTCCTGTGTCTCATGCTATGACAGTTAGAGGCAAGAATGATGGATATGGAAAGCATGGCAATGGTAATGGCCGTGGACGGGATTCTCAAAAATCTCGGTCCAAGTCTCGTGGGAAGTCACGTAGCAAATCCCGTGGCAAGAATTCAAATGTTATTTGTCACCATTGTGGGAAAAAGGGCCATATTAGGCCACAATGCCATGAACTGCGCAATGAAAGGTGCAAAGATAAGGGGAAAGACAAAGTGCAGGATAAGTCTTCTGATCATAGCATAGTGCCTGCAAAGTCCAATGTTAAAATTGAAGAGATCAATGTTATGCAGCCTAAGGATGTTGATGATGATTATATCCTTGCAGCTTCTTCTAGTGCTTTGCAGATGACATAGATACACTCTATGTATGCACAGTGTTGGCTCTTGGACTCAGGTGCGTCCTTTCATGTGATACCTTGCCGAGAGTGGTTTCATTCATACTGTACTGTTTCGGGTTCTGTGCTCTTGGGTGATGACAGCTCTCTTGATATTGTGGTCATTGGTGATATTAGGTTGCCATTTCCTTCTGGCAGCAATTTTATTATGTAGGATGTATGTCATGTACCTACTTTGACACACAATCTCATGTCAGCTGGACAGCTTGATGATGCAGGTTATCATATATCTTTTGGAGACTCTGCATGCAAGATCACTCGTGGTAGACTTGTGATTGTGAGAGGTGCCAAGGCTGGCAACCTCTATCCCTTGATTGTATCAGCTTCTTCCCTTGATCATGTTTTGTCTGTGGGTTCTATCCCATATGTATCTCTTTGGCATGCCCGTTTGGGCCATATATCTTTGAAGGGAATGAAAATGCTTTCTAGTTTGCAGTACTTACCGCCCCTTGATTATGCATGTTTTGATTCATGTGAGCATTGTCTTTATGGCAGACAGACTAGGTCTACGCATAAGAAGTCTGGTAGGCCACGTATGAGTGAGCCCTTGGAATTGGTACATTCGGATGTGTGAAAGATGCGGGATCTAGAGCATGGCAGAGGCGAAAGCTATGAAGGATGGAAGATGAAGATACTACTCATGTTGACATTGACAAAGAAGACAACTGTTACACAAGTGAATTAGGTTTCAAGATTGAGACTTGAACTCATAAACACAATCTTGTGTAGGACTAACAATGACACAGACACTTGACAGAAAGAGACAAGTACTATTGCATTATCATCATATGAAAGTGATAGTCAAGTACATCATTATATAGGATTACTTGGTAGCACACTACATCACTGTGCCTATGGGATCTATCGCTCTTCCTAGAATGAACTGCATCTTCCTAGCCTAGTTGTTCCATACAAAGGGGCATACATAGGGTGTGATTGGTAGATTCTCAACACCCCTCCTCAATCACAACCTGAAAGTACAAAGTGTGAAGAGGCTTTAGTGAGAGCAGCACTTGCAAAGTGTGGGCATACTACAAACATGGCAAAACACCAGAGGCTGTCGCAGAAAAGGCTAAGTGCGGGTACCATAAACATGGTGGACATCCAGAGGCTGTAACAGGGGCCTCACAATGTGTACAGAGGCTGTAGTACAAGGCTACATGAGGAGTTTTTACAAGCTTATGAAAGGAACATTAAGGCAGGTACAATGCTTTTAAAGCAAAAAATAAGAGACAAGGACCGATAGGCCCTTGTGGTATTTTTCAGCATATGCTTTCTCTTTGTCAGCATGGAAAATCTTCTTGTCTTTCATCTTTGGTTCTTCAACTTTGAATGATATGATCATTTGGCCTTCATGGCAGATCTTCTTCTTGTCCTTCTTCTCTTTTTCATTGTCTATTTGGTCTGCTTCTTCTTTGACTTTGCTTGCAGCTTTAGTCTTCATGTCCATGTCCCCCTCAAGCAAAGGTATCATCTTTGAGGCAGTGGAAATGTCTTCAAAATCTTCTGATGGATTCATTGATTGAACTTTGATGTAGACAGCTCCATATCTTTCTGCAAGTAAGATAGCCAAGTCTTGCATGCAATGTAAATGGGCAACAAGAGTAATGTTACTCTTTATGACATGTAACCACCCAAGACACTTCATGCTTGGCATTTCCATGATGGAATTAGCTTAAAATCTCTGAAACTTTCCAGCACAGAGTTGAAATCTAATGTGTCAGAAGACACAACCAATGGCAGTGTGAAAACGCACTATGTAGTATCGAAAGATACTATGGTTGAACTTGATGATGATTCTTGATGCTTTGATTTTGTTGATGCTTATCTTCTTGAATCTTTTTCTTGCTGGGAACTTCAGTAACACAGTGGATCAGAGTGACAGAGGCTTGGGTTGAGTGTCAGGATAGATTTTGGCTATGGTGGAATTAGGGTTTCTGAGATAGGGGCCTGGTTTTTTTCAAATTGCAGGAGCTGTACTTGATGATTTTCAAAACTTTTTTTATGGAAGGATAGCTTACTTCATGGACTATCAAAGCCCCATAACAATCGATCAAATCGCGGGCAGTACGGTCCGCATAGAGAGCTCGATCAGAAACGACGCAGATCAGGACAACGACGACAAATTTTTGCAATGCCAGGGCTGTCGGTTGCCAATGTGCCTCTATGATGTGCCAAGGAGAAGCGCAGGGAGTAGGAGAACAATCCCCTAGAAGGAATCAGGAGCTGAAGTGGCCTGATTGAGGAGTTATGGAAGCTCCAAGTGAGGTAGGTCCTATCTGGCTATGGCAGACACAGGGCAGAGATTGAGAATTTTTACAATACTGAAGCTATGCTTGCCAAAAGTCAGTGATTGATGTGTCAAGAAGAAGCTCTGGAAGCAGGGAAACACTTGTCTACAAGGAAGCTCCAAGAGATTTGACCTGTGGAGTGAGATATAAGAGCTTCAAGCTAACAGGGTGATGCTGGCTATGGCTGCCATGAAAGATCAAGTGAAGGTAGAGTTGAGAGATGAAGTAATGGGCTGGAACTGTGGTGACCAGAGTTAAAGAGGAACTGAGAGAGAGCAGAGAAGAGCTAAGCCATGCTCAGCTGAGCTCTGATACCATGTGAAAGATGCGGGATCTAGAGCATGGCAGAGGCGGAAGCTATGGAGGATGGAAGATGAAGATACTACTCATGTTGACATTGACAAAGAAGACAGCTGTTACACAAGTGAATTAGGTTTCAAGATTGAGACTTGAACTCATAAACACAATCTTGTGTAGGACTGACAATGACACAGACACTTGACAGAAAGAGACAAGTACTATTGCATTATCATCATATGAAAGTGATAGTCAAGTACATCATTATATAGGATTGCTTGGTAGCACACTACATCACTGTGCCTATGGGATTTGTCTCTCTTCCTAAAATGAACTACATCTTCCTAGCCTAGTTGTTCCATACAAAGGGGCATACATAGGGTGTGATTGGTAGATTCTCAACAGGATGTCTGTGGGCCCATGCCTTGTTAGCCTATGGGTGGTGCAAAGTATTTTGTTACGTTCATAGATGATTTTTTACGAAATTTTTGGGCTTATCCCATTAAGCTGAAATCCGATGACTTGGCTGTGTTTCAGAGATGGCTTGCATTGGTTGAGAACCAGTCTAGGTATAGGCTAAAATGCCTAAGGATAGATAATGGGGGTGAGTATGTCTCACATTCTTTTGAGCAGTTATGTGATGAGAGGGGTATTAAGCGTCAATTGACCGCCCCCTACACCCCCCCTAGAATGGTTTGGCTAAGTGGATGAATAGAACCATCCAGGAACGTGTACGCAGTATGCTTAGCCATGCAGGCCTACCACAGAGCTTTTGGGCTGAGGTAGTTAGTACAGCTGTGCATGTCATAAACAAATCACCCTCTAGTGGTTTGGATTTGTAGGTTGCAGAGGAGGTATGGACTAGAAAACCTCACTCTTATGCGCATATCTGTGTCTTTGGATGTGAGGCATTTTGCCATGTGCCCAGAGACAAGAGAAGTAAGCTGGATCCCAAGAGTGTCAAATGCATTTTCCTTGGTTATGGGGATGCAGATGAGATGAGTTACCATCTCTGGGATCCGCAGGTGCGGAAAGTCATTCGCAGTCATGATATAGTCTTCCATGAAGACAAAATGCATAGGCAATCTGAGAGAGTTGTTGAGACCCGCAAGGTCATATTTCAGGAGGAGCTGAGAGCTCCTACATAGCTAGTTGGACAGTCTACAACTGCAGCAGAGATGCTCATGGTCAGGGTGTTGGACAGGCAGCTGGGCAGGCAGTAGAGCCTACCGTGAGACGGGGTCTACTAGAGACAGACATCCACCTGATAGATTTCAGTCCTCAATGCATTATGTCTTGGTTACAAATGTAGGAGAGACTTTCACCTATGATGAGGCTATGCGCAGGGGTGACAGTCACACCTCGAAGAGGGCAATGCAGTCCCAGATAGACTCCCTGCATAAGAATGACACTTGGAATCTGGTTTCCTTGCCTACGGGCAAGAAGGCTTTGCCATGCAAGTGGGTGTACAAGCTAAAAAGTACCCCTGGACACCCCAAGCCAGCATACAATGCTAGATTGGTAGCAAAGGGTTTTAAGCAGGAGCATGGTGTGGACTTTGACGAGGTGTTTTCTCCTATGGTTAAGATGACCACCCTGTACTTAGTCTTGGCTTTGGTTGCTCAGCTTGACTCAGATGGATGTCAAGACAACTTTCTTACATGGGGACTTGCATGATGATTTATATGGAGCAGCCTAAGGGCTTTGCAGAACCTGGCAGGCAGCACCTAGTGTGCAAATTGAAGAAAAGTATTTATGGCTTGAAACAGGCACCTAGGGAGTGGTATCATAAGTTTGATGCCTTTATGCAATCACAGGGCTACAGCCAGAGTGTTATGGATCCGTGCATTTACAGAAGAAAGCCCGTGATGGTTCTTTATTGATTTTGGTACTCTATGTGGATGATATGCTGAAAGCAGGGAAAGCTCATGATGAGCTAGATGCTCTTAAGGCTCAGCTCAAAAAGAGCTTTGAGATGAAAGATCTAGGACAGGCCGCTCACATACTTGGTATGCGCATTAGATGTGACAGGCATCAGGGACTCCTCTACTTGTCACACAGGGAGTACATTCATAAAGTCCTTAAGCACTTCCGCATGGAGGATGTAAAGCCTATTGGCTATCCATTGGCTTCTTATGTGAAGGTATCACATGTTGATTGTCTGCAAACAGATGAGCAGAGAGTCGAGATGGCCAAGATTCCCTATGCATCCGCAGTGGGCAGTCTTATGTATGCCATGATAGCCACTCGTCCAGATATTGCCTTTGTAGTTGGTGTTGTGGCACACTATATGGCTACACCTGGAAAGAAGCATTGGGATGCCGTGAAGGGTATCATGAGGTACCTGAAGGGCACTGCATATATGTGCATATGCTATGGCAGCTAGGATACAGGAGTCGTAGGGTACACTGACTCTGATTATACAGGACATGCAAATAGTAGAAAGTCCACTTCCGGCTATGTATTCACATATGCTGGAGGTGCTGTTTCTTGGATGTCCAAGGTGCAGAAATGCACTGCCCTTTCTACTACAGAGGCCGAGTATGTTGCAGCCACTGAGGCTTGCAAGGAGGCCATTTGGTTGGGTTGTTTGGTTGTTGAACTTGGTATTGATGCTATCCCTACACTGCATTCGAATTCTATGAGTGCTATTCAGTTAGCTAAGAATTTGGTCTTCCATGCGAAGACGAAACACATTGAGGTGAGGTATCACTTCATATGTGGGGTGGTTGAGGACAAGTCTCTTGATCTTGTCAAGATCTCGACTGAGCAGAACCCTGCAGATCTGCTCCATGAAAAGCCTCTCTACAGAGCGCTTTGCCTTCCTCAGGAGGCTGATGGGCGTGGGATGAGATGACGTCTTTCCTCATCTTGTTGTACATGTGTACATGTTGTACTGTCCTTTTCTTTTTCTTTTCACTCCTCACTGGGGCAGATTCCCCTTTAAGTGGGAGGTTGTTGGGGGTAAAGGCGCCTCTGCCTAGCCGCCCGTGTATTACTACACTGACAGTCACCACCACTGCACACTGCAGGTGGCGGGCGCCCATCACCATCACTTTATTCTTTATTCTTTTAGTGACAGTTTGAATAAAGGAAGGCCCGATCACACATTGTGATTGTTGGAGTTCCCATTTCTAGTCTCTCCCTTTCTTGCTCTTGCTCTCCTGCTATAGCTCTCGAGTCCAACCTTTGATCCACCGCCCGTGTATTACTACACTGACAGTCACCGCCACTGCACACTACAGGTGGCGAGTGCCCATCACCGTCACTTTATTCTTTATTCTTTGAGTGACAGTTTGAATAAAGGAAGGCCCGGTCACACATTGTGACTATTGGAGTTCCCATTTCTAGTCTCTCCCTTGCTTGCTCTTGCTCTCCTGCCATAACTCTTGAGTCCAACCTTCGATCCATCGCTCCCATTCATAAGTGGCTATTTATGATTTTTCCTAGCATCGTGTCCCTGATAGACATCACAACGCTTAACATATGCAAAAACATCTTAGAAAACCGTCGCCCACCAATAGCCAACATGTAAATCTTTCTAGCCGTCCAACAAAATTGCCTCCACATGCTAAATCATGACATTCCTCTAGAATAAAGGGTACCTCATCATGCATCACACAACGATGATAAATCTCATCCACACCTTTCCTATATAAGATAGTTGTTATTATTGAAAAGTGAAGTGCTTGTTGCTTAATCTTCCTCTTCTCAAATTTAGAAAGAGTTTTCACCAGGTTGCCTATTGATAGATAATGTGATATAGATGCATACCATGCTGGAATAGAGGCTCCATCAATTTTGCATAAATCCTCGTAGTCACTAATATCAGCCCACTCTTCCCCAGGCTCACCAAAATCTACTAGGAATTTTACGATACCTTGTAGCTTTGGTGGCTTACTCCTAATCTTATTGTCAAACTCTTGCAAAGAGATCAATCGCTTAGCTAGGTGATCAGGGGGTTGAAGCTTGTTCAGTAATAATAAGTGCAATCTCTCCATCTTGGTGAAAAACACTACCTTCTCATAAAGAATATAGTGTTTGAACTTCTTGGTGGCGAACAGCATAGCCAAGTAAACCTTCTCTAAATAGCTATAATGAAGCTCTAAAATTTCCACCTTTTGGCTTTCGAATGCAATAGGATGATAAAGCTATGCCTCCCAAATTTGGGATAGGCAACAACTAATACTATGCCTTGTCGCAGCTCTGAATATATAGAAAACCTCACACGTTTTGAAGCTTTTAAAAGTGGCACTTTGGATAATTCCATCTTTACATCTTCAAGTGCCACTTTGCATGCTTACTTTTCATGCTTCTTTCCATTCAAAAACATGGTTGTGAGATGGGTAACGAATGTTCAGCCAATGCATTAATGAATCAACAATAGTACCCCATGGACAAAACAAAATTATGAACTTCCCCAAGGCAAATGGGTGGGCTTAGGGCCACAATAACAACCACCTTTTCAGGGTTGGTATGGCAATACCAGCCCCACTCACAACATGAACCAATGGCAAACCATAAGGCACCTTGAATATACACTTCCAAGGATTCCACACTATGCAATGCTCACAACATTGCTCAAAGAATGCATGTAGAACAATTGCCTATCTATGATGGGTCATGGTGGTTGCCCCCAAATCATCTATGAAAACCTTCATCTCTTCAGGGGATATATCGGTAAAAGACTTGTCAACAGTTCTCTACCAAGACCCAATAGCATTAAATTGACCAAAATCCATCAAACGGTATACAAAAGTACCAAAAATTATATGAATGTCATCTTTAACTTATCCTCTTCAACAATGTCCATCTGGTTATAACTCATGAAGCATTCCATGAAAGAGTATATGCTACTTGATCTAAAATTTGATCAATAAAGGGCACAATATAATAGTCCTTCACTGTCTACTTGTTCAATTCCTTAAAATTGACACACAGGTGGATTTGATTGTTCTTTTTCTTTCTTATTACCACCAATGAGCACCACTCTATATATTCAATAGGAAAGATCAAACCAGCCTTCCTTAAACACATCAATTCCTCAAAAAAGAGGCTCTCTTAGCTCAAAAGACATATGTCTAACCTTCTACCTCACTTTCTTACTACCTTCTTTCAATGGGATTGTATAAATGGAAATAGAGGGAGGAATTCCCTTCAGTTCATCAATAACTCCATACAAATATATCCCTAAACTCCTGTAGGAATGCTGCATAATCTACACGCTTATCAGCAGATAACATAGTGTTGATTTTAATGGAGTGGGGATCATTGGAAATCCCAAGATCTAGCTCTATCACATTAGCATCACAAATCATGTCATTTGCCTCTATTGGCTCATTTAAATATACTTGATAGACTTTCTCTATAGTAGAACCCTCTTCAAAATCACTTGAACTTGAGGTTCCAACAATTGAGGTTCCCTTGAGTGTCTCCCATTATGTAGTGGAAGATAATGCCCTTTCATCCAACGTGCACTCAAGGTATGCATCCACAATTATTCTCTTTAATCCATGCCCAAAAATTAATCAACCAGTTGGGATATCCACCAAACAATCGAAATGTAATATCGATGGACATCCAAGCAACAACTAGTAGCTTAGTCTCCCAACAAATCAAATAACACAGAAGTTAATGATGCACTCAATATTAGCAACTGTCACATGTACTTGTGCTACCATTCCTTGTGGTTGCCTTATGCTATCATCAACCATTTTTAAAACCATCATGATATCCTTTTGGATTGATAGACCTAGCCTCTCCAATAAATCCATACTCATAATGTTCATGGATGAGCCAGGGTCCACCATTGCATTTAGGTTGGTCGCATGGGTACTAATCGCACCTTGATCTCCACGAACCAATCCCAAATTATTTCTAGGAGTAAAGCTTGAATTTAAATTTTCCCTCAAGATGTAGACTACTTTTAAGCGGAACTCTACTTACTTTGCTTAGGTTATAGCAATATCTATATCTACTAGAGGGACACTACTCAACTGCACTTGGATATTGAAGTTCAATCCATGCAAGAAATACTACAATTGGGCAACATGTGGGATAGGGATAGAGGCTTGCAATTTGCAAAAGACCTCTTTCATTTTCTTGGAATATGCTCTTGCATTTTCATGGGGTTATTGATGTATCACATTTAGCACACATTATAGCCAATATTATCCATCTCTCTCAAGGGCAATTTCCCTTTGAAAGGTTGCAAAGAATAAATCAATAGTGGTTATGGTACCAGCCTTCTAAGCTATGATACCACATTGCAATCCTCCCTTTTAGGATCATGTTAAAGAATATCATTAGATGTCCCTCATCCTGAATTCAATAATTAAATATTAGTTTTTGAAACTCACACTGATGTGAAGCTTTGCATCCTCCTCCACTAACCCATTAAAGATGGATAGGGAAAAACCTAAAGTTGACAAATCCAACATTCCTATAGGAATTGCAATAGGTTGCACCATAATGACAATCGAATTTGCTATAGGATTTTGTAACGGTGTGACTACAACTCCACTTGAAGTGAGCTGACTTACTAAGAGAAGGGGAGCACTAAAGCTTTCTCCTCCTCCTAATGGATTGTTTGTGGCACTAGGGGCACCAAGTTCTCTCCCTCATAGGGGTATCAGATTGCTACATTGAGGGGAATATCTCCTAGGGATTTCAACCGTCGTCTACCCCTTTCGATTCTTTCTTGTTTTTGGATCTCACCTTGACGGTGTTTATAAAAAAATAATCGGTCTATTTCAATGATCTTTAGCATAAACTAATTGACTAGTCTCTAGTTAACCAAGATTCGAATAAACTGTTGCTTATTAGTAACTCCTGATAAATGCACACCTATTGGATCAAAAATGGGCCCAACATTGGCTCTAGGGCTCTAGCCGCGAGCCTCCTATACTCACTTAAACAACCCCACGGCCTCGCGATGGCCAGGAGCATATAGACACTATGAAAATAGATTTATTAAAAGAATGTGTTTGTAGATTCAATCACGTGATACCCTTCCCAACTCCAAGAAGATGGAGTACCCAAACATATCGATGTCTAGAAAATCATAACACAAACAAGAGAGCATCCTGTAGCTTATTGCTACTATGGCCCCACTATTGCTCTCCTACACCCCAAGGATTAGCCCCAAGATGCACCGTTGTCGGAGCATTTGGGGTTGAAAGCCTACCACGAGGATAAGAGATAGTAGGGTGAAGGGAGATTCAAGGATAGGAGTAGACAGAAGAGAAGGGGTTCAAAGAAATAGAATATGTAGAAGAATACTCACAAAGGTGAAGCTTGTCAATTTATTTATGCATTATGAGAAGATAAATCTCTTGTAGACAAAAATGTGCATAAAATGATAACTTCCTCTATGCTACTTAGACCGCTAATCTGATGCTTCCATTGGCTCTAAAAGGGGGGTAAAATACCAGGACATGTGACCAGAATTCTACCAGATCACTCATTCTTCATCTCCTAGTTTGGAGTGTTGTTCACTGCCTAAAAATTGTGATCATGCATCACGCGATTTCACCAATCCTTCTTTTTACATAAAATCCTCCCAAATTTACTAAAAGACACTTTCTTTTTCATACATGTCATCGTATTCTAGAAGTTGTTTCCATCTTTTGGATATTTACAAGAGATAATATCTGAAATATCAAAAATTGGCTAAACTTGTCCAAAAATCTAGTATTTTTGAAGCATCCATACTATGGACACTAACATTAATGACTAATATGGCATTGGCTTTCTTGATCAATAAGAAAGCCGCACTCTAGAGTTTCTCAAACTATGACCATGTAGTGGCATGAAATCCACCCCCTCCTAACTTGCACATCCTCTCTCATGTGCCAAAGTCTTACGGATCTATAGTGTTAGAAGAAGTATCCTCTGCCATGTCAATGTCTTCATCTTCTACCTCTTCTTCTTTCATATTCTCATGTTCATGCTGAACAAACTCTTGAATGGCTTCATACATCTCTAAAGTGTCAACATAAAGAACCTCTTTTTCTACCATGTTTTCATAATTAATTAATGTAGAAATTTCGGCCACTATATCAATATCAACCAGACCTGAAAATAGCCCTGAAATACCTTCATTTGAAGCCATCAGATAGTATGTCTTCAATTCTTTTTCAGCCATCCTACATATTTCTTTTCATCCCTAGACATGGATAAAATATTCTTAAAATTTCCAAGACTACAAGCTATCCATTCCTACAATCCAAACACAAACAAAGTTTCGCCTTTTCTTGGAGGCATACTTATCTTTTTAGAGGCACTAACATAGCCTCCACTTATAGCAATGCTATCTAAAAATACTTAAACTCTCGTGCATTAGGTGGCATGGGATTATCCTGTAGCCTATCCCAATTGTGGGAATGATTCACACAAACAGTGAGAAATTGTACTGCATTTGTATTATCTTTACTCCGAACCCGAGTATATGAAGAACCATCATCCAAGGCTTTTGTTTCCAGTCTTGATTCCAAAATATAGGGTTGCTCCAAAATCACCAAATAACTATATGAATCTTGCACAAAAAAATGATATTCATCCCTAACATCTCCAATAGTCACAGATGTATTCAGAGAAGTTGCATAAAGATCCCCTGATGAATTGTTTGTTGCCCCCATGCGCCATCCCGGATCTACATCAATCGGCCAACCTCCATTCCCATACAAGTTATGTACCATAACATTGATTTTGAAACCATGATCCAAGAGAGCTATGTAAGGCGTCTCTCTTTCTCCCACTTTAACAATTGTCTCTATTGTAGCACGAGCCCAATGCATTCGTGAATAATGATTGTTGGAATAAAATGAGCATCTTTTTCTTCATGTGCTTGTTGATGGACATCCCCATTATACATAGCCTTCTCTCTATGCTTACTGTTGTCCATAAGAACAATTTTAGCCACAAGCTTGCTGTCTGCACTCCCTTTTAATCCATTTTCAACATCAGCCTGCTCCAAATCAGTATTGCATGCATCATCATATTCCCTCTGAAGTTCTTTCTCTATGTCTTTGTCAACCTGCATCAATGCTTGCAAAACTTCACCATCAAACTGTCTTTTTTGTTTTAGCATATCAATGATTGCATCATGAAATTCATGCTTTGTGATCCCAAGAAATTCTCCAAGTGTGAATTCCACTCTATTGCCAAGTATGTGATCTTCCAAGACCTTTTTAAGGTTTGTGGTAGTCTTAAGATCCGATTATAACTTGTAACCGGGATGCTTTCCCTTTTCTTTCCTTCTTGTCTCTTCCCTTGAGATACATCCTCCATAGCATACTCAGGCATACTCAGGTATTGCTTTTTCAGCCTCTTTCTACTGCTAAATTTTACTTCATGTCATGTGTTTAGACAGGGCTTAAGAGGAATGACTAGCAATGTCCTCATCTCTTCTTTTCTTTTCTTTCACAAGAGCTTCTTGATTATGAACCTCAGCCAAATAATCATAGCCTGAAGAAAATGAATCCACTGGTGCACTCCATCCTGTTCTCCCTTGTATACTCTGACTTCCATCAACCAATTCAAAATTTGTTGTTTTGACCTTTTCCATGCAATCTAATGCTTGCATCCAAATGCAAGATTTTGCTTTAGTCATGCCTCCTTTATGAGCTTCATCAGTCCTTTCAATTCTCAACCCATATGTGGCTACATCTATGGCAACAAATGTTGTCCTTGCATCCATATCTTCCAACCTTTTCTGCATGCCACCATTTCCAAAATTTGGCTCTATTGGAAGACCAATTTTTGTTGCATGTATTTTTCCATCTTTCTAAAAGACTAGCTATACCTATTGGTCTTAATTTCATCTGCTCCCCATCTTAATTTCATCTTAATTTCATATGCTCCCTCTTTACCAATATGTGCATTGCCTCAATTACATTAGCCCAATCTGATTTTAGCCCCATTTCAAAAGAGGCATCTTCTTAAAACAATCAGTCAGCTTCTCCTACAAGACAAGATCTGCAGCCTTTAGAAACAAATCAGTTTTCAAACTCTCCAATGATTGCTATTCATTGGCATCCAACTACACATACCGACTTTCAAATTCATGGAGCAAAGATGTAGCAGCCAACCCTTTATTGCGCTTTTCAATCCAATCTTTAAATGTCTTTTTATTTACCAATCATGCATCTTCCAATAGAAACTCTTCTCTCAAAGCTTTCTTAAAAGCTACCCAATCAGCATCTCTTCTATGTAACTCATCAATCCAATCATACAATGCATGCATGGCCAAATGGAAGAAATACTCAGTCCATGCATAGTGCAGTACCCCATGAAACATCTTTTCTTCATACAGTTGGATGAAGGTTGAAACATTTTGATCTTTAAACTGCTACAATACTTGTCCCACTGCTTGCAATGCATTCACAGCTAAGGAATCAATTCTTTCTGCTTCCTGCCAAGTTTGCATCTATTATTGTAACAACAACTATTGTTGATGTTGCTGCAACAAAGCAATCATCTATTTTAAAGTTTCACCACCACTTGAACCTGTAGTGTCTCCCATCTTTACACACATGCTACCGACTTTCATGTCGGGTTCACCATTGTCAAAGCATTTGAGGTTGAAAGTCTACCGCGGGGGTAAGAGACAATAGGGTGAAGGGAGATTCAAGGAGAGGAGTAGACGAAAAAGAACGGATTCAAAGATATAGAAGATGTAGAAGAATACTCACAGAGATGAAGCGTGTCAATTTATTTCTCAATTATGAGAAGATAAATCTCTTGTAGACAAAAACATGCATAAAATAATAACTTCATCTATGTTGCTCAGACCTCCAATCTGATGCTTCCATTGGCTCCAAAAGGAGGGTAAAATACCAAGACGCATGTCCAGAATTCTACCAAATCACTCCTTCATCTCCCAGTTTCGGAGTGTTGTTCATTGCCTGAGTGTGAAAACTGTGATCACGTGTCACACTGTCATGCCGCTACGCGCACACCGTGTGAAAAACTTTAGAGTGTGATTTTTCTCATTAATCTAGAGAGCCAATGCCATATTATTAATTAATGTTAGTATCCGTAGTGTGGATGATCCAAAAATATTAGATTTTTGGACAAGTTTAGCTAATTTTTGATATTTTAGATATTATCTCTTATAAATATCCAAAAGCTAGAGATAGCTTCTAGAATAAGATATGTAAGAAAAAGCAAGTGTCTTTTAGGCATTTTGGGAGGATTTTATGTAAAAAGAAGGATTAGCAAAATCTTGCGATGCACGATCTTTGTTTTCAAGCAGTGAACAACACTCTGAAATGGGAGATGAAGGAGTGATCTAGCAAAATTCTGGCCAGGTATGCTAGTATTTTACCCCCTTTTGGAGCCAATGGAAGTATCAAATTGGCGGTCTGAGCAGCGTAGATGAAGTTATCGTTTTATGCGTGCTTTAATCTACAAGAGATTTATCTTCTCATAATGCAAAAATAAATTGACAGGCTTCACCTCTGTGAGTATTCTTCTACATCTTCTATTTTTTGGAACCCCTTCCCTTCCATCTACTCCTCTCCCTGAATCTCCCTTCACCTTTCTATCTCTTACCCCTGCGGTAGACTTTCAACCCCAAACACTCTGACAGTGGCGAACCCAACATGAAAGTCGACAGCAGAGGTGTGTAAAAATGGGAGATTGTGCAGGGTCAAGTGGTGGTGATGCTTTACAACAGATGATTGCTTTGTTGCAGCAACAATAACAACAATAGCAATTCTTGTTACAACAATAGATGCAAACTTGGTAGGAAGTAGAAATAATTGATTCCTTAGTTGTGAGTACGTTGCATACAGTGGGACAAGAATTGAAGCAGTTTAAAGGTCAAAATGTTTCGGTCTTCAACCGGTTGTATAAAGAAAAGATATTGTTTCATGAGATACTGTAGTATGCATGGAGTCAGTATTTCTCCCATTTGGCCATGCATGCTTTGTACGATTGGATTGATGAGTTACATAGAAGAGATGCCAATTGATAGCTTTCAAGAAAACTTTGAGATAAGAGTTTTTCTTGGAAGATGTAGGATTGGTAACTAAAAAGACATTTATAGATTGGATTGAAAAGCCCAATAAAGGGTTGGCTACTACAGCTTTGCTCCGTGAATATGACAGTCAATATGTGCAATTGGATGCTGATAAGCAACAATCATTGGAGAGTCAAAAAATTGATTTTTTTCTAAAGGTTATAGATCCTATTTTGTAGGAGAAGCTAACGGATCATTTAGAAGATGCCTCTTCTGAAACGGGACTGAAGTCAGATTGGGCTAACATAACTAAGGTAGTGCATATGCTGGTAAAGAGAGAGCGGATCAAATTAAGATGGGGTACAGGCACCACACCTACCAGTGCTGAGAAGGGGACTGAAGTTATAGCCAAGGCGCCTGTAGCCATGGTAGAACAACCAGCTATACCTGTTGGGTCCGACTCTTAAAAGTGATGCTATGGATGAATTAATCAAAGGTATACGTGATTTGAGGTTGAATTTGATAGAAATCTATGCAAAGGTTGAAAAGTTGGATGTTAAGGTAGAAGAGAAGGCTTGGGAAATAGCCAAAAGACCGTACAGAGAAGAATACAAGAGAAGATGTCTTTGGTGTGACAGTTTTCAGCATGAAAAGTGAGATTGTACAACTTACTGTGAAGTGGAAGAAAAAGGTTAGCCTTTTTGAAAGATGAAAAAATACATGCAACAGAACTTGGTCTTTCAATAGAGCCAAACTTAGGAAATGGTGGCATGCAGAAGAGGTTGGAAGATATGGTTGCAAGGACAGCATTTGTTGCCATAGATGCAGCCATATATGGGTTGAGAATTGAAAGGACTGATGAAGCTCGTAAAGGAGACATGGTTGAAGTAAAATATCCTATTTGGATGCAAGCATTAGATTGCATGGAAAATGGCAAAACAACAAAGTCTGAAAATTTGGTTGATGCAAGTCAAAGTATATGAGGGAGAACAGGATGGAGTGCACCTTGGATTGATTTTTAGCCTATGCTTATTTGGTTGAGGTTTATAATTAAGAAGCTCTTATGGAAGAAAAGAAAAGAAGAGATGTGGACATTGCTGGTCCTTCCTCTTCATGCCCATCTAAGCGCAGAACACGAAGTAAAATGGAGCAGTAGAAAGAGGTTGAAAAAGCCATACCTGAGCATGTTATGGAGGATGCATCTCAAGCGAAGAAATAAGAAGGGAAGAAAAGGGGCAAGCAGACTAGTTACAGGTTACAAACAGATCTTGAGACTGCCACAAACCTTAAAAAAGTCTTGAAAGATCACATACTTAGCAATAGAGTGGAACTCACACTTGGCGAAGTTCTTGGAATCGCAAAGCGTGAATTTCATGATGCAATCATTGATATGCTCAAATGAAAAAGACAATTTAATAGTGAAGTTTTGCAAGCATTGATGCAAGTTGACAAAGACATAGAGAAACATCTTCAGAGGGAATATGATGATGCGTGTAATGTTATTTTGGAATAGGTTGATGCTAAAAATGGGTTAAATGGAAGTGTAGACAAAAAGATTGTGGCTAAAAATGGTTTTATGGATAGCACTAAGCATAGAGAAAAGGCTTTGTATAATAGGGATGTCCACCAACAAGCACATGAAGAAGAAGATACTCATTTTATTCTAAGCAGTCATTATTCATGAACGCATTGGGCTCATGCTACAACAGAGACAATTGTTAAAGTGGGAGAAAGAGAGATGCCTTGCATAGCTCTCTTGGATCATGGTTCCAAAATCAATGTTATGTCATGCAGCTTGTATGAGAATGGAGGTTGCCCAATTGATGTAGATCCGGGATGGCGCATGTGGGCAGCAAACAATTCAACAGGAGATATTTATGTAGCTTGTTCGAATATACCTATGAATATTGGAGATGTTAGGGATGAATATCATTTTTTTGTGCAGGATTCATGTAGTTATCTGGTGATTTTGGGGCAGCCCTATATCTTGGAATCAAGGCTGGAAACAAAAGCCTTGGATGATGGTTCTTCATATGCTCGATTGGAGATGTTAGGGATGAATATCATTTTTTTGTGCAGGATTCATATAGTTATTTGGTGATTTTGGGGCAGCCCTATATCTCGGAATCAAGGCTGGAAACAAAAGCCTTGGATGATGGTTCTTCATATGCTCGGGTTTGGAGTAAAGACAATACAAAGGCGATACAGTTTCTCACTGTTTGTGTGAATCATCCTCGCAATCGGGATAGGCTATGGGATAATCCCATGCCACCTAATGCATGAGAGTTTAAGGGTTTTTAGATAGCACTGCTATAAGTGGAGGCTATGACAGTGCCTCTAGGAAGATAATTATGCCTCCAAGAAAGAGGGAAACTGTGTTTGTGTCTGGATTGCAGGAATGGACAGCATGTTGTCTTGGTAGTTTTAAGAATATTTCAGCTATGTGCAGGACTGAAAAGAAATATGTAGGATGGGCTAAAAAAGAACTAAATGTTGAGATATCGAGCTCCACTCGTGATATGCCAAGGTGACCGTTGTGCATTTATGTCACCGACTTGTCAGTTGCAGATGCGGTTGGTACACCGCTCATGAATAATAGCTAGATGACAGCTATCCTTATCTAGTCTAGTTCGTGGCTCAGTTAGTATGCCACCTTAGTTAGTTGTCTTTGGTTTGAGACCCATATATAGGGTTCTTCTATTTCTTTGTATGTGACTTCTTTTTGGCTTACACAACTAAGAAGAGGAAAACTGTTTTCAGCCTCCACCTTTGTGTGTATTCCCCCATTGTGCAAGCAAGAAAGCTACAAGTGAGACTCCTTCATTCTCTCCCACAATCTTGACATGGTATCAGAGCCTTGTTCGTGGTAAGGAGCTCAAGAAAGCAAGCCAAGCTCGCGATGTTCTGGTAAGAGGAGCAGTGTTGCTTTCATTTTCTGGTGTGGGAGCAGATCTCTGCAGGTAGCACAGCAGGAAATTGCAAGAGTGCATTGTCTCAGGTTGAGACGCCCTTCGTGGTGAAGCAAGAGGGTAGTATATGCTGCGGGAGAGGGCTTTAGCCCTTGGCGACCCTGTTTTTTTTTTTATTTGAGGCCATTTCAAGGCCTATTTTGGAGGCAGAAGTTTTCTGCACGCACTCAGGAAAAAGCCCTGTTTTATGCTGTGCGACCACTGTTCTACAGATCGGTGAAAAGTTACCACAGATATTGCATCGTATGCTCGTGTGCAGAGACATTGGGAGTTACAGAATCATCCTTGGTTCCTGTATATGCAAAATCGTCACTAGAAAGTGACTGTGTGGTCAAATACCACTTTCACCAGTTTTGCAGATTTGCCCTTGTGAGACTCAAGCTGTGTTCTTTGCAGTGACAGAATTTTTTGCAGTGTTCTGTAATGGCGTCTGATTCTCTTTCACAGATTGTCACTGAAAAACTTGACAAGAACAACATCCAAGCATGGAATTTTAGAATGACGAATTTCCTTATGGTAAAAGGATATTGGAAATTTGTTGCAGGAAATGAAGAAGAACCAGTTCTTCTTGATGTTCCCAATCAACAGCAAATGCAGGCATTCAAAGCATGGCATGAGAGAGCCACGAAAGTTATGTACTGGCTGTCTATCAATATTTCAGACTCTATGATTGTGCATATTCAAGATGCAAGTACGCCAAAGGAGGCATGGGATACTTTGTCAAAAATGTATAGCACAAATACGCAAGCTAGGAAAATGCAGCTCAAGCAAGAGTTGCATAATGTGCAAAGAGAAAATATGAGCATCAATGACTACCACATGAAGGTGAAGAAGATTGCAGATGCACTTGCTTCCATTGGGTCGCCAGTGGAAGATGATGATTTAGTTTCTGTGATCTTGAATGGTCTAGGAAAGGATTATGCACAGTTCCGAACATCCATTTCCATCCGTGAAAGATTTCTTGATTTTGAGGAGTTGATTGCTTTTCTAATTTCTGAGGAGTAGAGAAATGGTGGTGCATCTTCTTTAGGAGGAACTTCAAAGGAAGCTGTCTTCTACTCAAATGCTGGAAGAGGTAGAGGCAGAGGTAGAGGACGCCGATTTGGAGGCCGTGGTAGAAATCAGAATATGCAGCAAACTCAAGAAAATCAGTCCTATGTGGTAACTCTAGAGGCAAGGGGAGCCAAAGAGGTCGTGGTTGATGGCAAAGAGGCCAAAATGCAAACAGTAATGTTGAATGCTACTACTGTGGTAAAATGGGTCATATGGCTAAAGACTGCTATAAAAAGCAGAATGACATCATGAATGGAAAACTGCAACAAGGGAATTATGCATCTTCTAGTAGACAGGGTGATGATAGAAATGAACATTTGTTTATGGTGCAGCACATGAATAATTCTGTGACAAGTGCAGAAGAAAGAAACGATGTATGGTATGTTGACTCATGTGCATCAAACCACATGACAGGTCATGCAGAATGGATGGAGGATGCAAGGAAAATGGAAAAACCAGGATTTGTGGAGACTGGTGATGATACTGCACATCCTAATGTGCAGATTGAAAATTTTCCTTTGTCTATGCAGGATGGGAAAAAAAAATACCTGTCCGATGTATTTCATGTCCCGAATATCACCAAGAATCTGGTTTCTGTTGGTCAAATGGTTGAGCAGGGCTTGCAGGTCAGATTTAATCCTCATGGATGCTTTGTTGAGGATATGAAAAATAAAGGTCCCTTGATAGCAAAAGGAAAGAAGAAGGGCAGAATGTTTACATTGGATGCAAACATGTCTGAATTGAGTGCAGCAATGTTTGCACATGGGACCGGTGTAGTTGCAGATATTGATATCTGGCATAAACGCATTGGTCATGTTAATGTACAGCGACTTAAATCAATGCAGGCCCAAAATATTGTTGCAGGATTGCCTAAATTCAAGGTTGCAGAAATGCATAAGGTATGTGAAGCCTGCCAATTTGGAAAACAGGCAAGGAAACCATTTCCTAGACATGTTCAAGAGAGTGAGAAGCCATTGGAATTAATCCACTCTGATGTGTGGACTACTAACGCTGCATCTCTTGGAGGCTGTCATTATTTTGTCACTTTTATTGATGACTATAGCAGAAAATTTTGTATTTTATGAAAAAGAAAAGTGAAGTTTTTGGGCATTTCAAAACTCTTAAAGCTATGGTTGAAAAAGAAACAGGCCTGCAAATAAAATGCCTAAGGTCAGATGGAGGGGGAGAGTACCTCTCAAATGAGTTTGCAAGGTTCTTGCAGGAGCATGGCATAAAATAGCAATATTCATGTAGTCATACCCCACAACAAAATGGAATTGCAGAAAGGAAAAACAGGCATATTGGAGAGGTATCTCGCGCCATACTCAATGAAAAAGACCTGCCAGATTTTTATTGGGCTGAGGCAGTTGCTACAGCAGTCTACATAATGAACAGGACTCCCACTGCAACAATACATGGGGTGACTCCAGAGGAGAGGTATACTGGTAGGAAACCAGATATTTCTCATTTGAAAATTTTTGGTTGCATTGCCTATGTACATGTGCCAGATGAGTTGAGATCCAAGTTGGATCCAAAAGCTGAGAAGTGCATCTTTATTGGTTACTCTCTGCAGCAAAAAGGGTATAGATGCTATAACCCTTATACTCGTAAGTTTATAGTGAGCAGAGATGTTGTTTTTTATGAGATGAGTAGCTAGTATAAACCAGTAAATGTGATTGATAATGTAGATGCACAAAATGGTAATGCTACACAGAATTCACAACAGCAGTCACAAGATATCAGTGGACCTGGAGCGTCCTCTAGCAGTGGTTCATATTCTTCGCCATGGACAGGCAAATTGAGATCAGGAGAATCTTCTCAAAGCAATGCAGATAGTGGTATGCAGGTATCACGAAAAGGAAAAGAGAAGGTAGATCAGCCCATGTTTGATGTGAATGCAGGTCACTCGTATGTGGATGGTGAATCCAGTGGCTCAGAAACAGAGCATTGATGATGAGTTGGGTATTCCTTCTATTGTTACACTTGGAGTAAGGAAGACCAGGGATGTTTTGAGAGCACCTGGGAGTGAAACTACTTTGCGCAGATCTACCAGAGCTAGGTATCCTGTGGATAGGCTGAAATATGATGGATTTACAGCCATTCACTATGTATATATGGTCAAAGTGATACAAGAACCAGAACCCACTTCTTTTGAGCAAGCCATGGGAAAAGAAAAATGGGAGAAGGCCATGGATGAAGAAATGGATGCCTTGGAAGCAAATGCTACATGGGAGTTCGTATCTTTGCCTAAAGGTAAAAATGCAATTGGCTGTAAGTGGGTTTATAAGGTGAAGCACAATGCATATGGTTCAGAGCAGATACAAGGCAAGATTAGTAGTCAAGGGGTATGCACAAACATATGGCATTGATTATGAATAAACATTCAGTCCGTTGCAAGGATGGCAACCGTAAGAGCAGTCATTGCTATGGCTGCATCAAAGGAATGGTCTTTACATCAGATGGATGTAAAGAATGCCTTCTTGCATGGTGATTTGCAAGAAGAGATCTATATGGAGCAGCCACCAGGTTATGTGCATGTTGTTCATCCTGAGTTTGTTTGCAAGTTGAAGAAAGCCTTGTATGGCTTGAAGCAAGCACCTAGAGCATGGTCTGACAAGATAGGACAATATCTTGTCACTATTGGCTTTCAGATTTCCAAGGCTGAGTTCTCACTTTATGTGAGAAAAACAGAGAAAGGTACTATGCTACTTGTCATTTATGTTGATGATTTGATTATGACAGGTGACAGTGATGAAGATATCCTTCATGTGAAAATGCTATTGAAGCAGAAGTTTGAGATGAAGGATTTGGGAGAGCTGCGTTATTTCTTGGGCATTGAGCTGATTAGATCACTAGGTGGGATACAGCTCTTGCAGAGGCAGTATGGATTGGACATGTTGTCCAAATATGGGATGATAGGCTGTAAGCCTATTTCAGTTCCTTTGGAGCAGAATGTGAAGCTGAGCGGTGCAGATACAGGTGAGCTTCTGGAAGACCCTACTATGTACAAACGCATAGTAGGAAGTTTGATTTATATGACTATTACCAGGCCAAATTTGAGCTATGTTGTTGGATTGGTAAGTCAGTTTATGCAGGCTCCAAGGAAATCGCATTTGGGTGCGGCTAGATGCATACTCAGATATGTGAAGTCCACATTGCAGTATGGACTATTTAATGAGACTGGGGTTCAGATACAGTTGCATGGATACACTGATGCTGATTGGGCTGGTAGTATTTCCGATAGACGATCTACCAATGGGTATGTGTTCTCTTTTGGGAGTGCTGCAGTCACTTAGAGCAGCAAGAAACAGCCTACAGTTACCTTGTCGAGCATAGAGGCTGAGTACAGGGGTGCAGCAATGGATGCATGTGAGGTAGCTTGGTTGCATAAGCTACTTTATGATATGCATCAGCCTACAAAATGGCCAGTTGTCATTTATTGTGACAACATGAGTAGTATACACTTGGCAAATAACCTAGTCTACCATGCTAGAACAAAGCACATTGAGGTGCATTATCACTATGTGCGGGAGAGGGGATCTAGTTTATGTCAGCATAGAGGATCAGGTAGCTGACATATTCACGAAGGCATTGGGCGTAGAGAAGCTGCACAAGTTCAGAGACCTGCTTGGTGTGCAGGAATTGGGATTGAGCTCGAGGGGGAGTGTTGAGATATCGAGCTCCACTCGTGATATGCCAGGGTGATCGTTGTGCATTTATGTCACCGACTTGTCAGTTGCAGATGCGGTTGGTACACCGCCCATGAATAATAGCTAGATGACAGCTATCCTTATCTACTCTAGTTCGTGGCTCAGTTAGTATGCCACCTTAGTTAGTTGTCTTTTGTTTGAGACCCATATATAGGGTCCTTCTATTTCTTTGTATGTGACTTCTTTTTGGCTTACACAACTAAGAAGAGGAAAACTGTTTTTAGCCTCCACCTTTGTGTGTATTCCCCCATTGTGCAAGCAAGAAAGAAAGCTACAAGTGAGACTTCTTCCTTCTCTCCCACAATCTTGACACTAAAGACATATGGTTTGATGGCTGCAAATAAAGGTATTTTAGGGCTATTTTCAAGGCTTCTTGATGTTGATACAATGGTTGAAATTTTTACAGCAATTAATGTTGAAAACAGGGTAGAAAAAGAGGTTATTTATGTTGACACTTTAGAGATGTATGAAGTCATTCAAGAGTTTGTTGAGCATGAATGTTATGGGCTGCAAAACAAGGTTGAAGCAAGGGTGGATATAAAGTACAAAATTGTTGCAAAGAAGGTTAAGCCTGTGGCTTTGCCTTTACCACTTGAAAGTGATGGGTTGGCTGAAAAAGTGACTCAACAGCTTAGTTTACAAGATCCACATGGAGTAGGACACAAATTTACATTTGAAACTTTACAAAAGCTAAAATTTAGTGATACAAGCTTTATTTTACTTGCAAAAAGAGCTTGTTTCTTATAGATGTTGGCAAAGCATGGAAAAGCCTTTGCGTTTCAACCACATGAAATTGGATGTGTTGATCAGTTGCACCTATGGTGATCTTTACAGTATCTCATGTGCCATGGAATTTAAAGCCTATTCCAATACCTCGAGTATATTTTTCTAAGCTACTGGAGCTTTTGAACGAGAAGATCAAGATGCAGATTTTGGAGTCCTCTTCAGCTCCATATTCGAATCCGTAGTTCACTATTCCAAAGAAGAATTGTTCTTCGAGGTTTATATAGGATTTACAACCACTTAATAAGGTTACCATAAGGAATGTTGGATCAAACCCGATAGTGGATGAATTTGCAGAAATATTTGTAGGCAAGGAAATTTACTCTATGGGTGATTTATATTTAGGATATGATCAATTCAAGCTTGCATTGGAAAGCTGGGATATCACTACCATGAAGACACCACTTGGATTGGTTAGGATGTGTATGCTTCCACAAGGAGTAACCAATTCAATGGTGCATATGATGAATGCTGTGCATAAAGTTTTGAGGGAGTATATTCCTCAGCTAACCTTACCCTTTCTTGGTGGTGTGATGATCAAAGGATGTGATATCTATGAGAAGAATGAAGAGTTGAATGAGCATGGATGCTAATCATATTGCTGATTGTGATAGGATTTTGAGCCGTCTTGAAGAAGTACATTTGACTCTGTCAGGAGAAAAGTTAGTTTTTGGAGTGGAGGAAGTATTAGTTGTTGGGCACATGTGTGGACCATATGGGAGAAAGCCCTCACAAGTAAATATTGATGCCATAAGCAAGATGTGGGAGACATGTTCGAATGTATCCGAGGTGAGAAGATTTTTGGGTGCATGGGTCTTTTACTTGATATGGATTCTGCATTTTGCTCATGTGATTGAAAGTTTATATCAACTCTTAAGAAAAAGGAAAATGTTTTGGTGAGGAAAACAACATACAAAGGCAATTCACAAGCTAAAGAGCTTATTGATTTTAGCCCCAACACTAAAGAGAGCAAATTATGAGAATGGGCAGCCTATTGTTCTCACCATGGTGGATACAAGCCCAATTGGCATTGGTTGGGTCAGGATGATGCTGATGGGAATAGGTATGCCATTTGATTTGGAGCAAAGGTCCTAAATGAATGGAATTGGCAATAGTCTCAAGTCAAAAGAGAGCTTTGGGGGGTGTAATGACAGCCCTTAAGTGTGATAGGGAGTATTTTATGGGAGCTCATGTGGTGGTAGAGACTGATTGTCTACCTCTATTGGGCATGATAGTGAATTGCTCAACTCCTGATATTGCCATGTTACGGTGGATTGCATATATAAAGTCAATTAACCCTAATTTTCAACATATTGTAGGTAGAGAAAACCCCATGGCTGACATGCTTTCAGGAGTGAGGTTTGAAGATGAAGAGGAGCTAATGGAAGATGAAGAGAATGATGTGATAGATACTGAAAAGGACTTTACAATAGTAGGGAATAAGTATGATGTTACTACAGGTACAATTGTTGTAACAGGGATTTCAGTAGTAAGAAAAGAGCTTACAACCATGGAGAAGAGATGGGCAATAGAGAGAAAGCATCATCAGTGTGTTGGGGGTAAAGGCGCCTCCGCCTAGCCGCCCGTGTATTACTACACTGGAAATCACTGCCACTGGACACTGCAGGTGGCGGGTGCCCATCACGGTCACTTTATTCTTTATTCTTTTAGTGACAGTTTGAATATAGGAAGGCCGAGTCACACATTGTGACTATTGGAGTTCCCATTTCTTGTCTCTCTCTTTCTTGCTCTTACTCTCCCACCATAGCTCTCGAGTGCAAGCTTTGATCCTTCTCACCTTTCAACTAGTATCAGAGCTCAGCTTCCCGACTCTTGAGCTTGGTTCGTGGCATTCTCAGCTTCCCATCGACTCCCGCATTGGGTCTCCTTCCTGGTAGCCATATCCGACTCCTTCGAGCTCCCGTCACTCCCCGACTTCCCGAGCACCTTCTCGACCCCTTTGGGCATCCTCAAGGCATTCACACAAAGGTATTGCTTCACTCTTTATAGGGTTTACCTCAGTTTTCAGATCTGGAAGAACACAGGGCAGCCATTACACTCCCAACTCTCATTTCATATGTGGGCTGCTCTCCCCTTTGCTGGAGCTTGTTTGAGGCCTTCCTTGGCTTTAACCGGACCCCTCCGAAGCTTGGCCACCATTTTTTGCAGCCCTAGGACCAACATTTATAGTTGGCGCAATCATGTAGCCCTCCCATATGTGTCTTCAGCATTGACAATCACAACAGCAGCTCTCCCCCTCCTTTGGCACTTGATTTTGGCTCATTTGGAGCCCTCAAGCACTTGGAATTGAGCATTGACACTTGCATTTGACTTGGGTGATGTTTTGGGTCTGATTTGCATAGTCCCAGGACTGTTTATAGTAGCTCACAGGCATTACACAGTAGTGTTACACTAACATTTGATGCTACAGCTTGTTTGGCATTGTCATTTGATGCCTGGTTGGTCCTGTTTGATGCCCAGATGTTAGGGGAAAGTATGGCTATTGTTTGGCAACCATTTGGAGCTGATTTTAGTGCTGAAATTCTCAGTTTTGAACAGTAAATCACTGCTGTACACAGTTGGGCTGAAGTCATTTTACTCATGTATACTTATGCCTATGCTTTTCGGGCTATGTTTCGGGCATATATGGTGATGTATTGATACTTGGGACTCGAGATAGAGCTTGGTTTTGATTCAGGATAATTGGTTGAGCTTGAGCTCATTTTGCAAAGCATTTGGATGCTCTATCTTGGATGTACTTATGGCATGTATGTTGCTTATGTCTGACGGTCTTGTCATGCTTAGCCTACGCCATTACTACATGCTAGTTACATTGTTTGGAGCCTATTGCTACTGGAGCTCGGTCTTGGCTTGACATTGGATTCCCGGAGCTTACTTGAGCTATTTATTGGCTTGCCAAAGTTGTATCTTGGGATGTACTTGATGTCTTACATGCTTATGGATGCTACATATGGATGCTCTATCGCCTACATGTCCAGGATGTACCATTGATGCTTGATCTTGGACACTTGTAACTGGTGCTTGTACATGATTTGTTCAAGCTTTGTTGCTTGATATTTATGGCTTTTGTGCCAGTGGGAGTATCTTTAAATGCTTGACAACCATTGAGTAGGTGGTCTATGCTCTTTGAGCTTTTGAGACTATTTGGAATCTTTTACCCTTCAGGATGATGCATGGTTCATATGTCTTGGTTCCTCTGATGCTTATGAGCTCACTCTTTGCTTTGAGTCTCTCTCTTTGTGAGCTAACACCTACTTGTGTCAAGTCTTGGTAGTGGCAGGAACACTTTGCCCCGTTGACTGGGGGTGTGTGCCTATTCACTGGCAGATGTTTGTATGACATGTTTGGGTGTTGGATTCATGCTTATCGACTGTCATATACCTATGTTATGCCCGCATGATGCCGGCTTTGGTCTTGGTAGTATCTGATTGACCTGGGATCCGATTTTGGCAGCACTGTTAGCTCTCATACTGAAATCTGTAATTTATTACAACAAGCATATATGTATGAACTGACATGGATTTTTCATGCTGAAATATTTTGAAATGATGTACTTTCACTAGTACTTGGTGGGCAGCAGCTTTGGTTACACTTTTCTCACCATTTTCTCTCGATTTTGGTGATTTTTTTGTCATTTTCTACAGTAAACAGCAAGCAATTTTGAACTATCTACACTCTTTCAGTTTGCATTATGGCAAGTTCATCCACTAATCATGCTTTTTTTGACATCACTAAGCTTGATGGTACAAATTACTCTTATTGAAAGAGCCAGATTTGGCAGGTGTTGGTGCAGAAATCGCAGATCAAACCATTGAGGTTGAGCGAGCATCCGCCTGCAACTATATCAGATGAGGAATGGCTTGAGCTTGATGAGTTATACAAGTCCACTATTGTATTATCTCTCACAGAACAGGTTCACTACAATGTATTTGAGGAAAAACAGAGTGCATGGCAATTGTGGGATAAAATCAAGAATCTCTATGACAAGAAAAGTCCATCCAGTTAGATGTATTGGGCTGAAGCAGCTTATGGATCTGCGCATGAAGGAGAATGTGACTATGTCTGCTCACTTGAGCTAGTTCCATGCTATACTCAAGAACTTGACTTCGCAGGACATCACTTTTGCAGAGGATGTCACTCCTCTTTTCTTGCTTGGTACTCTTAATGAGTCATGGGATGTATTCCGCACTGCATTATGTGCCTCTACTACTACCTTGAAATTATCTGATGTTGAGAGTGCTCTTCTGCAGGAAGAGGTTAACTGTAAGAATTTGGATGCCTCTCGTGTGTCGCATGCTATGACAGTTAGAGGTATGAATGATGGATATGGAAAGCATGGCAGTGGCAGTGGCCGTGGACGAGATTCTCAAAAATCTCAGTCCAAGTCTTATGGGAAGTCATGTAGCAAATCCCATGGTAGAAATGCAGATGTTACTTGTCACCATTGTGGGAAAAAGGGCTATATTAGGCCACAATGCCATGAACTGTGCAATGACAGACGCAAAGATAAGGGGAAAGACAAAGTGCAGGATAAGTTTTCTTATTGCAGCATAGTGCCTGCAAAGTCCAGTGTTAAAATTGAAGACATCAATGTTATGCAGTGTTGAGATGACAAGCTCAACACATGCGGACATTGATGATGGACCGCCTGGTTAGATGGGTCCACACGTCTACACTTAGCACGTCGGTGGTCATTATGCATCTCACATGGCCACTGACTCATTACTTATTATATTCAGGTCGTTACACCTATTTACAGCTGGCATAGTTATAGCGCCAGTCGACTAGTGTAGTCGGTTATTCATTGTTTGACTTAGTAGACCACTTTCCTTTTATGTTGTATCTTATCTATACTTTGTGTACACTGTAAAGGGTGTGGAAGAAGAAGAAGAAATCAGCAAGAAAACGTTTTGGCATCCATCTCTCTTCTTGTCTCTTGAGTGAGCTTCTCCTTGTGCATTCTGTGTGTGTTCGGCGCAGCATCTTCAGCAACCCCCTCCATCACGCGATTCTTGACATGGTATCAGAGCCGTGCCATTGAGAGAGGCTGATTTCGAAGGTTGAAGCAAAGGAGAAGAAGCAAGGTTCGAGCAAGCAAGCCACGGGTAAGAAGCTCTCCTATCCTTCAACTCTTTATCTTGGATAGTGCCTGTGGAGGCACCGGAAGCAAGGCAGAGCAAAAATCTCAGATTGCAGTGAGATTTGGTGTGTGCGAAGAGCGCTGTGTATTGTGCAGATTAACCCTTTAGGGCTTTCCCGCAGTTTTTTTGGGCATCTGAGGCCGTTTCAGGGCCCGTTTTAGAGCCCAAGGTTGCGGACAGCAGTTTCAGGGTACGCTGTGACTTCGACTGTATTGACCGAAAGTGGGTGCACAGGTTACAGATTTCAAATCTGTAAGTTCAAAGGTGTTTAGCAGTGAGTAAACACAAGGTTTATCTGCAAAGAGGTTGCAGATTTCATGTATTATTGAGCAGACAGTGAAAAAGGCTATCTGGTGTATTGCTGTGCACTACATGTCCAGGGTTGCAGAAGATTTGCTTGCTGTTGGTATTGATTTTGTGATAATGGCAGAGAACAGTGGAAGCCCCATCATTGAGAAGCTCGACAAGAACAACTACCCTTCATGGAAGTTCCGTGTCACGAACTTCCTTATTGGAAAAGGCCTCTACGAGTTTGTTTCAGGTGAAGAAAAGGAGCCGGAGATGAGTGATCCTCCAACTGCAGAAGAGACAAAGGCACGGAAGGAATGGAATGCAAAGGATAAAAAGGTCATGTATTGGTTGTCTGCAGTAATTGACAATAATATGCTGGGACACATTAGAAATGCAGAGAATTCATATGTAGCTTGGACCATACTTGAAAGTATGTTTTCTGTAAATACAAAGGCACGAAAGATTCAACTCAAGCAAGAGTTGAATACATTAAAGAAAGGGAAGATGTCTATCAATGAGTATGCACTGAAGGTAAGAAGCATTGCAGATGCATTGGCAGTGATTGATGCAATGCCCGATGATGATGATTTGGTGTCATCTACCTTGGGTGGACTTAACAATGAAAAGGCTTGGAAGTCTTTTGTAACTTCCATATATGTCAGAAAGCCATTTCCAGATTTCGATGAATTGGTCTCCCTTATGATCACTGAAGAGATCAACATGCAGAGTGAGACATGTGAAAGAAGTGGTGAACAGGTCCAAGCTTTCTACTCCAGTTCTGGAAGGGGACGTGACAGGTTCTCTTCAAGAGGCCGTGGTACAGGATGTGGTAGTGACAACCAGCAAAACAGATTGAATCAGCAATTTGGCGATATGCAGGTTTCAGGAGGTCGTGGTAACTTTAGAGGTAGGGGGAGCTTTAGAGGAAGAGGTGGATGACAAAACAGAGGTTCTAACAACTCTGGTATTGTGTGCCACTACTGTGGCAAAACAGGTCATATTGCAGCCCAATGTTATGCTAAGAGAGATGATATCCGTAGTGGTAAGTTGTAGCAAGGAAACTATGCATCGTCTTCACGACAGAATGAAGACAAAAATGAACGTTTGTTCGTTATGCAGCATATGCTGAATGCTGTTACAGGAAAGGGAACACATGAAGATGTTTGGTATGTTGATTCAGGTGCATCCAATCATATGACCAGCCATGCAGAATGGTTTGGAGAGATGCAGGATTTGTAGAATGCAGGTTATGTGCAGACGGGTGATGACTCATGCCACCCAATTTCACACATTGGAAAAGTTCCCTTGTCCTTGCATGATGGTAAGACAAAGAGTCTTTCAGATGTATTACATGTGCCATCTATTACAAAGAACTTGGTGTCAGTCGATCAAATGGTAGAGCAAGGGCTGCAAGTCAGATTTAATGCAAAGGGCTACTTTGTAGAAGACTTCAATGACAAGTGCAGGTTGGTAGCAAAGGGAAGTAGAGTTGGACGTATGTTCACTCTAGATGCTGGAATTCCTACTATGAATGCTGTTATGTATGCCAAAGGAAAAGGTGTTATTGCAGACATTGAAATTTGGCACAAACGCATTGGACATGCAAATGTACAAAGGCTGAAATTAATGCAGTCCAAAGGGTTGGTTACAGGTTTGCCTACATTTAAATTGGCAGAATTTCATAAGGTATGCGAAGCATGTCAGTTTGGTAAGCAGGCAAGACAGCCCTTTTCACATGATAGAGATGTAAGCAGAAGTATCCTTGATGTTGTGCATATAGACATTTGGGGGCCTACACAAAATGTATCTCTTGGAGGCAGTTCATACTTTGTCACATTCATTGATGATTGTTCTAGAAAGCTGTGGGTATATTTTATGAAGGAAAAGAGTGAAGCTTTTGAGCACTTTAGAACTTTCAAGGCTGCAGTTGAAAGAGAAACAGGCTTGAAAGTAAAGTGCTTGAGGTCAGATGGAGGGGGAGAGTACCTCTCCAATGAGTTCAGTGATTTTCTGAGGTCTCATGGGATAAAGAGACAGTTCACATGCAGGTATACCCCACAGCAAAATGGGGCTGCAGAAAGGAAAAACAGGCATATTGCAGAAGTTGCACGCGTCTTGATGGCTGAAAAGAATATGCCTAAGCATTTTTGGTCTGAGGCTGTTCATACTGCTGTTTATATTATGAACAGAACTCCCACAGCTGCAGTTCATGGTATGACCCCCGAAGAATGTTTTACAGGTAAGAAGCCTGATGTTTCACACTTGAAAGTATTTGGCTGCATTGCGTATGTTCATATGCCAGATGAGTTGCGGAAGAAACTAGATCCAAAGGCTAAAAAGTGTATCTTTATTGGATACTCTTTAGAGCAGAAAGGGTATCGCTGTTACAACCCTGTCACATGTAAGTTCAGAGTGAGCAGGGATGTCATCTTTGATTAAATGAGCAATTGGTATGTATCTAGTGGTGATGCATTGGATGATGATGATGATCATGACACTCATGTGCAGGCTGAAAAGCAAGAATCACGAACTCTTAGCGGACCAGAGACATCATCTGGTAGTCCTTGGTCTGGGAGACTAAGGAGTACCTCTACATCTTCGGGTGCATCTAGTAGCACTACAAGTAAAGAAAAAGGAAAGAATAAAGTGTCAGAAGGCATTGATGCAGTTCTTGATGGAGACTCCACTGGCTCAGAGAGCTTAGATGATGAGCTTGGCATTCCTTCAGTGAGGACTCCAGGTGTGCAGAGAGCACACGTTAATGCAAAGACTCCATTGAGTGATCCAGTGGTACGCAGGTCTATTAGGGTGAGATAACCTGTTAAAAGATTTGGTTTTGAAGGTTATACAGCTCACCATTATGCTTATATGGTGAAACTAGTTGAGATGTTGAGCCCACATGTTTTGAGGAGGCTGTTGGTCATGCTCATTGGGATGCAGCAATGGATGAGGAGATGGCTGCATTAGAGGCCAATAAGACTTGGGATCTAGTATCATTGCCAAAGGGAAAGAAAGCTATTGGATGTAAGTGGGTTTATAAGATTAAGCACAATACAGATGGTTCTATTAGCAGGTACAAAGCTAGTCTAGTTGCAAAAGGCTATGCCTAGACATATGGCATAGATTATGATGAAACCTTCAGTCCAGTTGCTAGGATGGCAACTGTCAGATGTGTGATTGCTTTGGCAGCAGCCAAAGGTTGGAGGTTGCAGCAAATGGATGTAAAGAATGCCTTCTTACATGGTGATTTGCAGAAAGAAGTGTATATGGATCAGCCAGCAGGTTATGAAGATTTAGAGCATCCCACGTATGTGTGCAGGTTGAAGAAGGCACTCTATGGGCTCAAGCAAGCACCTAGAGCGTGGTCTGACAAGATCAGAGAGTATCTTGTCAATATTGGCTTTTATGTTTCTGATGCTGATCACTCACTTTATGTGAGAAAGGGAGATGCAGGTTTGTTCATCATAGTCATCTATGTGGATGACTTGATTATTACAGGTGATAGTGATAGTGGGATTGCTGAAGTCAAGGGTTGTTTGAAGATGAAGTTTGAGATGAAGGATTTAGGTGAGCTAAGGTACTTCCTTGGCATTGAGGTGATCAAATGTGATGATGGTATATGGCTGTTCCAAAGACAGTATGGCTTAGATATGTTGTCCAAGTATGGTATGACTTCATGCAAACCACTTTTAGTCCCATTGGAGCAGAATGTAAAGCTGAGTGCTGATGTTGGGGATGAGATAGAAGACCCTACTATGTTCAGGAGGATAGTGGGGAGTTTGATCTACATGACCATTACAAGGCCAGACTTGAGCTATGTTGTTGGTCTTGTGAGTCAGTTTATGCAAGTACTTAGAAAGCCACATTTGGATGCAGTCAGACGCATATTGAGATATGTGAAGTCCACATTACATTTCGGACTTTTCTATGAGGCACGTACAGATGTACAGGTGTTTGGATACACAGATGCAGATTGGGCTGGTAGTATGTATGATAGAAGATCTACCAGTGGATACATGTTCTCTCTTGGTAGTGCAGCAATTGCATGGAGCAGCAAAAAGCAATCTACAGTTGCTTTCTCGAGTACAGAGGCTAAGTATAGAGGTGCTGCTGTTGCAGCATGTAAGGTAGTATGGCTACAAAAGCTATTGGCTGATTTGGATGTGCAGGTGGAAGGTCCAGTTGACATTTATTATGACAACATGAGCAGTATACAGTTGGCTAGGAACCCTGTGTTCCATGCCAGGACTAAACATATTGAGGTACACTACCACTTTGTGAGAGAGAAGGTACTAGCAAGTGAGATTGACTTGGTATATGTCACCACACAGGATCAGATAGCTGACATCTTCACAAAGGCATTGGGTACAGAGAAGCTTCAAAAGTTTCGAAGCTTACTTGGAGTTGCAGAGATGCAGTTGAGCTTGAGGGGGAGTGTTGAGATGACAATCTCAACACATGCGGACATTAATGATGGACCGCCTGGTTAGATGGATCCACACATCTACACTTAGCACGTCGGTGGTCATTATGCATCTCACATGGCCACTGACTCATTACTTGGAGCCCTAAGAGGAACACCAAGGAAAATGGAATTCTCTTGCAAGAAAATCTATCTTGTAACATCAACAAGCTTTTTTATTATATTTCATATGATCACAATGAAGAAAAGAACACCAGGCACAACAAATCTTCATACAACATCATGTAGATCTCCCACGGATTTGATAGAATCAACCATATTCTTCAACATCTTCACAAAATCCATCAATAGAACAAAGAAAGCAAAGGAATACACCATCTTTGAATGGAAATACATCACATAGTATTCATCTTCAATATCTTCATAGTCTTCTCTCTCAATCTCTCATATACAATCACTCTGGTTGAGTAGAATTGGCTATCTCTGACTCTCTCTCTCTCTCCCTCCATCAATAATATATCATATCCTCACTAAAATCTCTCAAAAATAACTCTCAATAATCCCTCTTAGGTCGTGGATACCCCTCCCAAGAGGTATGTTTGATATGAAGATTCACCAGAGCCACTACAGTGTCCTTTCATAGCTCACTACTGTCACTTCACTCTAGTCTTCACTTGAGTCTTCAGCAGCTACTTCTTTCACTTCTTTCAGCTCTTTTGCACTTGGATTCACCTCTTTCCAAGGCTAGAAAAATTTCCCAAGCTACACTCTCATCCATCAGAACACATACAGAAGCATACAGAACAGTCACAGAACAGTACCAGAACGGCTACAGTATAGAACAGAACAGAGACAGAAGCACTACAGAAGACCTACAGAAGGTTACAGAAGGTCATCAAAACCACATAACTCATTCTCAAACCATTCCAAACTCTCACAAAACATTCAATAAGCTTTCTCAAGATCTCAATCTTCATCAATCAATACTCCATCCCTCCTTACAGAAGACAATCAGAACAAAACAGACCAAAACAGAGCAAAACAGAACAAAACAGAAGGTATACAGAACCTATCAGAACATCACAAAACCACCAATAAACATCATGAACTTCCAAAACACAATCATTATCATCCAAAACACTCTCAAACCACTTCCAAACCAATCAATCATCTCATAAAATCAACCATTCAGCTCTCAAAAACAACAAAAAACAAGTCATTTCAACACTCATCATATCCCCACACTTAGAAAAGAAGCATCCTCGCGACCCAGGAAAAAGGGAATACAAGTGCATTTAAAATCGCAACTTTGATCTTCAATATCGTTTCAAAAAGAATCCATCCACCACGACCCCAACTTATAACCTGTTTCTGATATAAAAATACAAAGAAAGGAAAACCCTTTATACATTAACACTTCTTATCAAACTAAAAATCACAACAAATTTGTAAATGATATAAGATTTTTCGTTGTCTTCATCAACATCAGCTTCAACTCTGCAACCACAACCCCATCACCACAATTCTCCAAAATGTAGCTCGCACACAAAATCCAATAGGAAACCACCACGCTCGTATGACATAAAGGAACGCACAACACAAACACTAATACAACACAACCATCTGAATGACTCCTTCAAAAAGAGAGTTTTTCATTAGAAAGCATCCACCATACATTGGAAAGGTATCAATGAATATGATCCCTCTTGAAAGATTGATGTTGTCGGAAACGATCCATAGACAAGGATTCATCTACAAAGTTTTTAGGAGGATTTTGAAAAAACTGGAGACAGCACATCCTTTCCAACAGGACCAGGTATCTGCTGGGCAAACAAAGGGCATGAAAATACAATATATCCAGTTGCTGGGAATCAATGCTCACATTGACATTCATGCACAACTTTGGAATAGGCTTGGAATCATTATGAGAGTGCCTATGCATGTACGCCAGGTACCAAGCAAAGTGAGCAGCTAATCTCACTGAGGGATCTGTAGACTGTGAATACTGCTGAGCAAAATGAACATAGTTCTGATAAGCTTGACTGGAAGCTGTCCATTCTCCTGGAATTACCGGCCAATTGATCTGAAGTCCTGTAAGGGAATCATCCGAACTCCATCCCCTTCTTTTGGAAATCTGATTATCAAACCCGTCACAGTCACTAACCAACTGAGGTGGTTGAGATATAGAAGTGTTAGGAGAGGGTAGTGGAATAAGGAAGAGTGGATGAACTGAGGGATAGGCAAAATCATAAAAGGAAGAAAAGGTTAAAGAAGGAGTGGCAGAAATTTGGAGGGAATCACTAAGAAAGGGTGTTAACTGATAAATAGGAAATGTGGAGGGAACATGAATGGATGGAGAAAGACAGGGTGGAGAAGGGGAAAATACCCTATCCTCAATAAAGGAACAGTATGTAAAAATGGAAATTTGAGGGAAAGATGAAGGTTGGAAAAGAAGGGGTAAAATAGTTGTGGAATTAGATTGACAAAGGGAAAGATATATAGCATAGCGGTGAGCCATTTGTTGGTAATATAGGAGGGTAGGAACAGAAGGTCCTAAGAGAGATCGCCTATGATAGGCATCAAAGAAGGTAGCATCAAATGGATTATGTTTTGAAAGATAGGCTAAGAGATCCATCCTCAGTTGATTAGTACTCTGGGCAGAGGTAGGAGCTGTGTTTTGTCTGTGATTCAGGACCACAGAATCAATCATGGGATGCCACGAATTATCATGAAAATCAGCCACTTTGGAGAAATAACTCTGGAACATGTCAGCTATGTGCAACTCCAAATGGTTAACATACAAGACATCTTGTAGAACCACATCCCTCACATACCATGCCATATCCACCTCATCTGGAATTAACAAGTCTCCTCGTAGATACATATATGACATCAACATGGTATCTGGCATGACAGAATCTTCAAACACCATCCTGACTACCTCTATCAACAACTCAACAGACCAAGCCCCACTCCAGCCATCCTCTGGAAGAGGTAAATCCATCGTGGAAAGCTTCATGTAGAAGACCAACTTCTGTAAGTGGTAGTGGACAAAGAAAGAATGGTCTGGTGGAACATATTCCTGAAACTGCTCAAATGTAGACCATAACAAGTCCATTCTGGACTCAATCTTTCCACTTTATCTTGGAATAGAGGGCACAAAGTAGCCTGTCTCTGAAGAGCAGCCAAGTCCTGCTGTGAAAGAGAAGGAATCAAGGGAACATTAGGGCTTGGAGGAACAGAGCGGGATTTCGCCAGTTGATCTTGCAACTGCTTGATTTGGGAGGCTTGGTTTGCCATTGTGTCATTAGCAATCTGTAAAGCGAAAAGTTTGTCATCTAAGATAGCTTGGAACTCCTGCGCTTCTCTGGACATCCTCTCCTTCTCCTCTGAAAGGCTAGTAACCTGGGATTGAGTCTCTAGTAACTGGATCTTCAAAGAAGAGATCTCATCGCTTTGGGTGGCAACCAGTTGGGTTTGTTGTTCCATTTGCTTAAATAAATCTGCTAGGGTATCCTTAGCAGAAGCTAACTCGGATGTTGTCTTACGCAACTGGTCCGTAGACTGCATGAGTTCTTCATAAAAGGACGTGTACAGCTGTTGAACAGAGGTTGTCACTGACAATTCAATGGAACTTTGAATATCTTTACAGAGGAAAGGAATTGCATCTCCTGAGACTAGACTGTGCAAGGAGGGAACTGATATGTCCAATGATCCTTCGCGATGTGCTCTGAACAGGTTATTACAAGTGAGATACCCAGGGAGTTCACTGCCAGAGGTAGCAGGAGTGGGCACTGAAGAAAGTACTGAAGGAGCTTTATCCGCTACCCGCCTCAAGCGTTTGCGCTGGATGACCAGGGGAGGCGGAGAATCATCATCCTCTATGTCAATGGGTTCTGACTCATCGGAAGGTGGAGGAGGAGGTACTGGATCTGATGGAGGAGGTGGAGGCACACTCTTCGGTAAACCTGAATAGGTCAAGAAGGCAGACAAATATGATCCATATGTGACATTGGTAACATTACCCCTGGTGACTTTGACGAAATGTTGATCCATTTTAGTGAGGAGGTAAGTGCTCCAATCAATAGCAACTCCTTTCAACACCATCCTGGAAGCTGTAAAAAGCTCTTTGGACAAGTACTGGGATGGCGTTTTGGCAGGCATTAACTTGTCTTGGAGAAACTGATAGATTGTCTTCCATACGGGATCAGTGATCATAGAAAAGGAAACTCCTGAAGAGTTGATCACCTTCTTAACATCCAGCATTTCCCTTGTCTGCTTTTGCAACAGCTTTAGAATCTCTTCATTAGAGAAAAGCTGACGAGTGGTAACAAAAGGTTCACCTTTGGAGGGAAGAGATAGAGCCTTCCCTAAGTCTCGAGGTGCAAAGTCATAGAAATTCCCTGGACTAGGCCTGTCTTCTTACTGTAAGAGGCCAGAAACTCATCACATAACAACGGATCCTCGGGAAGCAATGGAAAAGAAGTAGCCACAAAAGCAACGAGTCCCGCCTTCGTGAGAGGCTCAAAAGTAAGTAGGGAAGAGTAATCCCTACTAACTAATGGGACGTACTGGATAGGGGGAGGAGCATGAGAAGGCGCCATTCAGATGGTTATACACACACCACAAACACAGACAATCAAGGAGAATGCCTCCAAAGCAACAGACAAAAAACCAAGGATAAGAGAACAACCAAAACAATAAAACGGAACTCGACCAACTAACCCCAAGCAAACCACATCCTAGAAAAAATTCGACATGACCTTGAGACAAATGCGACCGAAAGCTTCATACTATGCATCAGACAAACACCCAGAACCCCGTATCAGGCAATAAAAGAAAAAATGGCATACCGTACCCTTAACCGTAACAAAGAAGTGGAACTAAAATAATACCACATCCGACACATATCAAGACTACATCGTTGATAAACCAGTGTTTGACCATGGAAATAACTCTAATGACTGCGCATACCCATCCCACGAAACAGTGCGTTAAAAAGGGAAATGAAGTGCAGTGAGGGGAAATTAATTGAATGAAGGGTTGATTTTAATAAATTATTAAGAAATGGGTGAATTTTTATTAAGTGATAAACCTTAGCAAGAAAATGGCGGTTCCTTCTTATAAATTTAATTACCAATTATTAGGTGAAAACGGTGCATTAAGTCGAATCCCGGACTACGATACCCAGACTGGGTCTCTAAATGCAAGTTCATTGATTACAAATTAAGGTGATGTGAAGCGCTTTTTTGCCAGCACGTGCTCGTGTGACGACTGATTCATTTTAATGAAAAATTAAAGTGCCTCTGTAGCGCACGTAGCGCGTGCTAAGTGAACGGCGGGTTTATTTTAATTAAAAAGAATATGTGTGTGTTTAGCGCGAATGCGCGTGGAAACTGTGAGTGAATGAAAGAGTTCATTTTAACAATTAATTTGTGATTAAGGGGAAAATGAAAATAAATAAAGCACATAAAATAAATACTTGGAAGGGGTGTGTATGTAATGCAGAAATGCGCACGGAAGAGTCCCCCAAAAGAAGTGAATCCCGTAAAGGAAAAGTAAAGACTACTGACGAAACAACAAAGACAACACCTTAGCGGGATTGTTGATTGTGTTTTTGTTTTTTTTTTTTAATTGTTGTAATTTTTGATTATTTATGGTTGGTTTTAGTTTGTGAGGTTGTTTTGTTGGTTGGGTTTTGTTTGGTTTTTTTTTTTTGAATAATAATAAGAATAATAAGGAAATCAAGATATATAGCACATGAATATGTGATGAAGGGAAAAAAATGAAAATGCAGCCATGGGGGAAATAACCACACTTGAGTGTATAAAAATAAAATAGAGAGTTTTATGGTTAATTTTTGTTTGTTGGTTTTGTTTTGTTTTTAACAATAGGGGTACCATGTATGATAATATTTTAAAGTGAAAAATAAATGGAAAATGGTCAAGGGGGGTGAGGGAAAATTTTTAGAATTTTTAAAGAATTTTTTACTATTTTTAAATGAATTTTCTACATTTGGTGGTAATCGGGGGGATAAATTAGGAAATATTTAATTTTCAAAAATTTTGGGGGTGGAAATTTCTAGCTGACAAATTTCCAAAAATTGGCAAAAAGCGAAGGGAATTTTTAGAAATTTTTCTAAATTTTTAGGAGGTGGAAATTAATTGATAAATTAATGAAATCTGTTAAAGCAGGAAAAGCAGCTTAGTCTGGTAAGTAAGTTGAAAGTAAGTCAGTTAAGTCCTGTTAGTCTGTGTAAGTCATGTAAGGCTGACTAAGTCAAGTCAGGTTAGTCAAATGGAACTAGGTTAGTCTAGGTGAAGTCAGAGAAGTCAGGTAAGGCAAGTTAGTGGAGACTAACCTAAAGGGGGTTAGTTAACCTAAGTAGGGTTAGGGTTAGGGTTAGGGTTAGGCACCTAACTAGGGTGAATTAGGGGGGGTTAGGTTAAGTTAGTTAACCTAACTAGGGTTAATGGGGGTGAACCTAACTAGGGTTAGTGAGGGGGGTTAGGTTAAGTTAGTTAACCTAACTAGGGTTAATGGGGGTGAACCTAACTAGGGTTAGTGAGGGGGGTTAGGTTAAGTTAGTTAACCTAACTAGGGTTAATGGGGGTGAACCTAACTAGGGTTAGTGAGGGGGGTTAGGTTAAGTTAGTCAACCTAAGGTTAAGTTAGTAAAACTAATGTTAGGTTAGTTAGACGAATGTTAGGTTAGTGAACTAACCTTAGGTTAGTTAGGGAGGAGGAGGAGGTGGAAGAGGAGGAGGGCGGCATCGGTGGCGGCAGTGGCGACCGCGGGCGGCGCTCCTGCGAATGCGGCGGCCTCGGCGAACGTTCGGCGGCGACCCGGCGTGTGGCGCGACTGGCGGGCGACGGGGAGGGGCGTCACTGGCGGGCGATGGGGAGGCGCGACTAGCAGGCCGGCTGGAGGCGGCGGCGCCCGCGGACGAGGGGGCGTGGCCAGGGAGGGAGGACGAGGACAGGAGGGGAGAGGAAGGAGGGGAAGGAGAGAGAAGGAAGGAGGAGAGAAGGAGAAGAAGAGGAGGAGGGGAGAAGAAGGGAAAGAGGTAGGGAGGGGAGTGGAGATGGCAGGGAGGAAGGAGGAGGGAGGGAGGGGGGTACACGGAGAGAGAGGGAGAGGAAGGGGGGGAGGCGGTTAGGGTGGGGGTAATGGGAATGGGCAGAAGGAGGGCATGGGGTGGGTAGGGGTAGGGGTAGGGTTGGGGTGGGTAGGGGCCCATAGGGGGGGGTGCCCAAGGGGGGGAGTAGGGGTAGGGCCCAAAAAGGAGACGCACCCCCCGTCTCGCGCGCGTGCGCGCGGCGGGGGTAAAAAAACTTTGCCGTGACAGGAGTGAATGGATGCCCGGATACAAGGACGAGGCACGCGGATGCGACCGGGGCACGTTAAGACGCGGAAAAGCGAAAACAAGCGCGTTCACGCACAGGACGGGGTGCGTAAATACATTAAAAAATAAAGAAATTTTAATAACTCTCAATCCGGACGTGAAAACAAAATGGTGTAAAAACAAAAAGTGGGCAGGACGACAGGGGGAAGACAAACAAAATATGCGACGGAGGTTCCGGGAGGGGTAAAGGGCGGTCACGTGCAAAAAACACAAAAAATGAACCAAAAAACGCAATTAAAAATTAATATCGGAAGATCCGTGCATCGAAACGAGGTGCAAAAAAAAGAAAAACTGTGCAAAAAGTCGTGCCCAACAATCCTATCACATCAAAACATGATTCCGACTGAGATAAGACGCGTTCACGTGGGAAAAACCCAAAAAATAGACCCAAAAATGGGATCAGAAATTAATATCGGACAAACCGTTCGCCGGAATGACATGCAGTAAGAAGGAAAAATGTCCGCAGGAAGGAGTGGCACAGGGTTATCATATTAAACCGCAATTCTGGTGGAAGTAGGAGGGGTTCACATGCAAAAAACTCCAAAAATACGCCCGAAAACTCCTTTAAAAATTAATAAGTAAAAATCCAAAAGTCGGAAGAGGGGGGAGGAAAAAGGAAAAAGGTGGGGGAAGACACAGGGGACATGGCTGTCAAATCAAATTGGAATTCCGATGCAAACAGGGCAAGTTCTCATGGAAAAATGTCAAAAAGACGCACGAAAAAGTTGTAAAAAAAACCGAAAAATTAATATTGGACAAACCATGCATCAAAATGACACGGAGTAAAAAGAAAAAATGTCAGGGGAAAAGTGGTTGGCAGGGCTATAACGCTAGATCATGGTTCCGAAGCAAGAAAAGCGCGTTCACATGGAAAACCGATTAATTTGCGCAAAATGCTTCAAAAATTAATAACTCAAAAATCGTGCACCGGAACAGGGGTAGGTAAAAAGAAAAAATGGTCAGTTCAAAGAGAGGAACAGGGCTATAAGGTTGGATTGGGACTTTGGTGAATGTAGGGTGCATTCACATGGCAGGACCTCAAAATCAGGGAATGAAGGAAAACTTCAAGGGAACAGCCCCAAGGGTGGGTGGAACATAAACAGGTGGGTGGGAAAGGATCCCATTAGGGTAACAACAAGTCATGGCATAAAGGCATGAGCAGGTGAAGGCATATGCAGAAGGGTATGCAATGTAGACGCGCAGGGACGCGTCCCCACACTTAAGACCTTAACGGATAAGGTTAACCGAGCAACAGGGACCTAGGACCATGCCACAGACCATCCACTAATGTCCCCACACTTAAAACATGACCGTCACGAAGAAACCAAAGTGGGAGGGTTAGAAAAACTTGGCCCATTTCGTCAAGAAGCAAGGTTGAGTGTCGATGGCACGTCCAGTGTTGTAGTCGGCTTCTGGAGGTACCAAGGCATCTTCTCGGCACACGTCCGTCATGGAAGGGACCATGCGGCAGCACCCAGGGAGGTAGCTAATGGAAGGAATCATAGGAAATTCGTCGATGATGAGGGATACTACACTTAACTCACAGTCACTCAAATGGAATGAAAGAACAGGCACTCGCCCCATGACTAATATCACTCGAGGAAAAATGATTGAAACCCATATCGCATACCTAGTTGAGGAATCGACAAGGGGGAATGGTGCAGAAGGAGTATGCCAGGGTGCACAATTGATGGTGCATTAGTGCGTCCAACCCGTCTGGCATAAATGCAAGGAGGAAGGCAAGGGAGCCTTAGAGTACAGTGTACAGAACAGGGTGATGTGTCTTGTGATGACGGCAAAGACCCATCCCGTGGGTCCATAGGGAAAGGGAAACATACCTAACTCCAAGTGTCGTAATGTCCCTCAATCTCACCTCTCGGTAATTGATTGAAGAAACTCCAGTCACACTCATCCCACCCTCTGTCTCATGCTCTGTTGATAAATACAGAAGGGCAGCCTTTTCTTGAAACCCGTTGATATTACCCTCACAATCACTTGTGCAAAGGTTGTATGCCTTGTGCGCATTTGATGGTGCAACGGTGCATCCCGCCCTGTGCCGGCATACGGTGCGAGAAGGAAGGCCAGGGAGCCTTATAGTGCAGTGCACAGAAACAAATTGTGCTTTGTGCATTGAGAGGCCCATCCCGTGCGTGCAACACTTCATTCACACTTCTCACCTCTCATTTGATTTGGAGGGAAAAGACTGGTCTCTCGGCCCACCCTTTGTCTCACTCTCTGTTGATAGATACAGAGGGCAACCATACTCACTTCCCCATCCGGTTAGGATGAAAGCTCACGTCACTCAAGGGGTTTGTCGATGAAGATCGCGTCATCAGTTGTTGAAGAGGCATACCCAGGGAGGTAGCCATCAAATCGAACGTTGTGTTGGACAAAAACATGTCGTCTGCGAGAGGACAGTTAGACACTTTGCAAAGAGTCCTAGGACACAGCATACCAAGGGAGGTAGCTTCGGAATTGGATCCTAGGGATATCAATCAATGAATCCACTTTCTGGACTGCTGGGTGTTGCCACCTTTTCCACAGCCAGCTTCCCGCCCAAGGGTGTTTACCACCTTTTCTTGGAACGAGGCCTGCTATGACAGGGAATTGCTTCCTTTTCTCTCATAACAGATTTGTCTTTTTTTTTCTCTTTTTCTTTTTCTTGTTTTCCCCTATTCCCGAGGGTGTTTCCACCTTTTCTCGAAGAATAGGTCGGCATGACAGGGACCTTAGTCCTTTTCTCCCATGACCGATATGTATATTTTTCGTTTTTTTTTTCTTTGTTTTTTTTCTTTTTGAGCAAGGGAATGGTAGAAAGACCATTTGTCAGAACCAACCTCGCCACTGTCGCTAGTGGAAAATAGAGGATAAGAGATCAAGGCTGGAGGGGGGATTTGAGGGAACAGAGGGTTGCGTCCACCTCATCAGGAGTGACTAAAGAACGGCTATCAGAAGTAGCAGCATAAAAAGTACAGTGCCGCGCCAATGATGGAAAGGATCAAGTGACCATAATTGTCAAGATCCCCAAGGAGAGAAGTACTTCTTCAGGCGATATCCATTGATCAGAAAGGGATCATTAGAGGCATCAACGGTCTGCACTTGGACAGAGCCATTAGGGTTGACGGCAAGTACCTTATAGGGGCCCATCCACCGCTGTTGGAGCTTGCCAGGAAACTTGCCAAATCGTGAATCATAGGCTAGGACCAAATCACCTTCTTTAAACTCCTTGTGCTTGATGAAGCTGTCATGGTAAGCCTTACGTCGAGCTTGCGTGGCTTCCATGCACTGTAGAGCCATCCTACGAATTTCGTCCAAACATTCCAGGTGCAGGAGACGGCGTTGCAGTGAATTATCGTCCCCCAAACGCTCTTTGATAGCCACTCTCAAATAGGGTAGTTCCAGTTCAACAGGGAAAACAGCTTCTGTACCATACACCAGCTGGAAGGGTGTCTATCCTGTTGCTGCTTTATGGGAGGTTCTATACGCCCAGAGGGCCTCTGTAAGTCGATCGTCCCAATCACGATGATGTGCGGCAATTGTTCTTGTCAGAATCGAGTAGAGGATGCGATTGGTGACTTCGACTTGGCCGTTGGCTCTAGGGTAATAAGGAGTGGACTTGTGATGGCGGATCTTAAACAACTTTGTCAATTCTTCCATGATTTTATTAAGGAAATGAGTGCCTCTGTCACTTACCAGCTCTAAGGGACTGCCAAAACGGGTGATGATATTCTCGTACATGAACAGGGCCACGCTGTTACCATCGTCCTGCTTTAGGGCTTTAGCTTCACACCACTTTGTGACATAATCCGTACATACGAGGATATATCTGTTCTGTTTCCTTCTGGTGGGAGGATCGATTGGACCTATGAAGTCAATGCCCCACTTCTCAAACGGCTTCAAAGGAAGGATAGGTTGCAGTGGCATGGCACTTGTCTTGGTGGGTTTTCCCATTCTTTGACAAGCATCACATCTTTTACAGTAATCATAGGCATCCTTGTGGATGGTAGGCCACCAATATCCTGCTAGCAGAGCCTTCCTGGCCGTAGCTTCTCCTGGAAAGTGACCTCCACATGGCTCGTCATGGCAAGCCTTCAGAACAATCCCAATCTCATTTCCTACAACACATCTTCTGAGCACTTCATCTTTGCCTTTCTTGTACAATGCGCCACCTAGCAGGGTGTAGGGGGCTGATTCTAACATGAGCTTCTTCCTTTCCCGACTAGAAATACCAGGAGGATATTGTTGGGTTGCCAACAGATTGGCAATGTCTGCATACCAGGGAGTTATAGTCTCTACCAAGAATAGGGAAGCATCAGGGAGGTCTGGATCATCCTGCTCCTCATCTGCAGTTTGTGGGATACGCGACAGATGATCAGCCAAAACATGGGAACGACTAGGCTTAGTAATCACCTCAAAGTCGAACTCCTGGACTAAAAGGAGCCATCTCATCATTCGTCCTTTCACATCTGCTTTGTTCATTAGGAAGGACAGGGCCTCATGATCCACATAAAATTTAAAGTGGGTGGATAGGAGGTAGTGGCGGAACTTCTCTAGGGCAAACACCATTGCCAAGCACTCCAGCTCTGTCACTATGTAGTTCCGTTCCCTATCACTGACTTTCCGGCTTGCATAATAAATTGGTTGATCCAGCTTCGAGGAGCCCTTCTGGCAAAGGACAGCACCCAAGCCTTCAATTGATGCATCAGTGTGTACATGGAACTCTTTTGTCCAATCAGGAGGTTGCAGAATGGGTGCCTCAATCAGACACTGCTTCAGAGTGTGGAAGGCTTTGTCACATTCTTCCGTCCAAGTAAACTCTGCATCTTTCCTCAGAAGCTTGTGCAAGGAGGTTGCCTTTGTTGCAAAATGAGCTATGAACCTTCTGTAGTAACCCACATGGCCTAAGAATCCCCTCAATTGTTTGAGGTTGGTGGGTACGGTCAAAGCTGCGATCTTTTCGATCTTTGCACGGTTTGTTGATATCCCTTGTGCAGAGACAATGTGGCCCAACAGAACTCCAGAAGAGACCCCAAAGATGCATTTGTCGGGGTTGAGGGAAATCCCATACTCCCGGCATCGGTCAAAGCATTGTTCCAGGTGTTCCTAGTGTTCACAGATCAAACTATAGACACAGAAGTCATCCAAATATACCTCAATGAAGTCGTGCAGATGATTTTGAAATGCGGCCATCATGACTCGTTGGAAAGTAGCAGGGGCATTGCAAAGCCCAAACGGCATCACTCGGTAAGCATAGGTCCCCCATTCTGTGGTGAAGGTTGTTTTGGACTGGTCTTCTTCTGCGATCTGCACTTGGTTGTATCCGCTCAATCCATCCAAAAGGGAATAAAGCTCATGTCCTGCCACTGTGTCCAACAGTTGGTCTGTGAAAGGGATAGGAAAGTGATCCTTCTTTGTCTTGGAATTAAGCTTTCGGAAATCCACACATATTCACAATTTGCCATTCTTATTGGGTACAACCACGATGGGTGAAACCCATTCACTTTTTGCCACTGGATAGATGAACTCAGCTTCCAAAAGCTTCAGCAGCTCCGCTTTCACCAATGTGGAATAATTCGGGTTCATTCGCCTCTGTCATTGCTGTACTGGCTTGGCATCAGGCTCCAAGTCAATATGATGCTGACATATTGTGGGATCAATCCCCTTTAGGTCTTTATAGGACCACGCAAACACGTCCAAATTTTCTTTCAACAAGTTGTACAAGGTTGACAACTCCTCTTCTGGGAGGCTGCTACCCACCTTCAAGTGGCGTTCAGTGCCATCTGCATCCACAAAGGTTAACTGCCTTTCACCTTCTACTTCACGAATGAAGGTCCCACGGACTGCTTCTGGATACAGATCCGACTCCTTCAAGGGAGTGGTGTCCTCTTCGGATGTTCCACTAGAACCAACTTCTTCTTTTGGTGGAGACTTAGGGTGCTCCTTGAGATGTTGAAATGGGATTAGGGCCGTTTCGGGTTTGGTTTCAAAATTCATTACCTCTTGGCTTGAAGACTCCTCTTCTGAAGATGACACATCCAGGAACGTCACATAACAGGGACCCTCTGATGCCTGTTGGGTTTGTGGGACTGGTGCTCGTTGGCACGGTGCATCATCATCATCTTTCTTCGGCAAGGATGGGTTAGGACGGCATGAGCCACTGCTAAAAGACGGCTTGTTCTTCTTAACCCACGTCTTATAAGAATTTTGCATATGAGAAGATCCATTTACTAGACCAAATGGTACCATCACCATTCTGTCCCATAGCATGAGCTCGTCTGCTTCTGAAGCTTCTGGAACTTCTTCTTCATATATATCCTCTTCAGGTGGGATAGGTTCTTCTGGCTCACTTTCATAACTTTCTTTGTCCATATCATATTCATCCTCTTATGTCTCTGTCTCTGCTTCTACTTCTGCTTCTGTCTCTGCTTCTGTCTCTGTCTCTGTTTCTGTCTCTGTAGGAGCTCTGTAACAAAAGAACAGATTCTCTGTTTCCTCTCCTGCCTCTATCTCGGCTTCTGCTATGGCCATGTAAAAGTGATTTCAGAAGTCATTCCTGGTTCAGGCAGGAAGTATTCACCCATTGATAATGGCTTTGCATCTTTTGGAAGTCGGCTTACAGTATCCACTGTTAAGGAATGTGCCACTGTTTTCTTGGGAAGGATCTGTTTGACAGCATCTTCGTCTGCTGATGTTCCATCCGTAGCCTCATTAGGGGAGTCAGAAGATAATTCCAAGGAGGTGGATCCATGTCCTTTTTGAGAACCATATAGCTTCAGCACCACTTTATTGGGTCCTCTACCCAAGGTCAAGGTTCCTTTGAACCAATCCGTCCTTGCTCGGGCTTCAAAAAGCCATGGTCTGTCCAGTAACAGAGGATAGGATGTACCATAAGAGTTTGGCTTCACCACCAGATAGGTTAGCCAATAATCTTTTTCAGCCACTATAGTCTTCACATATGGGAGAATGCCCAAAGGCTTGATTCTACTCTGATCCGCCAGTCTGATGAGCCATTGAGTGGGTTGCACACCTTGTAGGCCTAGATCCTTCATTGTAGCATTCGTCATAATATTTACTGATGAACCACCATCAATCAGTGCATTTGAAATGAAGCAGCCTTCTATCCACACGCCAGTCTCTGGGGTACCTGGATCTAGGAAAGCGTTAGCCACATCCACTTCTTTGACAGGCTCTGGAGCCTTGTTGGACTTTGTCACTGTTGAGGGAGCAATCCTTAAACCACGTCTTTTTGTCAGTATACTTTTGAATCTTTTCCGGCAACTGGGAGACAACATCAATAATTGTCAGAATGTGAGGTTTGGTTTAAAGGTATCTAGATCTCTGACCAGATCATATTCCTTAATAGGATCCACTGGCTTCTCTAACCGATTAGGAAATGGGGCAACACCCATTTTCATTTTCCCTCTTTCTTCCAACAGAGGCATCATGGGAACTTCTTCTGCCACTTGTGGCACGTCCTCCTCTTCAGTATCCTGGACCTCTGGTCCTGTCTCTGTAACTGTCTCTGTAACTCTCTATGGCACTGTAGTGCTCTGTACGGCACTATTAGGCTCTATTCTGTTCTGTTCTTCTGGTGGAAGATTGAACTTCACTGTTCTGGCTGGAGGGTTATTTTCTTTCTGGATAGGTGGTTCCTTCTGCTTTGCACGCGTGATGGCAGCAACTTCCAATTCCACTAAATTGGAGGTAGGCTCTTGAGCCTTGGCCGGACTGTCAGTAGCACTATTTTTCACTGGGGCTGGGCTTGGATAGTCTTTTGCAGTGTGGCCTTCTCCTTTGCATCGACTGCATAAGGGCTTGTAATCCACTGACCTTCTAGGATTTGGACAATTCGGTGAGATGTGTCACTTTTCTCCACATCTATAACACTCCACTTCTGATCTCTGACCACCGCCAGACTGTCTTCCTCTGTAACTTTGAGAGGGAAATCTTTTGGGTCCGAAATTAGGACCAAACTCTCTAGGCTTGGGTCCAATATCCTGTGTTTTCATTTTGGATTCCAACAAGTTGAATCTTGCGTCTTCTTCCTTCCTTCTCCTATCATGCATCTCCTTCAGAGAGCAAATGTCCTCTGTATGGTTCTTCCGCAAACAGTAGGAACAGAAGGCTCCAGGAATGGTTGGTTTTCGTGTACATTCAGTGGCTAAATGGCCTGCTTGATGACACTTACCACACCAAGTATTTGACTGCATCACATCTCTTCCTGCTCCTGTAACATTGGATATGCTAGCGGTATTCACTTTCAGCGTCTGTAGCTGCTCTGTAATCACATCCATCAACTCCTTTTTTATGTTGGCAACTGAGTTGGATAAGTAATCCTTCAAGCTTTCTCCTCCGGATGTACTGGCAGTAGGGTTTTGAGGAGTCTCTGTAATCACTGCATAAACGGGTTGGGCTGGTACAGAGGGGTCTCTATTCTGGTTCTGATTCAGAGCTCCTATTTGAACTGTTGGCTGTTGGCTCCAGTTGGTAGGGTTCCACTGTTGCTGCTGATTTGACATTGAGGAAATTGGTTGGGACCATTGTTGTTGTGGTTGAACCACCATTTGAGGCATGGATTGTGGCCACGGTGGATTTGGTGCACTGTACTGTGATACCGGGGGCATCTGTTGGTAGGCATAGGGAACAGTCCCTGGAACTGCATTTGGTGGATACATCATTCCTGGCAACAGAGGAGGTAGGACTCCTCTTCCTGTATTCATCGCTAATCGAGCTTCCACTTCATCGTACAGACTTGCACCTTCTGTTGCAGCTTGCAGTGTGGCTGGTCTTTGCAGCTCCACAAACTTACGGACTTCTGGTTGTAATCCTCTGAGAAACACTCCATTCTGAATACCATCATCTAGATTATGGTTAGTCCATCTCTTCAGGATGGATTCCATTCGTGAGACATAGGCTTCTACTCTTTCTCCAGAGGACTGACTTAGGTTCATGAATTCCTCTCTCATCCGCTCTTCAAAACCTTCACGCCTGAATTTAGTGAGGAAGGCCAACTTCAGGTCGTCCCATGTGCCAAAAGTTCTTGCTGCATGTCTCTCATGCCACTGAAACGCCGCGCTCTTGAAAGTGGCGGGGAATATTGCCAACCAATGCTCAGGGGTTCTAGCATTGTTAGCCACACATGCTACCATAAACTCTGCTACATGAAGATCGGGGTCTTCATTGTACTCTCCCTTAAAAATTGGCAATGGGACTACATTCGCTGGCATGTCATCAATATTTCCAGGACGGATCTGGCTTGGAAGTGGACCTCCAGCAGGAGGAGGAAGGGCTTGATGTGCCATTGGGACTTCTGTAAAGAGTTCCGTAAGGGCGTCAAAGGCAGCTTCTGCTGCGAGCTCGTTCTCAGCCTTGATTTTTGCTTTCTCTCTTCTCACGTACCTCTGGACTCGTTCTAACGCTTGCCTCTTTATTGCGTCATTCATCAGGGGGTTGGTTCAACTATGTTGTTAGTGCTCCACAGAGGGTTAACAGAAGGCTTTAGTCTCTAAAGGACTCTCTTTCCAACATTTCTTCTACTTCTTTCTTTTCAACGTCCCTGAATTCTGCTTTCATTCCACTGCACAGAGGAAGGTATTCGGTTTTGAAGGTGTCAAAATGCATACGTCTGAGCATTGTGGTGGTGCCATCATCATAGTAATGCCAGCTTCTGATGGTTTCAACAGTGTACGTTGTGAAAAACACTCTGTCTACCAACTTCCAGTGGGTTGCTAATTGAACAAACAGAAGATTATCAGTACACCAAGCATCCCATGTATCTTGCTGTTGAGCATCCACGAACAAATTCCAACTCTTTTTCTTCTTATCTTTGTGAACCTCTACAGACCAAGACTCCTAAAGCTTCTTCACAATCTCCCACTTGATGTTGTCTGGAAACTTCTCAATGAATGCCAAATCTTCCATTGATGGTCATTCTCTCTGTTTCTACTCTTCAGTTTATTCCCAAACAGTTTGCCACCAAGATGCAAGTTTCTGCTGCTTCAACAGGAAGAGGAAACTGTCCACCACATAGAGCATGCATCATGATGGTGATGTGTTTTTGCATTGTGGGATGAACTTCTTGTGGAAAGTGGCTTTGATTATGAGAAATTCCAACTCTTCAGTGGAAGAAGGAACTTTACAAACATCCATTGAATTCTTCTCTTCTTGGCAATGCCATTTCCTTCATTTTCAGCCTCTTCTGGTGCTTGTTGATGGCAAGTTTCCCCGGTTGCACACCAAAAACATGGAGCCCCAAGAGGGACACCAAGGAAAATGGAATTCTCTTACAAGAAAATATATCTTGTAACATCAAAAAGCTTGTTTATTATGTTTCATATGATCACAATGAAGAAAAGAACACCAGGCACAACAAATCTTCATACAGCATCATGTAGATCTCCCACGGATTTGATAGAATCAACCATATTCTTCAACATCTTCACAAAATCCATCAATAGAACAAAGAAAGCAAAGTAATACACCATCTTTGAATGGAAATACATCACATAGTATTCATCTTCAATATCTTCATAGTCTTCTCTCTCAATCTCTCATATACAATCACTCTGGTTGAGTAGAATTGGCTATCTCTGACTCTCTCTCTCTCTCTCCCTCCATCAATAATACATCATATCCTCACTAAAATATCTCAAAAATCACTCTCAATAATCCCTCTTAGGTCGTGGATACCACTCCCAAGAGGTATGTCTGATATGAAGAGTCACCAGAGCCACTACAGTGTCCTTTCATAGCTCACTACTGTCACTTCACTCTAGTCTTCACTTGAGTCTTCAGCAGCTACTTCTTTCACTTCTTTCAGCTCTTTTGCACTTGGATTCACCTCTTTCCAAGGCTAGAAAACTTTCCCAAGCTACACTCTCATCCATCAGAACGCATACAGAAGCATACAGAACAGTCACAGAACAGTACCAGAACAGCTACAGTACAGAACAGAACAGAGACAGAAGCTCTACAGAAGACCTACAGAAGGTTACAGAAGGTCATCAAAACCACATAACTCATTCTCAAACCATTCCAAACTCTCAAAAACCATTCAATAAGCTTTCTCAAGATCTCAATCTTCATCAATAAATACTCCATCCCTCCTTACAGAAGACAATCAGAACAAAACAGACCAAAACAGAGCAAAACAAAACAAAACAGAAGGTATACAGAACCTATCAGAACATCACAGAACCACCAATAAACATCATGAACTTCCAAAACACAATCATTATCATCCAAAACACTCTCAAACCATTTCCAAACCAATCAATCATCTCATAAAATCAACCATTCAGCTCTCAAAAACAACAAAAATCAGCCAAAAAACAAGTCATTTCAACACTCAACATTACTTATTATATTCAGGTCGTTACACCTATTTACAACTGGCATAGTTATAGCGCCAGTCAACTAGTGTAGTCGGTTATTCATTGTTTGACTTAGTAGACCACTTTCCTTTTATGTTGTATCTTATCTATACTTTGTGTACACTGTAAAGGGTGTGGAAGAAGAAGAAGAAATTAGCAAGAAAACGTTTTGGCATCCATCTCTCTTCTTGTCTCTTGAGTGAGCTTCTCCTTGTGCATTCTGTGTGTGTTCGGCGCAGCATCTTGAGCAACCCCCTCCACCACGCGATTCTTGACATGCAGCCTAAGGATGTTGATGATGATGATTATATCCTTGCAGCTTCTTCTAGTGCTTCACAGATGACAGAGATACACTCTATGTATGCACAGTGTTGGATCTTGGACTCAGGTGCGTTCAGGTTCTATGCGCTCGGGTGATGACAACTCTCTTGATATTGTGGACATTGGTGATGTCAAGCTACAGTTCTCTTCTGGCAATAGTTTTGTTATACAGGATGTACATCATGTACCAGCTTTGACACTAAGTCTCCTGTCAGCTGGACAACTTGATGATGCAGGTTATCGTGTATCTTTTGGAGACTCTGCATGGAAGATCACTCGTGGAAGACTTGTGATTGCGAGAGGTGCTAAGGCTGGCAGCCTCTATCCCTTGATTGTATCTGCTTCTTCCCTTGATCATGTTTTTTCTATGGGTTCTATCCCATATGTATCTCTTTGGCATGCCCGTTTGGGCCATATGTCTTTGAAGGGAATGAAAATGCTTTCTGGTTTGCACTACTTACCACCCCAAGATTATGCATATTTTGATTCATGTGAGCATTATCTTTATGGCAGGTGGACTAGGTCTACACATAAGAAGTCTAGTAGGCCACGCATGAGTGAGCCCTTGGCATTGGTACATTCGGATGTCTATGGGCCCATGCCTTATTAGTCTATGGGTGGTGCAAAGTATTTTGTTACGTTCATAGATGATTTTTCACGGAAAGTTTGGGCTTATCCCATTAAGCTGAAATTCGATGTCTGCGCTGTGTTTCAGAGATGGCTTGCATTGGTTGAGAACCAGTCTGGGTATAGGCTAAAATGCCTAAGGATAGATAATGGGGGTAAGTATGTCTCACGTTCTTTTGAGCAGTTATGTGATGAGAGGGGTATTAAGCATCAATTGACCACCCCCTACCCCCCCAGAATGGCTTGGCTGAGTGGATGAATAGAACCATCCAGGAGTGTGTATGTAGTATGCTTAGCCACGTAGGCCTACCACAGGGCTTTCGAGCTGAGGCAGTTAGTACAATTGTGCATGTCATTAACAGATCACCTTCTAGTGGTTTGGATTTCCAGGTTGCAGAGGAGGTATGGACTGGAAAACCTCCCTCTTATGCGCATCTCCGTGTCTTTGGATGTGAGGCATTTTGCCATGTGCCTAGGGATAAGAGAAGTAAGCTGGATCCTAAGAGTGTCAAATTCATTTTTCTTGGTTATGGGAATGTAGGCGAGATGGGTTACCATCTCTAGGATCTGTAGGTGTGGAAAGTCATCCGTAGTCATGATGTAGTCTTCCATGAAGACAAGATGCATCGGCAGTCTGAGAGAATTGTTGAGATTCGCAGGGTCATATTTCAGGAGGAGCCGAGAGCTCTCGCACAGCCAGTTGGCCAGCCTACAGTTGCAGTAGATGCTCATGGTCAGGGTGTTGGACAAGCAGCTGGGCAGGCAGCAGAGCCTGCCATGAGACGGTCTATTAGAGACAGACGTCCACCTGATAGATTTCAACCCTCGATGCATTATGTCTTAGTTACAGATGCAGGAGAGCCTTTCACTTATGATGAGGCTATGCGCAGGGGTGACAATCAATCCTGGGAGAGGGTTATGTAGTCTGCGATAGACTCCTTGCATAAGAATAACACTTGGGATTTGGTTTCCTTTCCTATGGGCAAGAAGGCTTTGCCATACAAGTGGGTGTACAAGCTGAAAAGTACCCCTGGACACCCCAAGCCGGCATACAAGGCTAGATTGGTAGCAAAGGGTTTTAAGCAGGAGCATGGTGTGGAATTTGGTGAGGTCTTTTCTCATGTGGTTAAGATGACCACCCTGCACTTAGTCTTGGCTTTGGTTGCTCAGCTTGACTCAGATGGATGTCAAGACGAATTTCTTACATGGGGACTTGCATGATGAGATTTATATGGAGCAACCTAAGGGCTTTGTAGAACCTGGTAGGGAGCACCTAGTGTGCAAATTGAAGAAAAGTATTTATGGCTTGAAACAGGCACCTAGGGACTGGTATCATAAGTTTGATGCCTTTATGCAGTCACAGAACTACAGCAGGAGTGTCATGGATCCGTGTCTTTACACGAAGAAAGCCCGTTATGGTTCTTTATTGATTTTTGTCCTTTATGTGGATGATATGCTGATAGCAGGGAAAGCTCATGATGAGGTAGATGCTCTTAAGGCTCAGCTCAAGAAGAGCTTTGAGATGAAAGATCTAGGATAGGCCGCTCACATACTTGGTATGTGCATTAGACGCGACAAGCATCAAGGACTCCTCTACTTGTCACAGAGGAAGTACATTCATAAAGTCCTTGAGCGCTTCTGCATGCAGGACGTAAAGCCTATTGGCTGTCCAATGCCTTCTTATGTGAAGGTATCACAGGCTGATTGTCCGCAGACAAATGAGCAAAGGGCCGAGATGGCCAAGATTCCCTATGCATCCGCAGTGGGCAGTCTTATGTATGCCACGATAGCCACTCGTCCAAATATTGCCTTTGCAGTTGGTGTTGTGGCACGCTATATGGCTACACCTAGCAAGAAGCATTGGGATGCCGTGAAGGGTATCATGAGGTACCTGAAGGGCACTGCATATATGTGCATATGCTATGGCAGCCAGGATACAGAAGTCATGGGGTACACTGACTCTGATTATGCAAGACATGCAGATAGTAGGAAGTCCACTTCCGGCTATGTATTTACCTATGCTAGAGGTGTTGTTTCTTGGATGTCCAGGGTGGAGAAACGCACAGCCCTTTCTACTACAGTGGCCGAGTATGTTGCAGCCACACTAAGGCTTGCAAGGATGCCATTTGGTTGGGTCGTTTGGTTGTTGACCTTGGTATTGATGCTATCCCTACACTGCATTCGGATTTTATGAGTGATATTCAGTTAGCTAAGAATCCGATCTTCCATGCAAAGACCAAACACATTGAGGTGAGGTATCACTTCATACGTGGGGTCGTTGAGGACAAGTCTATTGCCCTTGTCAAGATCTCGACTGACCATAATCCTACATATCTACTCACGAAAAGCCTCTCTGTAGAGCGCTTTGCCTTCCTCAGGAGGTTGATGGGCGTGGGATGAGATGATGTCTTTCCTCATCCTGTTGTACATGTCTACATGTTGTACTGTCTTTTCTTTTTCTTTTCACTCCTCACTAGGGTAAATTCCCCTTTAAGTGGGAGGTTGTTGGGGGTAAAGGCGCCTCCACCTAGCTGCCCATGTATTACTACACTGACAGTCACTGCCACTGCACACTGCAGGTGGCGGGCACCCATCACCGTCACTTTATTCTTTATTCTTTTAGTGACAGTTTGAATAAAGGAAGCCCCGGTCACACATTGTGATTGTTGGAGTTCCCATTTCTTGTCTCTCTCTTTCTTGCTCTTGCTCTCCCCCCATAGCTCTCGAGTGCAAGCTTTGATCCTTCTCACCTTTCACAGTGTTATGCTTTAGTGAGAACACAATTTTTGGAAGAGTTGTATGAGGATAATTGGCTAAAAATAGGCCAATATATCAGGCTCACGACAAAGAAGACTGAGTGATCTGAAGCTGAATTCAAAAGGATTAAAATACAATCTTATGGGTTTTTCTTGAAAGACGGATATTTATGGAAGCATGCAAAGAAAAAGAGAGGAGCTCCTGTATGTGTATTCGGAGATAGAGCTTCTCAACAATAGGTGATGCAGGAGTTTCATGAAAGCTTATAGGCTAGACATAGAGGAGTTTGGGGCACATTTGCCAAGATCAAAGAGAAGTATTGGTGGAAAAACATGTATAAAGATGTGGAGCATTATGTGGAATGCAATGTCTGTCAGATGTATTCCATGGTAAAGCATAGAGATGGGTTGCAACCAACCTATCCATTGTCTATGCATTACAAATGTGTAGTTGATCTGGTTACCATGCCTACAGGTTTATGGAATATGAGATATCTTGTGTTTGCATGAGAGGACTTAACAAATCAAGTGGAAGGTTAAGCTCTTAGTACAAAGACTACTCAAGCAGTTTGCAGGTTCTTATTAGAAGAAGTTTTTTGTAGGTATGGTTGTGTTGGTAAAGTGGTTGCTGATAAAGGAGAATTAGATGTGGATGAGGCTTGTGACTTCTTTTCACGATTGGGTATCAAGTTGGCTTTAACTTCAGCCTATAATCCTAAAGCAAATGGCAAAAGTTAAAGAGGTCATCAACCTATCATTAAGGCATTAGCAGAATCATGCAAAGGCAGGATGAAAGAGTGGCCAAGAATGTTACCCTTTGCTTTGTGGGCTGATAGGACCACTCGTAGAGCAGTTACAGGGTATATGCCTACTGAATTAATGTATGGACAATATCCAATCATACCTATTGAGGAGACTATTGCTACTTGGAGTGTTCTACCATGGGAAGAGGGTTCAAATAGAGAAGAGTTGCTGGTCCTACACATTAGATGGTTAGAAAGAAGGCCTGAAGACATTGAGACTGCCATAAAAAAGCTGAAGACTGTAAGGATCAAGAACAAAAAGAGGTTTGAAAAGTAACACAAACTTCGACCACAAGCTATACAAGAAGGGGACTGGGTGCTAGTTTATGATAGGAGCTTGGAAAATCAGCATAGTGCTAGTCGTGAAAGATGGCAAAACGGTGGTTTGGTCCATGTGCAGTAAGATTGTTTTTTATGATGCTACCTATGCATTAAATGAGATGGATGGGACAGCTCTAAGGATTCTAGTGGGCTAGAAAATGTATCAAGCTCTTTAAACGTAGGGAGCCTTCAGCATATGAGTTGAAGGACTTGGATACTAAGCATATATGAGAATATAGAAGAAGAAGAGGTAGAAGATGAAGACATTGACATGGCAGAAGATACTTCTTCTGACACTACAAATCCGTAAGACTTTGGCACATGTAGAGGATGTGCATGTTAGGAGGGGGTGGATGTCGTGCCGCTACGCGCACCGTGTGAAAAACTCTAGACTGCAGTTTTCTTATTGATCTAAAGAGACAATGCCATATTAGTCATTAATGTCAGTGTCTGTAGTGTGGATGGTCCAAAAATATTAGATTTTTGGACAAGTTAAGCCAATTTTTGATATTTTTTATATTATCTCTTGTAAAAATCTAGAAACTATAGATAACTTCTAGAATAGGATGACATGTAAAAGAAAGCATGTAGTTTTTAGGCATTTTGGGAGGATTTTATGTAAAAAGAATGATTGGAAAAATCATGTGATCGTTGTTTTTAGGCAGTGAACAGCACTCCGAGAAGTGGGAGACGAAGAAGGAGTGATCTGGCTGAATTTGGGAACATATAACACATAGTCCTCTCTTTATAAAAAGCATTCCAAGAGATAACTTGTATCCTCACTGAATGAGTTGCCAAAGAAAACGAATCACTAATCCTACAGAGCTTGGAACTTCTCACACTCAACGTGGGCCAACGTTTATAAAACGTAGTGTTATGCATCTAGGATGTATATTTCTAATACCTTGTAATGAATGCAATGCAAGAGTGGATAATATGTCATGCTCAACCATTTTTTTAATTCAAGACAACATTGTGATAGTACACAAATAGTTCTCTTCATGCTTTTCATACTAACACATTTGCTTTGTTGCATAGGGAACAACACCAAGTATACTCATGCTACTGAACCCTTTAACTTTCAAAGCAAATGTGTACTATATGTAAAGTGCACCCAAAAAATTTAGATTTCAACATATATTTAGCACTCGTGACCCTTCCTCTCCCTACTGTTAAGTATTATGCTTGCGATGATAGGTTTAGAGAGTGTTTTCATGTCATTTTCTTGTTTGAAAAGTAATAAATCATGCACTATAATATGAAAATGGGATTAAGCTAAGACTAAACCTCATGCCTTAGACCCACCATACATCCACAAACACATTTATAATTTTTTGTAATTTTTTGGCTCATAAAATCAATGTTTTTCTGTTTAAAACCCATTTTTTACTTTTCTTGATTTATTTATTAATAAATTGTTATTTTTTTCTAATCTTCTGATTCAACCTTATTAGAATTACTAAGATTTATCATTATCTTTCATTTAGATCCACAAGAACATGATTTTTCCACCCAAAACAGAAAAACCCCTAATTAGTTTCCTACTTAAGTACCACAATTGGAGATTTAATTATCACTAATGACCACATTTAATTATAGTCTTTGCATATTATTACTCCTCAAAGACATATCAAACAAGGTTCACACAAATTTTCGTACCATATACACTTCATTTGGATCATAAACTTTTAAAAACAAGCAAATTTTCTTCATAAAATAGAGATGTCGTTAAATTGCATGCTTCAGGTTACCAAAATTGAATGCATGGACTGCCATCGGACTTGTCATCGATTTCTATGCAACATAAAACATCAATTCTCAACATCTTGCAACAATGAGATGCATCCTAGGCAAGCATTCTTCATCCCGTTCTTTTCTTTCTTTCACCCCATGAATAGCCTCTTTAGAGGAGAGAGAAAGATTGAATTTCCATCTCTACATCAAATGCCAAGGGTAACCATTCCTCGTGCAAAGATTGGAGATATGGAGTTAAAAAATGGAGAAATCTGCATGTGGGATCAAATCCATGGAGTATTCTTTGTCAGTCCCCAACTCCCCTCTCCACAAAACAACATGGCGTGGAGGGGCATTTGCTAATTACACTGTTTTTTCAATGCCCCCTCCCCCCAATCATTAATTTTTGGGCCTTTTGGGCCCCCAAAGTCCCAAAGGCCATGCCCACTCGTTCACCTATCAAGTGCCTGGCCTCCGATTCTTCCTATGTTCAGTACCCGATTTCAGGTCCAAAAAATTATGCATGTCCATCTTGAAGTCTTCAATTGTTGGGGACTTGTCTTGCTTCAATCTGGCACCTGAAAATTTTATGGAAAAACTGCAACCATTTTGAAAGTCTATCTTTTGAAGTAATTCGAATTTCCGTCTTCCACAACCACTTAGAATTGTTAGATTCGTGTCTTCAACTTTTGTTGGTCTTTAAATTTGCATCAGCCCATGACTCATCCCCAAGAATCTACTAAACTCACACTCAACGTAGGCCAACATTCATAAAAGAAGCATGTGCTATGCATCCAAGATGTATATAGAGAGTATTTTCATATCACTTCTTGTTCGAAAAGTAATAAATCACACACTATAACATGGAAATTGGGCTAAGCTAAGGCTAAACTTCATGGCTTTAATCCACCATACATCCACGAACACATTTATAATTTTTTATACTTTTCTAGTATATAAAATCTATTTTTTTCTATTTAAACTCTATTTTTATTGCTTTTTTATTTATTTATTAATAAATTACTATTTTTTAATTTTTGCTTCAATTTGATTAGGATTACTGAGATTCATCATTATCTTTCTTTTCAATCCATAAGAATAAGATTTTTCCACCCGAAATAGAAAAAAACCCTTATTTTTCACATAAATACCGTATTTTTTGCTTTTAATTATTAATAACAATCACACTTAATTATGGGTCCTCCATAATATTACTCACAGCCCTCAAAGACATATCAAACAAGGTTCATACAAATTTTCATAGCACATGCACTTCATTTGGATCATAAACTGTCAAAAACAAGCAAATTTCCTTCTTTAAATAGACATGTCGTTAAATGGTTTTAGTAAATGCATTGTACCATATTTCTTTCTTAATAAAAAATACATTTCTAATTAAAAAAATTATAAGAGTTAAATGGGGCAAATACATTAGTTGTGTGCTTTGGGTTACAAAAATTGAATGTATAGACCACCACGGACCTGTCATCGATCTCTACATAGCGCAGAACATTACTTTTTAGCATCTTGCAACAATCCGGTGCATATCGAACAAGCATTCTTCATCTCATTCTTCTCCTTATTTCACCTGCATGAATAGCCTCTTGGAGAAGAGAGAGAGAGAGAGAGCGAGAGAGAGGAGAGAGAACTAAATTTCCATCTCTACATCAAATACCGGGCAACCATTCCTCACACAAAGATTGGCAATAGGGAGCAAAAAATGGAGGAATCTACATGTACGATCAAATCCATGGGGTATTTTTCAGCCCCCCCCCAACCCCCCTCTCTACAAAATGACACGGCATGGGGGGCATCTGCTAATCACGCCATTTTTTCAATGCTCCTCTCGCCCCCCCATATCGTTAAATTTTTTAGCATTTTTGGTCCCCAAAGTCCCAAAGCCATGCCCACTCAAACTTGGCCTTTATTTTGACATATCAAGTGACCGACCTCTAGTTCCTCTAGTGTTGTTCGGTACCTGATTTTGCATCTGAAAATTTTTGCATGTCCATCTTAAAGTCCTCAACCATCAAGGACTTGTCCTACTTTGATCTAGCACTCAAAAAAATTACGAAAAAATTGCAACCACTACAAAAGTCTATCTTTTAAAGTAGTTTGAATTCCCATCTTCCACTACCACTTAAAATTGTCAGATTCTCATCTTTCGCTTCCATTGGTCTTTAAATTCTGCTTTAAATTTGCATCAATCAAAACTTATCTGATATTTTTTGGGTGTTTAAATCCCGCTCTCAATGCTATTGTCCTTTTTAAGAATTAAATCAAGCAAATCTTATATGCTAAAATATGCATAAAATTTGAATTCAAATGATATTTAATTCCCACAATCCCCTTTCCCCTACCATTTAAGATTTTGCATCAACAGGTAAAAATGCAATTGGTTGTAAGTGGGTTTATAAGGTGAAGCACAATGCAGATGGTTCTGTGAACAGATACAAGGCAAGATTAGTAGTCAAGGGGTACGCACAAACATATGGCATTGACTATGAAGAAACATTCAGTCCGGTTGCAAGGATGGCAACCGTAAGAGCAGTCATTGCTATGGCTGCATCAAAGGGATTGTCTTTACATCAGATGGATGTAAAGAATGCCTTCTTGCATGGTGATTTGCAAGAAGAGGTCTATATGGAGCAGCCACCAGGTTATGTGCATGTTGTTCATCCTGAGTTTGTTTGCAGGTTGAAGAAAGCCTTGTATGGCTTGAAGCAAGCACCTAGAGCATGGTCTGACAAGATAGGACAGTATCTTGTCACTATTGGCTTTCAAATTTCCAAGGCAGATTTCTCACTTTATGTGAGAAAAACAGAGAAAGGTATTATGCTACTTGTCATTTATGTTGATGATTTGATTATGACAGGTGACAGTGATGAAGATATCCTTCATGTGAAAATGCTATTGAAGTAGAAGTTTGAGATGAATGATTTGGGAGAGCTGCATTATTTCTTGGACATTGAGGTGATTAGATCACCAAGTGGGATACAGCTCTTGCAGAGGCAGTATGGATTGGACATGCTGTCCAAATATGGGATGACAGGCTGTAAGCCTATTTCAGTTCCTTTGGAGCAGAATGTGAAGCTGAGCACAGATGCAGGTGAGCTTCTAGAAGACCCTACTATGTACAAACGCATAGTAGGAAGTTTGATTTATATGACTATTACGAGGATAGATTTGAGCTATGTTGTTGGACTGGTAAGTCAGTTTATGTAGGCTCCAAGGAAACCACATTTGGATGCGGCTAGACGTATACTCAGGTATGTGAAGTCCACATTGTAGTATGGACTATTTTATGAGACTGGGGTTCAGATACAGTTGCATGGATACACTGATGCTGATTGGGCTGGTAGTATTTCTGATAGACGATCTACCAGTGGATATGTGTTCTCTTTTGGGAGTGCTGCAGTCACTTGGAGCAGCAAGAAACAGCCTACAGTTGCCTTGTCGAGCACAGAGGCTGAGTACAAGGGTGCACCAATGGCTGCATGTGAGGTAGCTTGGTTGCATAAGCTACTTTATGATATGCATCAGTCTACAGATGGGCCAGTTGTCATTTATTGTGACAACATGAGTAGTATACACTTGGCAAATAACCCAGTCTATCATGCTAGAACAAAGCACATTGAGGTGCATTATCACTATGTGCAAGAGAGGGTTTTACTAGGTCTTATTGATCTAGTTTATGTCAGCACAGAGGATCAGGTAGCTGACATATTCACGAAGGCATTAGGCGCAGAGAAGCTGCGCAAGTTCAGAGACCTGCTTGGTGTGCAGGAATTGGGATTGAGCTCGAGGGGGAGTGTTGAGATATCGAGCTCCACTCGTGATACGCCAGGGTGACCGTTGTGTATTTATGTCACCGACTTGTCAGTTGCAGACGCGGTTGGTACACCGCCCATGAATAATAGCTACATGATACCTATCCTTATCTACTCTAGTTCGTGGCTCAGTTAGTATGCCACCTTAGTTGGTTGAGTTTGGTTTGAGACCCATACATAGGGTTCTTTTATTTTTTTGTACTTGAGTTCTTTTGGCTTACACAACTAAGAAGAGGAAAACTATTTTTCAGCCTCCACCCTTGTGTGTATTCCCCCATTATGCAAGCAAGAAAGCTTCAAGTGAGACTCCTTCTTTCTCTCCCACAATCTTGACAGAAACTACATCCGCCACTTTGAGCGAGCTTTAATGTTTGCCTTAAATTAACAAAATTTGGCACATTTTTGGGCTTAAAACTGACAGCGACCAAGTGGCACTTGCATTACTCCTAAGCATCCTCTTGTTGGTAATAGACCTACTATTCGCAGCACCATTGCAACTTCAACTCTCATAGAACATCTAACTCCTGTCTCGACAGAACGCAACACAACAACCAAGTTCATCAATAGTAGGGTACACTAGACAACGTAGGGCCATGTGCAAGTCAAACTCCTCCAAAGAGTTCACAAAATGACCATTATCCAAGGAGGGGGCCAAGTCAATTCAATGTCTCTGAGCCACAGCAATCATGGTGGCAAAGCCAGTTGCTTGAGAGCCAGCTCCTCACAAGTTTGCTTCATTGCACGTGCAAATCTCTTTAACATGGCAAGGTGGGTCTTCAAGACAGGGTTATTGGTGGTGGACCTTGACCTACCAGAGCACTAACCAACCATTATTTCCCAAGAGGCAAGTGTACACCATCTTGCTCTATTGCCAATTGTTTTGAGCCCTTTTCCATGGTGGCAAGATCCTGATCGTCATCCTTAACAAGACCATCTATACCCAGTTGTGCTTGTTGAGAATCAGCAATCACACTCACTAAACAGCCTCTTTTGTATGGAGCTTCAGGGTCAAGGAATATGCAGGCTAACTTATCCCATATGCACAATGGTGCCTACTACAGTTTCCTACTTTCCTATAAAGCATTGTACTTGCTTCCTTTTCTTAATGCAATGATAGTACTCTTTTCTTTTCAGTGAAGTGTCAGTGTCATTGTCCACATACACAAGATTATGTTTATGAGTCCAAGTCTCAATCTTGGAACCTAATTCACTTGTGTAACAAACAGTGTCTTGGTCTTCTCCATCATGAGTCCACTCTTCTCTTTCCATCCGCCATAACCAACTGCCATGCTCTAGATCCCGTAACCTTAACAATGCTTTTGTCACATCCAAGGAGACCAGATTGGCAGAAATGCCTTGAAATTGAGTCTAGAATTGCTAGTCAACCCTAATGGCAAAAATTGAACCTATCCTACCGGCTAACTAGGTGATATTGGAGCCTCCAAATGAGCAAGGTCCAAACCAAAGTGGGGCTTCTAAGCCCCATATGGTAGGAATAAATAGGTGAAGTGTTGTTTGCACATTGCCTACATTGTTCATATGACAATGGATCAAGTTGTCACCCTCTTGCACTCATGGAGCATTCTCTTTTGTAGCACATCCACCCAATTGAGACACAGATGATCTTCCAAGAAGAACATCGAGGCCACCTTCTTCAAGACATTGAAGGTCTTGGCCTACATATAAAGGGCCTCCATGAAAATTTTTAACACATCCTATTTTTCTTTATTAGTCTCCTACATCACACGAAACCTATATTTTCCAAACACATGAGGGCCAAAAAAAGCATCAATCTATGGGGCGTTGAGGATAGTGGGTGGTTCCTTGTCACCACCAGTAGGCAACATCAACCGCTCCTAGATGTGTTGCATAGTAAGATCATAACAAGCCCTACCCAATTGCACCACATGGCTCTAAATAAGTTCTACGATAATGGCCTCAACCTCTAGATGCACAAGTGTCACACTCCATGACAAGGCAATGAAGGCTTCCAAGTGCAAAGAACAAACCTAGGGGCATATGCCTCCAAATTCTTTGGTAGCATAGGTGCCATCCTATCAAAAGCTATTGTGTTGCCCACCGTGGTATTAGGGAAAATCATATAAAAGAGAAGCACACAAGAAGGGAGGAAAATACTGACAAGAGAGGGCAAGCATAAAGCAATAAGGTAAGAATAAACCCAAGTGCAAAGAAGAATGGCATTTGAATGTTGCTTGGCCAATGATCAAGGGTTGAAAAGTATGCACCAATGTATGTTTGCCACATCACAGCCACCCGCCGTATGAGGTGTCATTAGTACCACTCACAAAGCATAGCCTCATATTCCCACCAAAATGAATATTTCTATTTGAATAGGGCAAAGGAAAAGGATTTGGTATGGTTGCTTCATTTAGCTTGCAATAATCCACACATATTTGGAGCTTCTAATTATTTTTGGGAATAATAACTATAGGAGAAATCCATTATGCTCAATGCAATGGAGCAATAAGCCCTAGCCAAAGTAACTGGCCTAATTCTTCCTTCACCAACTTTGCCATATGTGAATTCATCTCGTACCATTGCATATAAACCAAAACTAAATCTGGTTTAAGTGGAATCCGATGTTGGTAGAAATGCAAATCCAAGTCTTTCATATCAGAATAATCCAAAGCAAAGACATCTTTAAATTCATGGAGTAAGGAGATTATCTTCTCCTGAAACTCTAGAGCCAAGTGGGCATTGATTTTTATAAGATTAATATCATCCAAACCTAGATAGACTATATCAAGTTCATATTCAGTGACTCTTGTCACCTTCGGCCTCAAACTCCCTTTCTTTCTACAATAGTTTTGCCAATTAGATTTGGCAATTTCCGCAACTTCAACATCATCATCTCCTGAATTTGGAACATTTGATTCCACTAGTTGCTACCCTAATGCTACCTCTTGCACTTTCAAAACATCCTCTAGAAGGAAAGGAAACACCAATGACAAACTAAGATATTGCTGACTAATTTGCAAGACATCCACCAAATAGAAAGGCTCTAGATTAGTATTAGCTACAAAGAAAGTGGCTTCCTCATCATCATCCAAGCCCTCCACCAAATTGACTATCTCTACTACCATCATCTTGAATGCTAGAGGTCGGGGAGAAACCTTGTTTAATGAGAAATGAACATTTTGATGACCAGAGAAAAATGGCCAATTGAGATCTCAATTCCAATTATGGTTGAGTCTAGCTTACCTCAACCAAGGCTTGCCTAGAAAGAGCTGATAATCTTCTCCTACCTATTCCATGTTTAGCACCACTAACAAAACCAAAAAAGGGGATACCAACCACTTCGATTAGCACAGATGAAAGGATACCCAGTGGCTACACTCGTTGATTAGCCGTAAATAAAAAATGGGACTTGGCTCTAATCCATCAATCCAAAAGCTTTGCATGTTGCCACCATAAAGATATTGAACATCATTAATGACATTGCTGCCACATCATATAGAGATGACCAAAATGGTCAGATGTGACAAGGGACTTGGAGCAACAAGCTCTTGTTACACCTTCTAGTTTTCTTTTTATGTTACTTCCATTGTCATAGACACAACCGCCTACATGGGTTGTATAAGAGAATCAAGTTGAATGATTCTTAAGAGATGGTCCTTAAAGGCCAAAACTAGATTCAACAAATGACCCAAAGGAATAGAGATGGAGAATGACAAACACCCTAAGTTTTTCATAGATTGCATTAGACTAAATTTGGTTGGTATTATTCCACTGATGAATCGCCCAGATCTATGGGTTAGTATACATGCAATGAAACATGAATGGGCTACATATCTTGCATTGCTACCAATTTTGTTGTAGGTCATCTCACCATCTAATGACAAATAGCCTCGTGTTCCACCCATGACAAACCTATAGGGTTGTCAGATGTTGCTTTAAGATTTTTACTAGTGTAGTGGGAGCTCACGCTCAACCGCCAAGACCCACGGACCGCTTATTGCTTCAAGCGTTTCAAGCGAGCTCTAATGGCTATCTCTTACCTAGCCGACGCACCGTCGATCCTATGAGTGTAGTGAGCTTACCTTGATGCCGATACGAGTTGCCTCCTCTCTCACACACCCCGATAGCTCCACAATCCTAGATGCGAGATCAAGCATCCTCAAGCCTCCTTCATCTCCAAGCTCCATCCTCCATAGCCACGCGTGCGAGAAAAGAGAAGAGAAGAGAAGAAGAGAAGAGGAGATGGTGAAGAGCTTCATCCTCTTGATCCCTCACTCTCACACACTCACTGCCTCACACTCTCACACTCCCTCTCTCAAGAGCACACACAAGCAAGAAGATGAGGAGAAGAGAAGAAGAAGAGAGCTCTTGTTAGCCACACACCAAAGAATGAGCTTCCATTCATTTTTTGAACTTTATATACAAGCCCTAAAATCCCATGGGTACCCATCCCTTTTTTACATGACTGGCCATTGTGGCAAGGTCCTTTTTCCATTTCCCTCTTCTAGCCTTATGCCTCTAGCCTACACTCGTCTAATATTTTACAATTGGCATAGGAGGGAGCCTAGCGCTCTTTTACAAGAGTTTTCCAAGTTTTTTGAGGTGCCTTTCATTTAAAATTGTGCTTTTTGCCTCGGCTTAGCTTTGGAGGTCACCTGTGTGTCTTTGCTCTTTTTCCATGTTTTTTTCTGCTTTTTTCTTCCCTTTTCCGCCATTTTAACTTGGGGTTAACATTACCCCCTCCTAGACGAGTGCCAGTCCCATTGCACTTCTGTGTTGTTGTAGGTTGGCAAGAAATTGGCCAAGTGGTGTAAAGGTGAGGGCCACTTGGAGACTCAGGTGCTTGTGGAAGCTGTGAAATAATTTTTATCAGAGAATACAAATGGATATTGCGTGGTTGACGAGGGCCTCCGAAGTTGGTGGTTTGTTGCTTTTTGTGATGCCTGAAAGAAGAAGGTGTGGTGATGTTCCTAAGGGGAGTGCCTACTTCATTGTGTTAGTGCATTGTGCTCGTGCTAGTGGAATGGGAAGAGGGGTCTAACCGCAGGAAAGCCTGGGTGATGTCCCACACTTGAGGACCCCATTTGTGCCAAGGGAGGTGCGGTGCAAGTGGCTTAGGGTGATAGCTCTAACCATAGGCAAGTGTTACCTCCCTAGGTATGTCCTGCCCTTGATGTGCCCTAAGCGTGAAGTGGGGGAGCAAAAGGGCTAGGGGTTAGGAGTGGAGCCAGCTGACCAAAGCCACTAGGCACGCCTAACTTGAGAACCCCTAGGTGCAGTGATCGTACTTTATGTGGTAGTAAGTGCTTCTGCAAGTGGGCTATGTTGTCCAGTCAGTGGAGAGTGTTTTTCGTGCTTTTCCTTTCATGCTGTTCTTTTTTTTGCTTTTATTTTTCTTTTTTTTTTTAAAGTTACAGTAGTGGAATGACAGCCAGGGCCTAATTCTCTTTCATCTGAATGAGGAGGGGAAGGGGGTCGTATGGATTTTCTCAAAAATGGGTAGCTTTGCATGTATCCTTTCAGATTCATGCGGACGTGGAGAGAGGTGGTGGAGAGGAAAGGGTGATTGCATCTAGTAAACTGGCTGTCATTCATGTCTTCTAGGAGGGCTAGGCAAAAAGAGGGGAGGAGACTAGCTCTCATCATTAAACGAGCCATGGCACAGCTGTCAATGGCATTAGGGTCGAAGAAGAGGGGAGGTAGGCCCGCCATGCTCTTGTGGAGTCCGGTCCTGCTTAAGTAATAGCTTAAGTAATCTAAGTTAGTTACATGTAGTTACAAAAGCTGGATCGGGGCATGAAGAGAAATCTGCGAGGAAGTGCGTCATAGAGTCATCTAGGCTTTCTGAGTTAAAGGAGAGGGCATGTTTGAAGGATACTACATTGGAGTTATTAATGGGAAAGTCGTAACGCCCGTGGAGGGTGGTATCAAAATCCATACCTACCCTTCGAGGGTACACCATGTATGTGGGGTTGTTCCTCTTGAAGGGCAGCATGTTACAAAACGCCATCCAGGCAAGCATACTAATGTTGCACACTCACCTCCTCCACAGGGGTTGGCTTTTATAGCCCTGTACTGTATGTGAAACTTCAAAAACTTTGTTTTGCCAGTAGTCAGCCTCTTCAATTCCCCAAGATGTGGGGGTCTTCTCTCTCTCTCTTCTAGCCACTTTTGCCCTAGTCGGCCACCAATCACGATCACCTCCTCCAATACCTTAAGCACCAAGAACCTCCGCAGGCTATTGGGCAGGAGAAAGCTAAAGGTGAATGGATCCTTTTCTTTTTCTCATCTCTCCCAAACCACTAGCTCTGCGTGGAATCCAGCTAGGATGTCATCAGGGCAAGGTGGGAGCGGTGCGGACGGTTGCATGGCTGGCTTGGCCCTTAACTGCTTCCTGTCTTCTTCAACTAACTTCCTGCGTCTCTCTTTAAGTGCGACTTGTCTCTCTGCAGATGGGTCCTCCTATTGTTGCTCTTGAGACTGCGGTGAGGGGGGTTGTGGGATCACATCCTCTCTGAATCTGTCCATGTCAAATTCAAGTTCTACTTCCTCCCCCTGCTAGTCTCCTTGTTGTGCTCCCTCTTCAAATCCTATGGCATCTATTTCCTGGGGGGTTAGGCCGGCCAGCAGTAGGTATTTCCTTTGCTCTTCCAGGCTGAGTCTAACCTCCACAGGTTGGGGTGGCATCTACAATCCTGCATGCAAGGCTCTACGTGCAATGTTAAGCTTCTTTTGTGCCACCTCCAACAATTCTCCCTCCTCTGGGCCGGTGGTGTCCATGATTGTGTTGAGGAAGGCCTTTTGTTGGGCACCGAAGGCCACCTGGGCGGCTTCTGCCTTGTTCTCTGCGATGATCTTCTCTTTTTCCACCAGAGCAAGGCACCATGCCAGTGTCTTCACCCTTCTTTCATTTTGCATGGCCCACTCCTCTACTCTCTTGTTCATCTCTTCTAGGCTCTCTCCTTGCCTTAGAGCCAGGGTCGTGAGCCTTTATTCTGTCAAGATTGTGGGAGAGAAGGAAGGAGTCTCGCTTGAAGCTTTCTTGCTTGCACAATGGGGGAAGACACACAAGGGTGGAGGCTGAAAACAGTTTTCCTCTTCTTAGTTGTGTAAGCCAAAAGAACTCAAGTACAAAGAAATAGAAGAACCCTAGATATGGGTCTCAAACCAAACTCAACTAACTAAGGTGGCATACTAACTGAGCCACGAACTAGAGTAGATAAGGATAGCTATCATGTAGCTATTATTCAGGGGCGGTGTACCAACCGCATCTGCAACTGACAAGTCGGTGACATAAATACACAACGGTCACCCTGGCGTATCACGAGTGGAGCTCGATATCTCAACACTCCCCCTCGAGCTCAATCCCAATTCCTGCACACCAAGCAGGTCTCTGAACTTGCGCAGCTTCTCTGTGCCCAATGCCTTCGTGAATATGTCAGCTACCTGATCCTCTGTGCTGACATAAACTAGATCAATAAGACCTAGTAAAACCCTCTCTCGCACATAGTGATAATGCACCTCCATGTGCTTTGTTCTAGCATGATAGACTGGGTTATTTGCCAAGTGTATACTACTCATATTGTCACAATAAATGACAACTGGCCCATCTGTAGACTGATGCATATCATAAAGTAGCTTATGCAACCAAGCTACCTCACATGCAGCCATTGCTGCACCCCTGTACTCAGCCTCTGTGCTCGACAAGGCAACTGTAGGCTGTTTCTTGCTGCTCCAAGTGATTGCAGCACTCCCAAAACAGAATACATATACACTGGTAGATCGTCTATCAGAAATACTACCAGCCCAATCAGCATCAGTGTATCCATGCAACTGTATCTGAACCCCAGTCTCATAAAATAGTCCATACTGCAATGTGGACTTCACATACCTGAGTATGCGTCTAGCCGCATCCAAATGTGGTTTCCTTGGAGCCTGCATAAACTGACTTACCAATCCAACAGCATAGCTCAAATCTGGCCTGGTAATAGTCATATAAATCAAACTTCCTACTATGCGTCTGTACATAGTAGGGTCTTCTAGAAGCTCACCTGCATCTGTGCTCAGCTTCACATTTTGCTCCAAAGGAACTGAAATAGGCTTACAGCCTGTCATCCCATATTTGGACAGCATGTCCAATCCATACTGCCTCTGCAAGAGCTGTATCCCACTTGGTGATCTAATCACCTCAATGCCCAAGAAATAACGCAGCTCTCCCAAATCCTTCATCTCAAACTTCTGCTTCAATAGCATTTTCACATGAAGGATATCTTCAACACTGTCACCTGTCATAATCAAATCATCAACATAAATGACAAGTAGCATAATACCTTTCTCTGTTTTTCTCACATAAAGTGAGAAATCTGCCTTGGAAATCTGAAAGCCAATAGTGACAAGATACTGTCCTATCTTGTCAGACCATGCTCTAGGTGCTTGCTTCAAGCCATACAAGGCTTTCTTCAACCTGCAAACAAACTCAGGATGAACATCATGCACATAACCTGGTGGCTGCTCCATATAGACCTCTTCTTGCAAATCACCATGCAAGAAGGCATTCTTTACATCCATCTGATGTAAAGACCATCCCTTTGATGCAGCCATAGCAATGACTGCTCTTACAGTTGCCATCCTTGCAACTCGACTGAATGTTTCTTCATAGTCAATGCCATATGTTTGTGCATACCCCTTGACTACTAATCTTGCCTTGTATCTGTTCACAGAACCATCTGCATTGTGCTTCACCTTATAAACCCACTTACAGCCAATTGCATTCTTACCTTTAGGCAAAGGTACTAACTCCCATGTAGCATTTTCTTCCAAGGCATCCATTTCTTCATCCATGGCTTTCTCCCATTTTTCTTTTCCCATGGCTTGCTCAAAAGATGTGGGTTCTGGTTCCTGTATCACTTTGACCATATATGCATAGTGAATGGCTGTAAATCCATCATATTTCAGCCTATCCACAGGATACCTAGCTCTCGTAGACCTGCGCAAAGTAGGTTCACTCCCAGGTGCTCTCAAAACATCCCTGGTCTTCCTTACTCCAGGTGTAACAATAGAAGGAATACCCAACTCATCATCAATGCTCTGTTCTGAGCCACTGGATTCACCATCCACATAAGAGTGACCTGCATTCACATCAAACATGGGCTGATCAACCTTCTCTTTTCCTTTTCGTGATACCTGCATACCACTATCTGCATTGCTTTGAGAAGATTCTCCTGATCTCAATCTGCCTGTCCATGGCGAAGAATGTGAACCACTGCTAGAGGACGCTCCAGGTCCACTAATATTTTGTGACTGCTGCTGTGAATTCTGTGTAGCATTACCATTTTGTGCATCTTCATCATCAATCACATTTACTGGTTTATACCAGCTACTCATCTCATCAAAAACAACATCTCTGCTCACTGTAAACTTACGAGTAGAAGGGTTATAACATCTATACCCTTTTTGCTGCAGAGAGTAACCAATAAAGATGCACTTCTCAGCTTTTGGATCCAACTTGGATCTCAGCTCATCTGGCACATGTACATAGGCAATGCAACCAAAAATTTTCAAATGAGAAATATGTGGTTTCCTACCAGTATACCTCTCCTCTGGAGTCATTCCATGTATTGCTGCAGTGGGAGTCCTGTTCATTATGTAGACTGCTGTAGCAACTGCTTCAGCCCAATAAAAATCTGGCAAGTCTTTTTCATTGAGCATGGCACGAGATACCTCTCCAATATGCCTGTTTTTCCTTTCTGCAATTCCATTTTGTTGTGGGGTATAACTGCATGAATATTGCTGCTTTATGCCATGCTCCTGCAAGAACTTTGCAAACTCATTTGAGAGGTACTCTCCCCCTCCATCTGACCTTAGGCATTTTATTTGTAGACCTGTTTCTTTTTCAGCCATAGCTTTAAGAGTTTTGAAATGCCCAAAAACTTCACTTTTCTTTTTCATAAAATACACCCAAACTTTTCTGCTATAGTCATCAATAAAAGTGACAAAATAATGACAGCCTCCAAGAGATGCAGCTTTAGTAGTCCACACATCAGAGTGGATTAATTCCAATGGCTTCTCACTCTCTTGAACATGTCTAGGAAATGGTTTCCTTGCCTGTTTTCCAAACTGACAGGCTTCACATACCTTATGCATTTCTGCAACCTTGAATTTCGGCAAACCTGCAACAATATTTTGGGCCTGCATTGATTTAAGCCGCTGTACATTAACATGACCAATGCGTTTATGCCAGATATCAATATCTGCAACTACACCGGTCCCATGTGCAAACATTGCTGCACTCAATTCAGACATGTCTGCATCCAACGTAAACATTCTGCCCTTCTTCTTTCCTTTTGCTATCAAGTGACCTTTATTTTTCATATCCTCAACAAAGCATCCATGAGGATTAAATCTGACCTGCAAGCCCTGTTCAACCATTTGACCAACAGAAACCAGATTCTTGGTGATATTCGGGACATGAAATACATCGGACAGGTATTTCTTTTTCCCATCCTGCATAGACAAGGGAATTTTTCCAATCTGCACAATAGGATGTGCAGTATCATCACCAGTCTCCACAAATCCTGGTTTTTCCATTTTTCTTGCATCCTCCATCCATTCTGCATGACCTGTCATGTGGTTTGATGCACCTGAGTCAACATACCATACATCATTGCTTTCTTCTGTACTTGTCACAGAATTGTTCATGTGCTGCACCATGAACAAATGCTCATTTCTGTCATCACCCTGTCTACTAGAAGATGCATAATTCCCTTGTTGCAGTTTTCCATTCATGATGTCATTCTGCTTTTTATAGCAGTCTTTAGCCATATGACCCATTTTACCACAGTAGTAGCATTCAACATTATTGTTTGCATTTTGACCTCTTTGCCATCCACCACGACCTCTTTGGCTCCCCCTGCCTCTAGAGTTACCACGTCCTCCTCCATAGGACTGGTTTTCTTGAGTTTGCTGCATATTCTGATTTCTACCATGGCCTCCAAATCGGCCTCCTCTACCTCTGCCTCTACCTCTTCCAGCATTTGAGTAGAAGACAGCTTCTTTTGAAGTTCCTCCTGAAGAAGATGCACCACCATTTCTCTGCTCCTCAGAAATTAGAAGAGCAATCAACTCCTCAAAATCAGGAAATCTTTCACGAACTGAAATGGATGTCCGAAACTGTGCATAATCCTTTCCTAGACCATTCAAGGTCACGGAAACTAAATCATCATCTTCCACTGGCGACCCAATGGAAGCAAGTGCATCTGCAATCTTCTTCACCTTCATGTGGTAGTCGTTGATGCTCATATTTTCTCTTTGCACATTGTGCAACTCTTGCTTGAGCTGCATTTTCCTGGCTTGTGTATTTGTGCTATACATTTTTTACAAAGTATCCCATGCCTCCTTTGGCGTACTTGCATCTTGAATATGCACAATCATAGAGTCTGAAATGCTGATAGACAGCCAGTACATAACTTTCCTAGCTCTCTCATGCCATGTTTTAAATGCCTGCATTTGTTGTTGATTGGGAACATCAGGAAGAACTGGTTCTTCTTCATTTCCTGCAACAAATTTCCAATATCCTTTTCCCATAAGGAAATTCGTCATTCTAAACTTCCATGCCTGGAAGTTGTTCTTGTCAAGCTTTTCAGTGACAATCTGTGAAAGAGAATCAGACGCCATTAAAGAATACTGCAAGAAATTCTGTCACTGCAAAAAACACAGCTTCACCCTGAAATGGCCTCAAATCTGCAAAACTGGCGAAAGTGGTATTTGACCACACAGTCACTTCCTAGTGACGATTTTGCATAAACAGGAACCAAGGATGATTCTGAAACTCCCAATGTCTCTGCGCACAAGCATACGATGCAATTTCTACAGTAACTTTTCACCGACCTGTAGAACAGTGGCTGCACAGCATAAAACTGAGCCTTTTCCTGAGTGCGTGCAGAAAACTTCCGTCTGCAAAACAGGCCCCGAAAATGGCCTCAAATCAAAAAAACAAGGTCGCCAAGGGCTAAAGCTTTCTCCCGCAGCATATACTGCCCTCTTGCTTCACCGCGAAGGGCGTCTCAACCTGAGACAATGCACTCCTGCAATTTCCGGCTGTGCTACCTGCAGAGATCTGCTCCCAAAACAGAAAATGAAAGCAACACTGCTCCTCTTACCAGACCACCGCGAGCTTGGCTTGCTTTCTTGAGCTCCTTACCACGAACAAGGCTCTGATACCATGTCAAGATTGTGGGAGAGAAGGAAGGAGTCTCGCTTGAAGCTTTCTTGCTTGCACAATGGGGGAAGACACACAAGGGTGGAGGCTGAAAACAGTTTTCCTCTTCTTAGTTGTGTAAGCCAAAAGAACTCAAGTACAAAGAAATAGAAGAACCCTAGATATGGGTCTCAAACCAAACTCAACTAACTAAGGTGGCATACTAACTGAGCCACGAACTAGAGTAGATAAGGATAGCTATCATGTAGCTATTATTCAGGGGCGGTGTACCAACCGCATCTGCAACTGACAAGTCGGTGACATAAATACACAACGGTCACCCTGGCGTATCACGAGTGGAGCTCGATATCTCAACATATTCTTGGTCTTCCTGTTCTCTGACTAGTTTCTCCCTGTTCTTCTTTTTTGGAGTTCAGCTAATCGATCACGAACTCGATCTCGTTCTACTGCTACTCCATGTTCTATTTTCTTTCCTCATCCCTGCCATTGAGCTCAGCCATAAGTGCTTGGACTTTGGCGGTTTTTGCAATGAGCTCATCATACTGCATGATCAGGAGCTTGTGTTCTCTCTGCATTTTCACAAGTTCATGTGTTTCATTGTCTAGTAGTTGCCTCCAGTGCTCTTCCCTATCGTCCTTAGCCTTCACTTCTTGCTTGAGATCCGAGATCTCCCTTTGCTGCATGTCTATCATTCTAGTTTTGTCAAGTTGGAAGGTAGCTACTGACTCCTTTTCAGCCGCCAACTCAGCCACAGCTATCTTTCGTTTCTCCTTAGCTTTCTCCAATTGGGAGAGTAGCTCAGCAACGTACTCATCGTAGTTAGCTGATGGCATCATCGTTGTGTGTATTGGTGATGTCGAGGCTTCCACCTTCTGTCATTTAGGGTCTTGCCTTGATTCTGCATCAGTGGTTGGCCTCTTTTGCCCTGTGGCCGTAGTTTCGGTGCTTTGTCCCTGGTCCATTTCTTTGTTGATGAGGTATTGCATCCATGCCACGAAATTTGAAACATCGGCACTGGTCAGGATGCTGGGGGTGATGGTGGTTGGTTCGGTGGGAGGCACCATGAGGGGAGGAATCGGGTGAATTGGGGCTTTGCCCTTGCCCTCAATGATAGCGGGCGGCATGATTTCCGGTGCTTGTGTGCTAGAACTAGGCCCTTCTTCTCTTTGCGGGCTTAGATTCCCCAATTCATCTGCCTTGCTTTGTTGTTCGATAGACCGGCGTGTAGCCTTAGCCAGATCTTCTTCCACCTTTCTTCTTAGTTCCTCTTCTTCCTTAGCGGCTTTTCTTTGCCTTTCTGCTTTTTTTTTTGTGTTCTTTCTTCTTTTTGTCTTTTTCTTCCTTTTCCTTCTTTTTCTCTCCTCAACCTCCTATTTTGACGCCTTCTTTGCCTTCTGTAATTCCTCCTTTTCATTTTCTTCTTCTTCTCCCTCTCCTTGGCCTCCTTAAGGGATTCTTTTTTGGCCCTTTCCAAGTCCTCTTTCTCCTTCTTGCGGCTCATCATTTTTCTTCCTTTGGGTTGTTTTCTTCTTGGGTTTCTTGGTCATCTTCTTGCTTTTCTGTTCTTCCCCTTTTTCCTTGGTCTCAGTTCTGTCGGTGGACCCTTCTTTGTCCTGGTGAGGGGGCGACCTATCCGGCGTTTCTCCTTCTCCTTCTTCTACATTTTGTGTCTCCTTTACTGCCTCCTGGATGAGCACAGTCAAAATGCTTCTGTATCCGATAAATGAGGCCTTGGATGAGGCCTTCTTCCTTTCTGTGGCCTTGGAAGCTGGAGACTCTCCACCTACTGGCATACTTCCCAAAGCCAGTGCTTTAGCCACCTGGTCGATGGTTTTGTGGACATACCCATTCCAGTTGACTTCATCTAAGGTGTGGGCTACTACATTCTCCAGCACAGGCACACTGATTGGATGCATTAAGGCATTGTAGCACTAGCTGGAGAAGAGTGCATGCACTAGCTTTGTCTATAGCCTATTGGCTTCAGCATCAGGGATGTTGTGGATGTTGATACAGTCATTGGTTAGCACCTCCTCCCTTTTCATTTTCAGCATGGTGTAGACATCCCTTTTCTATTTTTTCTCTATCTTCAGTTCCAATCCCAACGCCTTCTCCACCAAGGCTGGGTTCAAGTGCACCTGTACATGTTTAGCATTTTCTCCCCTTTCCACCATCACGGTGCCGCACTCCTGGTCGGGGTTGTATGTCCTGAGAAACTCCACACATTTCGTGTGGTCAGGCTCTTATGCAAATTTCTCTAGGTACTTGGTGAGGTTATACTGCTCGACGACTCTCTTGACTGATTCCTCCTTCAACACTACTTCTTTGATATTCCAGATGGTCTAAAACTTCAGTTGATTGTAGTCGCGATTTTCTAGGGATATGCCATACTGCGCTCTTTCCTCCTCCGTGAACGGGAGTTGGCGGGCACGGTCTTGTTGCGAAATTTTATGTTCCTGTCATAAACCGTAATTTTCATTAGTGCTTTCCACATAGTAATTTGCTGATTGCTGAAAAAGAAAAACTCTATGCTTTTTGAATGAATTCATTAAGAGCTAATGTAGATTTTCCTTTTCAGACTTTGACTTTTTGCCCTTTACTTCAAAGTTTCCATGCCCTTTTTCCTACCCCATCCGTTTTTCATAATACATGTTTATGTGTTTCACTAATTTTGATTTGATTGGCCTGATTTGATTCACCTTACCCCCTCCCCTTCCAGCTTGAGAAGAATCCTTCCTAGGATTTAGGGTCAGAAGGGCAAGGGCATTCGGCATGGTGGTGTAGGAGTTACTTGTGAAGGAGCCAATTATAGAACTGGGGGTTGTATTCTAAGTGAGCTTCACGGTCCAGATCAAAGGGTCAAATCCCCACTTGCGTGATGTATGTGAGAACATTTGTTAGGAAGTCACCAGAGTTGACACGGCTAGCAATGTGTAACTCTTCCTCAGTCAACAAGCGATCGAGGTAGGGGTGTCCTTTGATGTGTTCTTCCATGGGTCGGCCCCAAAGAGTGGTTAACACTCTATACGAGGTTGGCGTGACATATGTGGGGTCGTATTCCGCTATTTTGATAGCGCGGCGTTGCTCAGCATTGGTCATTATGTGGCACCCTTCAACTTCCCATTTAGCCCAAGAGTGTACCAATGCCTCAAGAACGGGGAGTCAGTATCAGCAAGCTTTGATAACACTGTGATTTCTTGATCAGTGATAGTAGAAGTGGTTCGCTAATCGTATGACGTGATGAGATGTTGTTTGATGGCTTGCTCCTTGGAGATCTCGCTGTTGAGCAATTCAGCAACAACCGAGCGAGAAGCTTTTGCGAATGCAAATTCAAAGGTCTCCCAGGAGCATGGCATCGTTTTAACTTCAGTTGCAAGGGGTTCTTCCAATAGTCCTAAGTCCAAGTAGTCATAGCTTAGTGCTAGCGACATGAAGGTGGTGTCTAGTCGTTTAATGCATTCCACTGTCAAGATTGTGGGAGAGAAGGAAGGAGTCTCACTTGTAGCTTTCTTGCTTGCACAATGGGGGAATACACACAAGGGTGGAGGCTGAAAATAGTTTTCCTCTTCTTAGTTGTGTAAGCCAAAAGAACTCTAGTACAAAGAAATAGAAGAACCCTAGATATGGGTCTCAAACCAAACTCAACTAACTAAGGTGGCATACTAACTGAGCCATGAACTAGAGTAGATAAGGATAGCTATCATGTAGCTATTATTTAGGGGCGGTATACCAACCGCATCTGCAACTGACAAGTAGGTGACATAAATACACAACGGTCACCCTGGCGTATCACGAGTGGAGCTCGATATCTCAACACTCCCCCTCGAGCTCAATCCCAATTCCTGCATACCAAGCAGGTCTCTGAACTTGCGCAGCTTCTCTGTGCCCAATGCCTTCGTGAATATGTCAGCTACCTGATCCTCTATGCTGATATAAACTAGATCAATAAGACCTAGTAAAACCCTCTCTCGCACATAGTGATAATGCACCTCAATGTGCTTTGTTCTAGCATGATAGACTGGGTTATTTGCCAAGTGTATACTACTCATGTTGTCACAATAAATGACAACTGGCCCATCTGTAGACTGATGCATATCATAAAGTAGCTTATGCAACCAAGCTACCTCACATGCAGCCATTGCTGTACCCCTGTACTCAGCCTCTGTGCTCGACAAGGCAACTGTAGGCTGTTTCTTGCTACTCCAAGTGACTGCAGCACTCCCAAAAGAGAACACATATCCACTGGTAGATCATCTATCAGAAATACTACCAGCCCAATCAGCATCAGTGTATCCATGCAACTGTATCTAAACCCCAGTCTCATAAAATAGTCCATACTGCAATGTGGACTTCACATACCTGAGTATGCGTCTAGCCGCATCCAAATGTGGTTTCCTTGGAGCCTACATAAACTGACTTACCAATCCAACAGCATAGCTCAAATCTGGCCTGGTAATAGTCATATAAATCAAGCTTCCTACTATGCGTCTGTACATAGTAGGGTCTTCCAGAAGCTCACCTGCATCTGCGCTCAGCTTCACATTCTGCTCCAAAGGAACTGAAATAGGCTTACAGCCTGTCATCCCATATTTGGACAGCATGTCCAATCCATACTGCCTCTGCAAGAGCTGTATCCCACTTGGTGATCTAATCACCTCAATGCCCAAGAAATAACGCAGCTCTCCCAAATCCTTCATCTCAAACTTCTGCTTCAATAGCATTTTCACATGAAGGATATCTTCAACACTGTCACCTGTCATAATCAAATCATCAACATAAATGACAAGTAGCATAATACCTTTCTCTGTTTTTCTCACATAAAGTGAGAAATCTGCCTTGGAAATCTGAAAGCCAATAGTGACAAGATACTGTCCTATCTTGTCAGACCATGCTCTAGGTGCTTGCTTCAAGCCATACAAGGCTTTCTTCAACCTGCAAACAAACTCAGGATGAACAGCATGCACATAACCTGGTGGCTGCTCCATATAGACCTCTTCTTGCAAATCACCATGCAAGAAGGCATTCTTTACATCCATCTCATGTAAAGACCATCCCTTTGATGCAGCCATAGCAATGACTGCTCTTACGGTTGCCATCCTTGCAATCGGACTGAATGTTTCTTCATAGTCAATGCCATATGTTTGTGCATACCCCTTGACTACTAATCTTGCCTTGTATCTATTCACAGAACCATCAGCATTGTGCTTCACCTTATAAACCCACTTACAGCCAATTGCATTCTTACCTTTAGGCAAAGGTACCAATTCCCATGTAGCGTTTGCTTCCAAGGCATCCATGGCTTTCTCCCAGTTTTCTTTTCCCATGGCTTGCTCAAAAGAAGTGGGTTATGGTTCCTGTATCACCTTGACCATATAAACATAGTGAATGGCTGTAAATCCATCATATTTCAACCTATCCACAGGATACCTAACTCTCGTAGACCTGTGCAAAGTAGGTTCACTCCCAGGTGCTCTCAAAACATCCCTGGTCTTCCTTACTCCAGGTGTAACAATAGAAGGAATACCCAACTCATCATTAATGCTCTGTTCTGAGCCACTGGATTCACCATCCACATAAGAGTGACATGCATTCACATCAAACATGGGCTGATCAACCTTCTCTTTTCCTTTTCGTGATACCTGCATACCACTATCTGCATTACTTTGAGAAGATTCTCCTGATCTCCATCTGCCTGTCCATGGCGAAGAATGTGAACCACTGCTAGAGGACGCTCCAGGTCCACTAATATTTTGTGACTGCTGCTGTGAATTTTGTGCAGCATTACCATTTTGTGCATCTACATCATCAATCACATTTACTGGTTTATACCAGCTACTCATCTCATCAAAAACAACATCTCTGCTCACTGTAAACTTATGAGTAGAACGGTTATAGCATCTATACCCTTTTTGCTGCAGAGAGTAACCAATAAAGATGCACTTCTCAGCTTTTGGATCCAACTTGGATCTCAGCTCATCTGGCACATGTACATAGGCAATGCAACCAAAAATTTTCAAATGAGAAATATCTGGTTTCCTACCAGTATACCTCTCCTCTGGAGTCATTCCATGTATTGCTGCAGTGGGAGTCCTGTTCATTATGTAGACTGCTGTAGCAACTGCTTCAGCCCAATAAAAATCTGGCAAGTCTTTTTCATTGAGCATGGCACGAGATACCTCTCCAATATGCCTGTTTTTCCTTTCTGCAATTCCATTTTGTTGTGGGGTATAACTGCATGAATATTGCTGCTTTATGCCATGCTCCTGCAAGAACTTTGCAAACTCATTTGAGAGGTACTCTCCCCCTCCATCTGACCTCAGGCATTTTATTTGCAGACCTGTTTCTTTTACAGCCATAGCTTTAAGGGTTTTGAAATGCCCAAAAACTTCACTTTTCTTTTTCATAAAATACACCCAAACTTTTCTGTTATAGTCATCAATAAAAGTGACAAAATAATGACAGCCTCCAAGAGATGCAGCTTTAGTAGTCCACACATCAGAGTGGATTAATTCCAATGGCTTCTCACTCTCTTGAACATGTCTAGGAAATGGTTTCCTTGCCTGTTTTCCAAACTGACAGGCTTCACATACCTTATGCATTTCTGCAACCTTCAATTTTGGCAATCCTGCAATAATATTTTGGGCCTGCATTGATTTAAGTCGCTGTACATTAACATGACCAATGCGTTTATGCCAGATATCAATATCTGCAACTACACCGGTCCCATGTGCAAACATTGCTGCACTCAATTCAGACATGTCTGCATCCAACATAAACATTCTGCCCTTCTTCTTTCCTTTTGCTATCAAGCGACCTTTATTTTTCATATCCTCAACAAAGCATCCATGAGGATTAAATCTGACCTGCAAGCCCTGCTCAACCATTTGACCGACAGAAACCAGATTCTTGGTGATATTCGGGACATGAAATACATCGGACAGGTATTTCTTTTTCCCATCCTGCATAGACAAGGGAATTTTTCCAATCTGCACAATAGGATGTGCAGTATCATCACCAGTCTCCACAAATCCTGGTTTTTCCATTTTCCTTGCATCCTCCATCCATTCTGCATGACCTGTCATGTGGTTTGATGCACCTGAGTCAACATACCATACATCATTGATTTCTTCTGCACTTGTCACAGAATTGTTCATGTGCTGCACCATGAACAAATGCTCATTTCTGTCATCACCCTGTCTGCTAGAAGATGCATAATTCCCTTGTTGCAGTTTTCCATTCATGATGTCATTCTGCTTTTTATAGCAGTCTTTAGCCATATGACCCATTTTACCACAGTAGTAGCATTCAACATTACTGTTTGCATTTTGACCTCTTTGCCATCCACCACGACCTCTTTGGCTCCCCCTGCCTCTAGAGTTACCACGTCCTCCTCCATAGGACTGGTTTTCTTGAGTTTGCTGCATATTCTGATTTCTACCACGGCCTCCAAATCGGCCTCCTCTACCTCTGCCTCTACCTCTTCCAGCATTTGAGTAGAAGACAGCTTCTTTTGAAGTTCCTCCTGAAGAAGATGCACCACCATTTCTCTGTTCCTCAGAAATTAGAAGAGCAATCAACTCCTCAAAATCAGGAAATCTTTCACGAACTGAAATGGATGTCCGAAACTGTGCATAATCCTTTCCTAGACCATTCAAGGTCATAGAAACTAAATCATCATCTTCCACTGGTGACCCAATGGAAGCAAGTGCATCTGCAATCTTCTTCACCTTCATATGGTAGTCGTTGATGCTCATATTTTCTCTTTGCACATTGTGCAACTCTTGCTTGAGCTGCATTTTCCTGGCTTGCGTATTTGTGCTATACATTTTTGACAAAGTATCCCATGCCTCCTTTGGCGTACTTGCATCCTGAATATGCACAATCATAGAGTCTGAAATGCTGATAGACAGCCAATACATAACTTTCCTGGCTCTCTCATGCCATGCTTTAAATGCCTGCATTTGCTGTTGATTGGGAACATCAGGAAGAACTGGTTCTTCTTCATTTCCTGCAACAAATTCCCAATATTCTTTTCCCATAAGGAAATTCGTCATTCTAAACTTCCATGCTTGGAAGTTGTTCTTGTCAAGCTTTTCAGTGACAATCTGTGAAAGAGAATCAGATGCCATTACAAAAGACTGCAAAAAATTCTGTCACTGCAAAAACCACAGCTTCACCCTCACAAGGGAAAATCTGCAAAACTGGCGAAAGTGGTATTTGACCACACAGTCACTTCCTAGTGACGATTTTGCATCAACAGGCAACAAGGATGATTCTGTAACTCCCAATGTCTCTGCGCACAAGCATACAATGCAATTTTTACAGTAACTATTCACCGACCTGTAGAACAGTGGCTGCACAGCATAAAACTGGGCCTTTTCCTGAGTGCGTGCAGAAAACTTCCACCTCCAAAACAGGCCCCGAAATGGCCTCAAAGCAAAAAAATAAGGTCGCCGAAGGCTAAAGCCCTTGCCCGCAGCATATACTGCCCTCTTGCTTCACCGCGAAGGGCGTCTCAACCTGAGACAATGCACTCCTGCACTTTCCGACTGTACTACCTGCAGAGATCTGCTCCCAAAACAGAAAATGAAAGCAACACTGCTCCTCTTACCAGAATACCGCGAGCTTGGCTTGCTTTCTTGAGCTCCTTACCACGAACAAGGCTCTGATACCATGTCAAGATTGTGGGAGAGAAGGAAGGAGTCTCACTTGTAGCTTTCTTGCTTGCACAATGGGGGAATACACACAAGGGTGGAGGCTGAAAACAGTTTTCCTCTTCTTAGTTGTGTAAGCCAAAAGAACTCTAGTACAAAGAAATAGAAGAACCCTAGATATGGGTCTCAAACCAAACTCAACTAACTAAGGTGGCATACTAACTGAGCCACGAACTAGAGTAGATAAGGATAGCTATCATGTAGCTATTATTCAGGGGCGGTGTACCAACCGCATCTGCAACTGATAAGTCGGTGACATAAATACACAACGGTCACCCTGGCGTATCACGAGTGGAGCTCGATATCTCAACATCCACCACGTCATCCCCGGTGTCCTCAGCGAGGTCAGCGGCCAACGCTAAAAAGGATTTGCATTCATAGGAGGGCGTAAGGCCGATGGGTGATCGAGGTTTGCTAGAACTAGAGCCTGTGACAACGAAGAGTTATGGTTGGGAGTGTTCTTGAGTCTACGATTGGGCTGCTTGGATTATGGATGGATTAGGAGCAGCCACGATGGATGGACTGCTACATTCAGGTTGGATTTGGGGAGTCGAATTGGAGTCTATTGTTTGGGCCGATAGGCTTGTGTGACTCTCTTGGGTTCAGGCGTGGATGAGTCGGATGGCTGTGGTTTTGGAGAGCATTGTGGCTTATGGTTTGGAGCACTTGCGTTGATCAAGCTTGATGGAGGCATATGAGTAATGCCTTTGGCCATGTAGGCCTTAGGGATCCACAGCCAGGTGTTGCCCACGTAGTAGCCTTGCGCATGCAAGAGAGCTTTAGGGACCCATCTTTGCTTGATCATGTGGCACTTTCTATGACTACGTCTTGGCCTCCTAGGTTTAGAGTTTTTGGTTTTATGAGGATAGGAGTATCGAATCCTAGGCGGCGGTTGCGGCTGCTTAGGCTGCCATTGAAATCTAGGCTGGTGGGCCTTAGGTTTTGCTATTGTGGACTGTGATTCATGAAATCTAGGAGGTGGCGGCTGCACACTACCCCCTTCTTGGACTTGGTTACGAATATTTCTACCGGTGGCGTTGTGGACAGTAATGAGGTCGCGCAGCCCTTGCTGAAAGCTGTGACAATGCGAACGTTGCCTATTATGAGGTGGATGCACTGCAACTCATAATCAACATTGCAGTGAGTCTGCTTTTTGAAAGTTCATCCCAGCAGCGACTCCATGCCTGCGTTTTTAGCATTTGGCAACACATAAAAAATCATTGGGACAGTCTCAAACTCGATAGAAATGGCGGCTCTGCACTTGCCAAGAAGTGCATAGGAATGGACCCCATATGGGCTTAATTTTGCATTAGTGGATTGAAGTGGTGGTTTGCCAAGTTGAGTCCAATGATCATGAGTTAAGATATTGAAGTCTATTCCCTCATCGATCAAAGCGTTGAAAGCACATGTTTGTTTTGCAGTGACCATGATATGGAGGTATGCGGGCTCTACGGCTTCCTTATCCTCATCATCAATCTCAGTGATTGTGGCCACTCGTATCTTGACAGGCAGTTCTAACATCGGGGGCTCATTCAAAGGATGGGTGGGAGGGTAGTACTTCTTGGCACAACTGCCATTGAAGAAGCATATGCCCTCACCGTCTAAGGTCTCGAGCTTGACATTTCCTGTGCGGCTGATCGCACGAACTTTGAAAGGTCCAAGACCTCTAAATTTCATTTTCGGCTTATGCCCCTTAACTGAGTAGAGGAGTACTAAGTCGCCCTATTCAAAGTCGCGCTGCTTGACCTGCTTGTCAAACCAACTCTTGCGTCGGGCCTTCTCACATATAAGCGCATGGGTGGCTAGAAGGCGAGTCTCTGAGAGGCGTTTGAGTTCGACCAGGCATTGTGTCCATGCCTCCTTCCCTTCCCATCATTCTTGGAGTGCTATTCTCAGGCTAGAAACGAAGAATTCTAATGGTAGAACCACTTCAGTTCCATAGGTTAGCCTGAAGGGGGTTTAACCGATAGCTGTTTTATGTGCGGTAAGCCCACAAAGCTGCCATCAGCTTGTTATCCCAGTCCAGTGCGTGAGGCTGAGACCACCTTGGTCAGGACATTGACAAGAATCTTATTCATGGATTCTGCCTGATCGTTTGCATGAGGGTAGTATGGAAAGGATTTGCAATGGATGATGAGAAAGGTGGACAGGAGATGCACTATCACTTCCTTGATGAAGTGCGTGCCTTGGTCACTGACCAATTCGATGGGGCAGCCGAATCACGAGATCACTTGCTCCCATAAGAACTTGCCAGTCGTCCTAGCATCATTTTTTCACGTCACTCTTTCCCTTGCCCATTTCGTGAGGTAGTCGGTGGCCACAATGATGTACTTGGCCTGTGAATACTGTGCCGCAAGACTAATGGGTCCTATGAAGTCAATTCCCCATTTTTCGAAGGGTTGTCATGCAATAACTAGGGTCAACTCCATCTAATCCTTGTGAATCGGGACTTTTGTCCGTTGGCACTTGTCACAATGCTTGACGAACCGCGCTACATCGCGAAAAAGCGTGGGCCACCACAATTGAGATTGCAATACCTTTCGTGATGTCGTATCTCCACTAAAGTTCCCTCCAGCAATGCCGATGTGTGCCTCTGAGAGCACATCGTACATCTCATGTTTGCATACGCATCTGCGCAGCAATCCGTCTTGCCCTAGCCTATAGAGTTGGCTTGTGATTAGCTGATAGGGCTGGATCTTAAGGATTAATCGCCTAAGTCGAGCTTTTTCTATCAATCGATCAGGCAGTCCGTGTTCAAGCACTTGGACTATGTCATCCGCCTAATATGGCGTTAGATCAGTCTTGAATAAATGTCTCTCGTTGGACAGGTTAAATAGATGGGCATCGGGTAATTCGTCAATAATGCCTTGTCCAGCGGCTTCTCCCGTGGGAATGCGTGACATATGGTCAGCCATGTAGTGCTCTTTTCCTTTTCGTACAACCACGAGAAGTTGAATTCCAAGAGCAAAAGGAGCCACCTAGCTATGCATCCTGTAGCGCAAGGTTTGTTTACTAGATAGAGCAGGGCTTGATGGTCCACAAAAAAGGTAAAAGGTGTGGCCAATAGATAGTGCCAGAATTTCTTCACAGCAAACACCATGGCTAATCCTTCTCTTTCTCTCGTCAAGTAGTTCTTTTCCGTCTCAGTGAGTTGTCTGCTAGCAAAGCTCACTAGATAGTCTTGTCAAGGTTGTGGGAGAGAAGGAAGGAGTCTCACTTGTAGCTTTCTTGCTTGCACAATGGGGGAATACACACAGAGGTGGAGGCTGAAAACAGTTTTCCTCTTCTTAGTTGTGTAAGCCAAAAGAACTCTCATACAAAGAAATAGAAGAACCCTATATATGGGTCTTAAACCAAACTCAACTAACTAAGGTGGCATACTAACTGAGCCACGAACTAGAGTAGATAAGGATAGCTTTCATGTAGCTATTATTCATGGGCGGTGTACCAACTGCGTCTGCAACTGACAAGTCGGTGACATAAATACACAACGGTCACCCTGGCGTATCACGAGTGGAGCTCGATATCTCAACACTCCCCCTCGAGCTCAATCCCAATTCCTGCACACCAAGCAGGTCTCTGAACTTGCGCAGCTTCTCTACGCCCAATGCCTTCGTGAATATGTCAGCTACCTAATCCTCTGTGCTGACATAAACTAGATCAATAAGACCTAGTAAAACCCTCTCTCGCACATAGTGATAATGCACCTCCATGTACTTTGTTCTAGCATGATAGACTGGGTTATTTGCCAAGTGTATACTACTCATGTTGTCGCAATAAATGACAAATGGCCCATCTGTAGACTGATGCATATCATAAAGTAGCTTATGCAACCAAGCTACCTCACATGCAACCATTACTACACCCCTGTACTCAGCCTCTGTGCTCGACAAGGCAACTGTAGGCTGTTTCTTGCTACTCCAAGTGACTGCAGCACTCCCAAAAGAGAACACATATCCACTGGTAGATCGTCTATCAGAAATACTACCAGCCCAATCAGCATCAGTGTATCCATGCAACTGTATCTGAACCCCAGTCTCATAAAATAGTCCATACTGCAATGTGGACTTCACATACCTGAGTATGCGTCTAGCCGCATCCAAATGTGGTTTCCTTGGAGCCTGCATAAACTGACTTACCAATCCAACAGCGTAGCTCAAATCTGGCCTGGTAATAGTCATATAAATCAAACTTCCTACTATGCGTTTGTACATAATAGGGTCTTCTAGAAGCCCGCCTGCATCTATGCTCAGCTTCACATTCTGCTCCAAAGGAACTGAAATAGGCTTACAGCCTGTCATCCCATATTTGGACAGCATGTCCAATCCATACTGCCTCTGCAAGAGCTGTATCCCACTTGGTGATCTAATCACCTCAATGCCCAAGAAATAACGCAGCTCTCCCAAATCCTTCATCTCAAACTTCTGCTTCAATAGCATTTTCACATGAAGGATATCTTCATCACTGTCACTTGTCATAATCAAATCATCAACATAAATGACAAGTAGCATAATACCTTTCTCTGTTTTTCTCACATAAAGTGAGAAATCTGCCTTGGAAATCTGAAAGCCAATAGTGACAAGATACTGTCCTATCTTGTCAGACCATGCTCTAGGTGCTTGCTTCAAGCCATACAAGGCTTTCTTCAACCTGCAAACAAACTCAGGATGAACATCATGCACATAACCTGGTGGCTGCTCCATATAGACCTCTTCTTGCAAATCACCATGCAAGAAGGCATTCTTTACATCCATCTGATGTAAAGACTATCCCTTTGATGCAGCCATAGCAATGGGTGCTCTTATGGTTGCCATCCTTGCAACCGAACTAAATGTTTCTTCATAGTCAATGCCATATGTTTGTGCATACCCCTTGACTACTAATCTTGCATTGTATCTGTTCACAGAACCATCTACATTGTGCTTCACCTTATAAACTCACTTACAGCCAATTGCATTTTTACCTTTAGGCAAAGGTACCAATTCCCATGTAGCATTTGCTTCCAAGGCATCCATTTCTTCATCCATGGCTTTCTCCCATTTTTCTTTTCCCATGGCTTGCTCAAAAGAAGTGGGTTCTGGTTCATGTATCACTTTGACCATATAAACATAGTGAATGGCTGTAAATCCATCATATTTCAGCCTATCCACAGGATACCTAGCTCTCGTAGACTTTTGCAAAGTAGGTTCACTCCTAGGTGCTCTCAAAACATCCCTGGTCTTCCTTACTCCAGGTGTAACAATAGAAGGAATACCCAACTCATCATCAATGCTCTGTTCTGAGCCACTGGATTCACCATCCACATAAGAGTGACCTGCATTCACATCAAACATGGGCTGATCAACCTTCTCTTTTCCTTTTCGTGATACCTGCATACCACTATCTGCATTGCTTTGAGAAGATTCTCCTGATCTCCATCTGCCTGTCCATGGCGAAGAATGTGAACCACTGCTAGAGGACGCTCCATGTCCACTAATATTTTGTGACTGCTGCTGTGAATTCTGTGCAACATTACCATTTTGTGCATCTACATCATCAATCACATTTACTGGTTTATATCAGCTACTCATCTCATCAAAAACAACATCTCTGCTCACTGTAAACTTACGAGTAGAAGGGTTATAGTATCTATACCCTTTTTGCTGCAGAGAGTAACCAATAAAGATGCACTTCTCAGCTTTTGGATCCAACTTGGATCTCAACTCATCTGGCACATGTACATAGGCAATGCAACCAAAAATTTTCAAATGAGAAATATCTGGTTTCCTACCAGTATACCTCTCCTCTGGAGTCATTCCATGTATTGCTGCAGTGGGAGTCCTGTTCATTATGTAGACTGCTGTAGCAACTGCTTCAGCCCAATAAAAATCTGGCAAGTCTTTTTCATTGAGCATGGCACGAGATACCTCTCCAATATGCATGTTTTTCCTTTCTGCAATTCCATTTTGTTGTGGGGTATGACTGCATGAATATTGCTGCTTTATGCCATGCTCCTGCAAGAACTTTGCAAACTCATTTGAGAGGTACTCTCCCCCTCCATCTGACCTTAGGCATTTTATCTGCAGGCATGTTTTTTTTTCAACCATAGCTTTAAGAGTTTTGAAATGCCCAAAAACTTCACTTTTCTTTTTCATAAAATACACCCAAACTTTTCTGCTATAGTCATCAATAAAAGTGACAAAATAATGACAGCCTCCAAGAGATGCAGCTTTAGTAGTCCACACATCAGAGTGGATTAATTCCAATGGCTTCTCACTCTCTTGAACATGTCTAGGAAATGGTTTCCTTGCCTGTTTTCCAAACTGACAGGCTTCACATACCTTATGCATTTCTACAACCTTGAATTTGGGCAATCCTGCAACAATATTTTGGGCCTACATTGATTTAAGTCACTTTACATTAACATGACCAATGCGTTTATGCCAGATATCAATATCTGCAACTACACCGGTCCCATGTGCAAACATTGCTGCACTCAATTCAGACATGTCTACATCCAATGTAAACATTCTGTCCTTCTTCTTTCCTTTTGCTATCAAGCGACCTTTATTTTTCATATCCTCAACAAAGCATCCATGAGGATTAAATCTGACCTACAAGCCCTGCTCAACCATTTGACCAACAGAAACTAGATTCTTGGTGATATTCGGGACATGAAATACATCGGACAGGTATTTCTTTTTCCCATCCTGCATAGACAAAGGAATTTTTCCAATCTGCACAATAGGATGTGCAATATCATCACCAGTCTCCACAAATCCTGGTTTTTCCATTTTCCTTGCACCCTCCATCCATTCTGCATGACTTGTCATGTGGTTTGATGCACTTGAGTCAACATACCATACATCATTGCTTTCTTCTGCACTTGTCACAGAATTGTTCATGTGCTGCACCATAAACAAATGCTCATTTCTGTCATCACCCAGTCTACTAGAAGATGCATAATTCCCTTGTTGCAGTTTTCCATTCATGATGTCATTCTGCTTTTTATAGCAGTCTTTAGCCATATGACCCATTTTACCACAGTAGTAGCATTCAACATTACTGTTTGCATTTTGGCCTCTTTGCCATCCACCACGACCTCTTTGGCTCCCCCTGCCTCTAGAGTTACCACGTCCTCCTCCATAGGACTGGTTTTCTTGAGTTTGCTGCATATTCTGATTTCTGCCACGGCCTCCAAATCGACCTCCTCTACCTCTGCCTCTACCTCTTCCAGCATTTGAGTAGAAGACAGCTTCTTTTGAAGTTCCTCCTGAAGAAGATGCACCACCATTTCTCTGCTCCTCAGAAATTAGAAGAGCAATCAACTCCTCAAAATCAAGAAATCTTTCACGGACGGAAATGGATGTTCGGAACTGTGCATAATCCTTTGCTAGACCATTCAAGGTCACTGAGACTAAATCATCATCTTCCACTGGCGACCCAATGGAGGCAAGTGCATCTGCAATCTTCTTCACCTTCATGTGGTAGTCATTGATGCTCATACTTTCTCTTTGCACATTGTGCAACTCTTGCTTGAGTTGCATTTTCCTGGCTTGCGTATTTGTGCTATACATTTTTGACAAAGTATCCCATCCCTCCTTTGGCATACTTGCATCTTGAATATGCACAATCATGGAGTCTGAAATGCTGATAGACAGCCAGTACATAACTTTCCTGGCTCTCTCATGCCATGCTTTGAATGCCTGCATTTGCTGTTGATTGGGAACATCAGGAAGAATTGGTTCTTCTTCATTTCTTGCAACAAATCCCAATATCCTTTTCCCATAAGAAAATTCGTCATTCTAAACTTCCATGCTTGGAAGTTGTTCTTGTCAAGCTTTTCAGTGACAATCTGTGAAAGAGAATCAAATGCCATTACAGAACACTGCAATAAATTCTGTCACTGCAAAAAACACAGCTTCATCCTCACAAGGAAAAATCTGCAAAACTGGCAAAAGTGGTAATTTTTTCCCTAATATTTGTAATTTTTGCATCAACAGGCAACAGGGATGATTCTGTAACTCCCAATGTCTCTGCGCACAAGCATACGATGCAATTTCTACAGTAACTTTTCACCGACCTGTAGAACAGTGGCTGCACAGCATAAAACTGGGCCTTTTCCTGAGTGCGTGCAGAAAACTTCCGCCTCCAAAATAAGCCCCGAAATGGCCTCAAATCAAAAAAACAAGGTCGCCAAGGGCTAGAGCCCTTGCCCGCAGCATATACTGCCCTCTTGCTTCACCGCGAAGGGCATGACTATGTAAGCAAAGATGCCCCACTCAGTGGCAAAGGCAGTCTTGTGCCTGTCCGCAAGATGCCCTTGCACCTGGTTGTACCCTGAGAAGCCATCCAGAAAACTATAGGCTTCCTTGCCTCCCACTCTCTCAAGCATGTGCTCGGTGTACAGCAATGGATAGTTGTCCCTCTTAGTAGTAGCGTTCACCTTCTTGTAATTGACGAACACTCGGATTTTTCCATTCTTCTTCATCACGATGACTATGGGCGATACCCAGTCCGTGTGTTCAATTTCGTAAATGAATCCCGCTCTCATCAGCTTATCAATCTCCTTTTTGACAACATGAGCGTGTTTTGGATTCATAGGGTATGGTCGCTGCTTGACCGACGTTGCGTCTGGCGTCATGGGTATGTTGTGAGTCACAACACTCAGATCTATCCCCTTAAGCTCTTCTAAGGACCAAGAGAGCACGTCTATGTACTCTCACAAGAGAGCGATAAGACTCATTTCTTCTTCCTCAGTCAAGTCATTGGCAATGAAGACTGGTTGGGGTGTTTCCCCTTCCTGGGCTAGGTTCACCTCCTTGACCTTGGTTGGTCCCTCGATCGGTTTGCTCGTTTGCCCTTGACGCTTGGCACCTAACAGAACTACTATCCTATCCCCTATTTTGAATTTCGTCAATCGTTTAGGGAGGTCCTGCGGTTTTCGCTATTCTTGCGTTCGTGTATCCCTGGGTTGTTTTGCCTTTTTCTGCCTTAATCGTCTGCGCCTCAGGTGGATGGGTAGGTCCCCCTTGGTGCATCTAGCTGTGGGCGGCCTAGGGATTTCTAGATCACTATCCGAACTAACCTCCGACTCAGATTCAAACTCCCCGTCCTTGTTAGAAGAGGTGGTCTCCCCTAGTGGGCGCAATTCGGATGGCGACTCTGTGCTAAGCACTGATGTCGTTCTTGGCTGGGCTAGGCCTGCTTGCTCAAGGTCTATGGCTCCTACGTGTTCCAACCAGGCACGATCACATTCCATGTGCATGACTCCTCGCTCTAACCTGAAAATACTCTTTTTCTGCAGCTTGGAGTCTGCTCATATTTGCTCTATTTCTTATCCTTTAGTGTTGTATTCCACAGTATCTACCTCACCCTCCCTTTCGTCACTGAAGGATTGGCAATCTTTGTATTTGTCATTAGAATCCTCTTCGTTAGACTGCTCGTCGTCTCCTAGGGCTTGGTATATCTCTTTTCGTTGGTTAGGAACTAGAGCCCAGTTATACATGAGGTTTAAGTCATGCACTCTGGTCCATTGCCACTTGGATTCATCTAAGAGATCCTGGAGTGGTTTGAAGTTTGCAGCTGGATTGCCAGCTAGCTTGTCTGTTAAGTATTCCAGTATCTCCTGGAGTTCCCTTTTGTTGGTTGGGACTTGGAAGTTGACAGGGTTAGGTTTCCCATGAAGGTTCCTGCCATCATGTAGACTGGTACGGAGGGTGTGTCATTAGACTTGCCGATTGTTTTGATGGCTTGCTCATACACCTCATGATCTGAGAACGGCAGGTCGATTGTAGCAAGGCTGTGCATCCAATCCGCTCATCCTCTAGGCATGGGATATACTTGTTCAAGGTCCCATAGGACTTCTTGACTTGGGTGTTACCCTTGATCATAGCAAAGATGGCATCTAAGTCGACTGGTGAGGTCTTCCAAGTGTCCATCTCTATTCTCACGGAATCCATTCTATTGCCAAGGAAGATCAAGCCGTTACCCCAATCTTTGATGACTCTAGCATTGTGCATCTAGGGTCAGCCTAATAGGATATCGTAGTCCACTCCCTTTATGACTATAAAGTCCACAGAGAATTGGACACCTGCGATCTTCACTGGCCAATTCTTAAGCACCCCGAATGGCTTGACTCTCATACCGTTTGCTAATGTGACATTAAAACTAGCAGTTTTGATAGGCGGGTTTCCCCAAGTCTAAAGCACCACGTGGCTAAGCACACTAACCCCAGCTCCCGTGTCCACGATTCCCTTTCTCGTTGTATCGCCTAGGGCTAGAACCAGTAAGACCGCATGCATCTCAAAACCTTCCCAGAAGGCATTGATGTGTAAGGATTTAGGCATAGAGTGCAGCGTCAAACTCGGTATTTACGTCTCTGCATCATGGTCATGAGGATCTGCCGTGATCTGCTCTCGTGACCCTTCAACCCATTGCTTAAGATCTTGCCATAGGGTGGGATGCTGCCTAAGCAGATCTCCCAGGCTAAGTGTTACAGGAATAGTCACCAACGTGGTCAAGAGATCGTTGGGTGCTCCTCTTTCTCCTAACCTGTATTGTCTTGGCCAATGGCCATGGACTGATCTGTGGCCCTGTAGCATCAAGGCTTGGCCTTAGAGGCACTGCTTCTGGTGCATTTGCTTCTCTCGACCTTGGTTGAGGAGGTGATATTGGCGTGCTTATGCTGGAGAGATCGTCGATCTCGTCCTCTATGATGGGCTCAGCATCTTTTAGATGCTCTTGAGCCTCCTTCACCCATTCATTCACTTTTTCTATGGCCTCTAATTGTTGCTTCGTATGCGGGTATTTCCCTACCTTAGCACTTCCCTTTTCGACCATCTTAGGGACTGAAGTCTCTGCCTTTGGGTCAGAGACCTTCTTTCCAGCAGACAGAGTTGTAGCACTCTCTGTTTTTAGTGCAATTTTAGCTTCCGACCTCTTCTTCTTCCGCCTGCGCCTTTTCTTCCCTATCGAAGCTGCATCAAGGTTGCTAGGTCCTAGCAGTGATATGCCGGCCTGCTTTGTCTGGGCACGGGTCATGACCCACAGTGGGATAGGTGTAGCCTCCCCATCGAGGTTCTCAACACCAAACAACCCCAATGGGACAGATGGTACATTGGCTGAGCTAGAAGACGGCTTTCGCTTTGGGCAATTGACGAAGAGATGAGTGATTCCGCACTCAGCACACCTTTGGTCAGCCTTGTCTATGTTTTGCTGCTCCCTTTCAGTGCAGCGTGATGAGACATGATCTGGGTGACCGCAAGTCCAACAGGTGATTGGATCCTGCATCTGCCCTCCTAGGCCTATGCCTCGTCCTCTTCCTAACGCCATCACTAGCATGGGGCCATAATTCATGAGGATAGCGTTGCCCTCATCGTCATGCGAGACGTAAGGGCATATGTAAGTTTCTTCCTCATTTGGTTCTTCCACGTAATGGACTGGAGCATCGCTCGGTGGATGGGTCACATAAGGACCAGGTGGTCTGGGTATGCCAGTAGGGTTTATGTCCATCCTAGGAACAGTTGACTTAATGTCGTTAGGCGTAGGAAGGGCCAATGGGGCTCCCCTTCCGAAGAATGGTTGCGGCCTATTCGCTAGGTAAGGCTGGCCGTAGGGTTTCGAGTACGAAAGTCTTCTTGGTAATCTACAATGCACGACGTCATGACCGAACCTACCGCAGTTAGCACAAGGTCTTGACCTAGGGTCTTGAAAATCGGCTAGCAAGTGGTTTCCACCACAGTACACGCATTGGATGTGTGTGCGCGTTGGTCGTCTCAACATGTCTTACAACTTGGCTAACTCCATCTTTACATCAGCCAAGTGTTGGTTCATCTCGGTGGCCTTCCCCTTATCTTGGGATGATGGGACTGATCGCTCACTTAGACAAACTCTGCGTAGTCTTTGAGCGGTGTCGCTTATATCATCTCTCCTTGAACCCCTTAAATTTCTAGTTTTGGGTAAAGCATGGATGCATCTTAGGGCACGTGGTGTCGAAGAACGGCATTGCCACTAACTTCTTGAAAGTCAGGGTTATTGTTGACCTTCCACCCCCAATCAACTACAAGGGAGTTCAATGCTTCCTAGGCCATACGGGGTACTATCGGCAATTTGTACTGAACTATGCATTGATCGCCAGACCTTTGTACAAGTTGCTGATCGTCCTCGAATGGATTGAGGCATGCCAACGAGCATATGAAGAGTTGAAAAAGGCTTTAACCACAACACCAATTCTATGAGCCCCAGATTGTTGGACCATTACTTTCCATGTGCATATCGATGCTTCTAAGTTTTCCGTGGGGGCAGTGTTGTGCCAACCTGGCAAACGCAACTTAGACTTGTTGAGATATCGAGCTCCACTCATGATACGCCAGGGTGACCGTTGTGTATTTATGTCACCGACTTTTCAGTTGCAGACGCGGTTGGTACACCGCCCATGAATAATAGCTACATGACAGCTATCCTTATCTACTCTAGTTCGTGGCTCAGTTAATATGCCACCTTAGTTAGTTGAGTTTGGTTTAAGACCCATATATAGGGTTCTTCTATTTCTTTGTATGAGAGTTCTTTTGGCTTACACAACTAAGAAGAGGAAAATTATTTTCAGCCTCCACCTCTGTGTGTATTCCCCCATTGTGCAAGCAAGAAAGCTACAAGTGAGACTCCTTCCTTCTCTCCCACAATCTTGACATGGTATCAGAGCCTTGTTCGTGGTAAGGAGCTCAAGAAAGCAAGCCAAGCTCGCGGTGTTCTGGTAAGAGGAGCAGTGTTGCTTTCATTTTCTGTTTTGGGAGCAGATCTCTGCAGGTAGCACAGCCGGAAAGTGCAAGAGTGCATTGTCCCAGGTTGAGACGCCCTTCGCGGTGAAGCAAGAGGGCAGTATATGCTGCGGGCAAGGGCTTTAGCCCTTGGCGACCTTGTTTTTTTTATTTGAGGCCATTTCGGGGCCTATTTTGGAGGCGGAAGTTTTCTGCACGCACTCAGGAAAAGGCCCAGTTTTATGCTGTGCAGCCACTGTTCTACAGGTCGATGAAAAGTTACTGTAGAAATTGCATCGTATGCTTGTGCACAGAGACATTGGGAGTTACAGAATCATCCCTGTTGCCTGTTGATGCAAAATCGTCACTGAAAAGCCTTCGACAAAGTCTATTTTTCCCCTGATATTCGTAATTTTTGACTATTTTTAAGCACTTCTCGGTATCAAAAATCATTTGTTAAGCACAGGCACTCAAAAACATTGCGACATATACTTCAATGGCATCCAAGTGCCACTACATAAATCACTTTGTGATATGAAAATTTTGATACTTTTAATTGCTTAGGATAATTTCAAATTTTAAAAAGAAAGTTAGTATATGTTCTATGAAGACTTACATTTAAGAAAGGGGATACATAAAAATTCATACATGTATATATCTTATAAGCTTAAATAGGGGGATATATTAGTCTTACAAGCTTCATAAATAGGGTTTTTTTAGAAGTCATTGCACGCAGGTGACATGTCTTCTTTACTATGAGTGAACCCCTTGTGTTCCAACTATAGGACTCAAACATTGCCTCTTGATGGGCCAATCATTCATTAGGAAAATTAATATCATAAGCCACCTCAAACTACCAATAAAGGCATCCAGATTCTAAGAATCCAATCCTTTGAAATGAGGAAACTCCACCCAAGGTGTCATCTTGTGTTTAAGGGATAGAAGGTACAACAATGGGAATGGTGGAGGAGAATAATTAGCTACCTAATTTGAGTTGGATTTTAGGGGTAATAGGCAGAATCGATGAAGATCCTCGAGCTAGAGGAATCAATGGATATCCTAAGCTAGTGGAACCGATTTTGAGGGGTGATATGCGGAACCGATGGAGATCTTTGAACTAGAGGAAGTAACTATGACCACTGAGGGTGTGATGACTCAAGAATTCCATCCTCCTTAGGCTCTTAATCACTCTGAGAAGTATGCAATATAGGAATCTTTGCACAGTAGTACAAGCCGCCTTGGCTCATGCGATGAATAGCACCCAACCAAAGAGTAGTGGGGGTTGTTGTCACGGACCTTGAGATCATGTGCACATAGGGACTCGCAATAGAGGTAAAGATCATCATGGTTGCCAAGTGCAATCAAGTGTTTGAATACACTTAACAAATACAAAAATTCAAAATACCTAAACCCAACACATAGATATTCATATTGAAGATATATTACTTCGTTGCATGAAAAGAACACAAAGAATTGAGAAGATTATGCCCATTGAATATTGCACTTCATTACTATTCTTAGAATACATCATCATCATCGTCATCACACTAGAATACATCATAATACATGAATATATTTTGCTCAATCGGCATATGACAACAAACATGACTCCAAACATGACCCAAGACTCTTCCAAATGCATCCTCTAACTCCTTGGCATTCAATCCACCCATTGTCTACATGCAACACATACTCATTAGTGTATATGGACTTTGCAATATAAAACCATGTTTTTGTGGGTTATCTTTGTAGAATACTAATGCACGGAACTCAATGCTTCAGAACTATACAAAGAAATGTTTAAACAAGGCATGCATTAGGATGAACAAACATTCCTAACTAGACTTGAAGAAATTTGCACTTGTATGGAATACTCAAAGTCCATTATCTTATAGGGAAGATCTATCAATCAATTACTTCTATAAATTGGCAAGTATTGGATTCTTATGGGGAAGAGAAATTATTATGTAGCATTCTTCTTTTTATGTATAAAGTGTGGAAAACTCCAAGATTTGGAGCACTCGTTTCATGTGGTGCACCATCAATATGTTGCCATAGAATGCAATGCATTCACCATTAGTTAAACAACATGAAGGAGAGAAAGTTTTCATTTTTTCCAAATAGATGCAAGAAAAATAGGGAGAAGTCTACAAACGAGGTTACCCTTGCAAATGAGGGAGTGCTCTACAAGTGAGGTTATCTATGCAATAATTATAAAAGCATGTTTCTTTCTTGCACCCAAGGAGCAAACTATTCTAAAGAGTGAAAGGAAAATCAAGTAATGATGTATACAATTGGTCAAACATCAAATGCTAACTCTCAAAGGAATAATTTTGTAAGATATTTTTGTATCCAACAACCATCTAAAAAAGTATGGTAGTTGCAGGGCATTAGTTGAAGCAAAGCATCGTTGCTTTATGCAAGAAGAAAAGGGAGGGGTCCACAAATGAGGTTATCTATCCAATTTCTCTACAATCATTTTGCTTGTTTGCAACCAGGGAGAAAACTACAATAGCGATGTAGTTGTGGTGAGCTCTAGACTAAAGATGTTCAGATAGTTAATTCCACAAACCACCACAAATATATTGGATATTTTTTGTGTATTATTAGTTATAGAGTCCTCATCAAGAAGATAGTGATTTATGTGGTTAGAGAGAAATTACCAATGTTAGGATATAGCAATTCATGTGGTTAGAAGGGATGTTAATCTATCCCATCCTATCATCAATCCACTACAAAAATATTGGATTTAAAGGGAAAGAAATTTCTTCATTTTGAATCTCGGGATCCCAAGTTGCTTCACTACATCTATACCTCATTATTAGGCATGCGATCCATTTGAATGGAGGTCAATACAATTTTTGTCCCCTTGATTAGTTTCTTCTTCTTGCACTGTTTCAACCTCAAGATTAATTGTAGCTCTTTGCTAGACCTTAAACTAGTACTGCATGAGGAAGAGAGATTAAATACTAGATCCAATCACAAGAACACTTGTAGACCTTCAACTTCAAGATTAATTGTAGCTCTTTGCTAGACCTTAAACTAGAACAGCATGAGGAAGAGAGAATAAAGTCTAGATCCAATCACAAGAACACTTGTAGACATCAAGTAGAAGTAGAAACACAAACACCAATCTTCTAGAATGAGAAATTGCACTCATCTACTAGGGGTACATCCATGTACTATATTTGCTTCTTTCTACTAGTTGTGTTTAGTTTGAATTAGAAAATCTTACAATCATGTTTAGTAGCAACATATAGGTAGGAGCATGAATAAGTTGTAGCTAAAGTCCATAATCAAGTGCATGCATTCCTAGCTCTACATTGTCATGTTTAGTAGCAACATATAGGTAGGAGCATGAATAAGTTGTAGCTAAATTCCAAAATCAAGTGCATGCATTCCCAACTCTACATTATCATGTCATTGATAGGAACAAGGTGCAACCAACCATATGGACAACTTAGGTTGCAATGCATTCTTGCAAGTACTTTGAGCCGCCCTAAACTCCTTGCATGTTGAAGGATACTTGATATTGAGACATCATAAGTCTCAATAAATTCCCATAAGTCTCAATATTGAAAATAACCTTGGTATATTGCAAACAACCTCCCAAACACATTCTTTGCTTTACAAACACACCTAGATTTTCCATACATGGTAATAAATGTTGAGAAACATGGATCTAGAGCTATGCTAGCTATGGCGGATGGAGGTTATAAACATAAAACATGATTGAGTTACAAAATTGTAACTCAAGTGAATTAGGTTCCAAGATAGATTAACTTGGCCTCATAAACACAATCTTGAGTGACCTAGAATGATAGTACTATACTTTTGAAATGAGTCTCAAGTACATGCTTATATAGCTTTTTGGATAGTACCACTATACCTAAATGTGCTTATGGGATTCTGTCATCTCTTTCTAGAGCATACATCATATGTCTATCTTCCATACAAACCCACTTATGGGCAAGCCTCTTTTGGGCACACATCCACCCTCTATCAAGCATCATTTGCTATTCTCAACAATAAAACCATCACAGATGGCATGGCCTAGATTAAATCTCATGCTACATGCATCAACCCTGTCCAAAATTCAGATAGATGATTTGAAAGGTGGGAAAGATTGAAGCTTGCTTGGAAGTGAGCTATGGCGGAGAACAAGAGCAAGAAGAGAGAGAGACACACAAATGGAAACTCCAATAGTCACAATGTGTGACCGGGCCTTCCTTTATTCAAACTGTCACTAAAAGAATAAAGAATAAAGTGAAAGTGACGAGCACCCACCACTTGCAGTGTGTAGTGGGGGGTACTATCAGTGTAGTAATACACGGGCGGCTAGGCAGAGGTGCCTTTACCCCCAACAACCTCCCACTTAAAGGCGAATCTGCCCCAGTGAGGAGTGAAAAGAAAAAGAAAAGAGGGTACAATGTACACATGTACAACAGGATGAGGAAAAATGTCATCTCATCCAACATCCATCAATCTCTTGAGGAAGGAAAATCGCTCAGTAGTGAGGCTTTTCATGAGTAGGTCTGCAGGATTTTCGTCAGTGGAGATCTTGACAAGGTCAATAGACTTGTCCTCCACAACCCCACGTATGAAGTGATACCTCACCTCAATGTGTTTCGTCTTCGCATGGAAGACCAAATTTTTGGCTAGTTGAATAGCACTCATAGAATCTGAATGCAGTGTAGTTATAGTATCAATCCCAAGGTCATGAACCAAACAGCCCAACCATATGGCCTCCTTGCAAGCCTCAGTGGCCACAACATACTTGGCCTCAATGGTAGAGAGAACTATACACTTTTGAACCCTGGACATCCAAGAAACAGCACCTCCAACATAGGTAAAAACATAGCCGGAAGTGGACTTCCTACTATCTACATGTCTTGCATAATCGGAGTCTATGTAGCCACAACTCATGTATCCTGGCTGCAATAAAAAATACACATATTTGTTGTGCCTTTCAGGTATCTCATGATACCCTTTAGAGCATCCCAATGCTTTTTGCCAGTTGTAACCAAATAGCATGCCACAACACCAACTGCAAAGGCAATATCTGGATGAGTGGCTATCATGGCATACATCAAACTACCCACGACTGATGCATAAGGGATCTTGACCTTCTCAGCCCTCTACTCATCCGTCTGTAGACAATTGGCCTGTGAAAACTTCACATAAGAAGGCATTAGGAAAAAAAATGAACTCACAAATGGGCCCTTAAAATAATAGTTTAAGATGTGGGCCTTTTGGATTGTCCAATAGGAAGGCTAGATGTTGACATCCATGGAGGGTGAATCTTCTCTCTCCAAATCTTGGGTTTTCTATTAAAAAAAGGGCTAGTGGAGATTTAGAAAAGGGAGAATGAATAGTACACAAAATTTGAGTTTCTCTCACCTTGTATTTCCCCCCTTTTTTGGAGAATTTTCAATTTCAGTTTTTTTCCCTCTCACGAAATCAGTTTCACCCAAAAATTGAGCAACAAACCACTTTCCCTCTCTTCTCTATACTTGTGAATTTTTGTCTCCATTGAAGCTCCCTACTGAGAGTAATTAGGATTTTGAGCATTCTACTTACCTCTGCACTTTCTTCTCAACGCAGCTCCAAATTTTGGGCAAAACACAAGTGCCCATCTCTCTTTGCATTTTTTCTTGTTTGCTATTTTTTCAATAGGGTTTGATGTCGTTTCTTACTATTATTGTTGTTTTATTACAGAGGTTGTTTGGGGCAGGAGGAGACAGAGGTGCTTGTCTCTCTCTCCTTTCTTTCCCCCCTCTCTCTATGTGTTGTTTCTCTTTTATATTGTGTTTTCAATAGAATTTGATGTTGGTTCTAATTGTTGTTTTCTTGCAGAGTTTATTTGGAGCAAGAGGCGAAGGTGTTAATCTCTCTCTGTTTGGTTTTTTTTTTTTTTTGCTGATATCTTTTCAATACAATACAATGTTAGTTCTAACCCTTGTTATTGTTTTGTTGCAGAGATCATTTTTTGTGACATTGCATAAGTGCTTATCTCTCTCTCCCTCTCTCTTTCTCTGTCTATGTTTCCTCTTTTCTACTATTTTTTTAGTATACCGTCATGTAAATACTAACTCTTGCAAAATTGTCTTTTATAGATATCAATTTGGGCAAGATTGGATAGGTGCTCATTTCTTTCTCTCTCCCGCGTACTCACACAAACTCTCTCTTTCTTCCTCTCTGCATTATCTCTTTTCTACTATCCTTACAATAGGGTTTGATGCTAGTTCTAACTTAAGGATCAATTGTTGTTGTAGCACTTAACACAAGGTAGAGTAGAGATTCTATAGCTCAATTTACAGGTAAATCTACCATATTTTGTGGTACCAAAATTTATTCATTTAATTAGTGACTTTTATATTTAATGGGATTGATGTTTTCTTATGTCCATCATTTGCATGGGTTTTGATTAGCAATGATTCAATCTTATCTTCAGCAAATCAGCTTATAGGTAAATTAGCCTTGTTTTGTATTGCTTCTATTCATGCAGTTATCTAGATATTTTTTGCTAAAAGGGATTCATGCAAGTATTTTTGTTAAAAGGGATTCATGCATGTCTTTTTTTGTACATGCACGTATTGTACAAGGTTTAGGTGAAGTATATAATTCTCCATTAACTATTTTGATGTGGTGAGTGATTCCTTTGTGTTGGATGATATGGATCTGCTGGAAGTCGATGGTTCAAAAATCCTCTGCTTTATTGGTCCTATGTGTCCATTTGGATCTCCATGCCAATTGGGAATGATCCATGAAACTCTTGTATCATATCATCCATATAACATACAATGTGTTGAGTCTTAGAATATCTCAGGTGTCAATCCAATGTGCCTATTAAGATTTGCATGCCATGTGGCTATTATCCTTATAACAACTACTCTATAATACCCACATTTCATACAATGTATTAACTCAAATCAGACTCCTCTTCATTATAATAAAATTTATTTTGGCAAAATTCTCTGAGTATTCTTGTGCTATTCTTTTCATTATATTTCATGTAAATGGTATGATTAAAGTGATGTCTTGAAATTAAATCTATACTTTGTGTTGATGTATATATCCAGATGCATTTCGATATCGATGTTTATGTCTATTTAGAAAAGTGTAAACATCTGTTAATGCCATGTTGAATTGTATGGCATATTGGTGATTACTGGACAGACTTTAAATGCTTATTATTTAGGGGTTAATACATACTTCTTTGCATCTAATGAGTAGGTTATAATGCCTAAGAGAAGAATAAGCATTCTCTCAATAGAAGTACGTAACAGAAAAGATAAAGAAGGGAATTGGATCACTGATACGCATCATTGCTCGTCTTGGATACATATGCGTCCAAGTATGAAGGGAGCTTTTAGGGTGAAAGCATCTGCAATTGCAAATGTATCAAAGCACTGGAAGGGTAAAATTTTAGCTCTTAGACAAAGGAATGTTGATTCTCACCTTGTAACAGAGGCGTTTTTACAACATGTATTCATGCAAAAACAAATACACATTGCGCCCACTGTGCCCTTTCAATTAAACATTGCAAACAATAAGTATTTGCAACTCATTGAGAATGAGAACTTTCATGATACCTATGTAACAACTTGTCTTGTATTTACAGAAGTATACCCTTCAGATTGCTGTGAGTGAAAAAATATTGAGAGTTTCACTGGTTCTTTTAAGTGTTACCACCTTGAAATTGGTAGATTACTCTTTGAGGGGTGTACAGCTAAGCAACTAGCAAAGGACCTTGTTTTTTTCTATGACTCCAAGTACGTATTACCCAAGGGGAGTCGAGAATATGGAACCCTTGAGTATATGCACATATCGAATCTCAATAGCATAGAATTGCCATTATGTAGTAGCGACATTTTGCACATGTGTAGCACAAAAATTTCAGCACACATATTGAATTCTATGAAGCTAAGCACCGGCTCAAAGAATGTACATCTAAGCTCGTTCATATCGATTGCAATTTTTGCACACATGTTCAAGGAATGTAAGGGTTTGAGACGTACCAAAAGCACGTATGTCATAAAAAATACATCAGAGGATTATGTACTAACAAGGATTCTAGGCAAAACTTGGACATCAAAAATAACTCACAGTCTTGACACAGTGGAGTATCGAGTCACAACAAGGGACATGGCTTTCATGTAAAAAATTTCTCTCTTAGTTGACTATTATATTACTTTGGGATTAATCGACTAACTTTCCTTTCCAATTACAGGTACTTTGTCGCACGACAAACTTTATGCCTAGTATTCAAGTATCATAGATGGAGAATGCTCAAGGGTAAATGGTTGTGCCTTGATCAAGACATGCGTGAAAGTGCAGCTGTGGATGTTACTGTCATTTGTGAGGGCCGCGAGCCCCAAGTGTTGCAAATGGAGGATGATTGGCCCTTGAGTATAATGCGCCAGGAAATTACAATGTTAATGTAGAATCCACTTATTAGCTTCTATTTTAAACTAGATGGCAGGAAAATTTGAAGCCGAGCTAAGGATACTGTTATCAACGGAAAGTGTGTGGCTCCACATATTTTAGAAATTGTAGAGTCTCCCTAAAAATCCCAACACCACAAGTTGTAATATCCAACACTTGTAAATTTTTGGATTTTTTTTGCCAATAGAATATTGTCACTTACAAACTTGCAATATTTAAAATTTATGGTATTTATGCAAAATCATACACTTGTTATATACTTTCCACATCAACACATTTACATATGCATGTAAACGTTACAAAGATGTAAGTAAAGCCATAACTAAATATCGTATGCAAACAACCCTTAATGGTTTAAACCTTAAGGTTTTTAAGGTAGAACTAGTTTAGTTCTTGTTTCATTGTTTCATTTCACACTTTCTCTCTTCATCTCTTTATATCCACCACATCCCTCCTACCTGCTATGATGGATACTTGTGCACACTTTGATGAGTGGATCCACGAGACTATCTTTGCCAACTAGGGTGATGAGATATTCCATGTTTTCTCTAAGAACTTCAACCTTGAAAGCATGCTCTCATCGCTGGATCCCCCCCTTCAGGTTTTGGAAGACTTTGTGAGCACCATTGCTACATGCACATACTCCATTGAGGGATCCGACATGACTTGGGTGCCTCTGAAATAGCTCATGGTATTTCAGGCAGGGAAGAATCACCAAAAAGTGGTGAGTAGGTGTCAGGCCCATGTGGATCCTTCGCATAGAGTGTGCACTGTTCCCATGGGAAGTGCACCATATACATCACCTTTGGATCTCATGGAGTGTGATTGTGCATTGGCAATTTATCTCCTTTCATTGGATACACCCCTAGAGGAGGAGAGCGATGAAGATAAAACTCCACAGGTTGTTTCTATCACATACACGGGAGAAGAACCGGTTGAAGAGCTCATAAATGTTGAAGAGGAACATCGAGTGGTGATAGAGCAAGGGTTGGCTCTCATGGTTCCATCTTCTTCAGAACAGCCACAAGTCGACAAACCCAACCTTGCCTCCTTGACACCCATTGAAGTAGATGGTGTACAATACTTACTTCTATCAGATGTATTGCAATACTTGGAAATGAGGGAAGAAGAGTTGTATTCTATCCTAGTCAGGGATTCAATGGAAGACCTGATCGATTATGATTACATGGATGTGCATCCAACAATGGCAGAGATTGGACGATATGATGGCACAAGCTTAGATACTGTGAGTGTGATCATAGCAGCACATGGAGCCCCGAGAGGAACACCAAGGAAAAGGGAATTCTCTTGCAAGAAAATCTATCTTGTAACATCAACAAGCTTGTTTATTATGTTTCATATGATCACAATGAAGAAAAAAAAACACCAGGCACAACAAATCTTCATGCAGCATCATGTAGACCTCCCACGGATTTGATAGAATCAACCATATTCTTCAACATCTTCACAAAATCCATCAATAGAACAAAGAAATCAAAGAAATACACCATCTTTGAATGGAAATACATCACATAGTATTCATCTTCAATATCTTCATAGTCTTCTCTCTCAATCTCTCATATACAATCACTCTGGTTGAGTAGAATTGGCTATCTCTGACTCTCTCTCTCTCACTATCAATAATACATCATATCCTCACTACAATCTCTCAAAATCACACTCAATAATCACTCTTAGGTCGTGGATACCCCTCCCAAGAGGTATGTCTGATATGAAGGGTCACCAGAGCCACTACAATGTCTCTTCACAGCTCACTACTGTCACTTCACTCTAGTCTTCACTTGAGTCTTCAACGGCTACTTCTTCCACTTCCTTCAGCTCTTTTGCACTTGTATTCACCTCTTTCCAAGGCTAGAAAACTTTCCCAAAGTCACACATACATTCCACAGAACACTTACAGAAGCATACAGAACAGTCTACAGAACAGTACCAGAACAGAGACAGTACAAAACAGAACAGAGACAGAACAGAAGCAGAAGCTCTACAGAAGACCTACAGAAGGTTACAGAAGGTTATCAAAACTTCATAACTCACTCTCAAACTATTCCAAACTCTCACAAACCATTCAATAAACTTTCACAATATCTCATTCTTCATCAATCAATACTTCATCCCTCCTTACAGAAGACAATCTGAACAAAACAGACCAAAACAGAGCAAAACAGAAGGTATACAGAACCTATCAGAACATCACAGAACCACCAACAAACATCATAATCTTCCAAAACACAATCAATATCATCCAAAACATTCTCAAACCACTTCTAAATCAATCAATCATCTCATAAAATCAACCATTCAGCTCTCAAAAACAACAAAAATCAGCCAAAAAACAAGTCATTTCAACACTCAACAGCACAGGAGCATATAACCTCGATTGAAGAAGATTATCTTGTGCCCCATGCTGAATTTGAAGCACTACAGCATGATTTGTTCGGACCAAGGCTCTAGCTTCCTACCAAGGAGTTTGTAGATCCCCCTGCCCAAAGAGGTGCCTCCCTGACACACGAGGAAATGAAGATACAAGATGATCTGGAGAAGGTGAGATTTCTAACTACCATATATTTTTATGCAATGAAACTTGATGGTAGGGTGCGTCGGGTCCCGGAGTCCACCGGTGAAATCTTGGCCAAAAATGATTCCTGCAACTGCCCTATCCAAAGTCTGGCGTCTGGGGCCCTCCCCCAAAGTCCACCGATGAAATCTTGGCCAAAAATGATGCTTGGAGGCCTTGTCTAAAGTTTGGCGTCAAACTTCGAACAGGGCAGCTGCAGGCATCATTTTTGGCCAAGATTTCACCGGTGGACTCCGAGGGACCCGATGCACCCTACCATCAAGTTTCATCACTTTTTGATAACTCTAGGTTAGTCGCTAAATATATTATTTGATTTGACTTTGTCATTCAAGACATACTAGATACAGATGACTTTGCATCAAGGCAAGGAGGAGCTCGACATGTAGACTAACGCAAGGATTCAGCTCTTAAGGAGTATATCGGTAACCTTGTTATAGATTTGGTGGTCTTCCGTATGAAGTGCTCACCAAGAGGGCAAGAAATAATTATGAAAATTAGAGCTTCGACCAAGTTTGGACCTTTTCGAGTGATACCTATGACATCTAGCTTAGAGAAAGTGGTGCTAATCAAGTGGTCAAAGCTTATTTATTTGTTTGATCAAACGTGGGGTGGAGCTATGTGTGTGCTTGCAACATTAGGTGACCTCGCTAAAGTGTCGGATCTGCTTCTCTTGGAGAAAGAGCTGAAAGGGGAACGCATAATTTTTGAAGCAAAGAAGGAACTTATATTTTCATCAGAAGCTGGCCCCTCCTCTCCACCGAAGAAAAAGCCAATGAATAATTGAGAGTTCTTGTTGGCTATCAGCTTTTTGTATCTAGCATCACTAACAACCATCACATATATTTTTCTTGATAAACATAAGATACTTTACTTTGTCTCTACAAATAAATATTTATTAAATAAATGTGTGGTTCATATAAGTGTGACGATAATGTGTGGTACGTGAATGATGCCGTAATGAGCGGGATCTAGGACATGGCAGTCAGTTATGGTGGATGAAAGAAGAAGAGTAAACTCATGATGGAGGAGACAAAGACACTATTTGTTACACAAGTGAATTAGGTTCCAAGATTGAAACTTGGACTCATAAACACAATCTTGTGTATGTGGACAATGACACTGACACTTTACTCATAAGAAAAGAGTATTATCATTTCATTAAGAAAAGGAAGCAAGTACAATGCTTTATAGGAAAGTAGGAAACTACAGTAGGCACCACTGTGCATATGGGATAGGTTAGCCTGCATGTCCTTGGCCCTGAAGCTCCATACAAAGAGGCTGTCAGTGAGTGTGATTGCTGAATCTCAACACCCCTCCTCAATCACAACTAGAAAGGCACAAAGTGTGTAGAGGTTGTAACGAGAACCGCCTGCAAAGTGTGGGCACACCACAAACATGGTAGACACCAAAGGCTGTCGTAGAAAAGGCTAAGTGTGGGCACCAAAACATGATGGACATTCAGAGGCTGTAACAGGGGCCTCACAAAGTGTACAGGGACTGTAGTGCCAAGTTACGTGAGGAGTTTACAAAGATTATGGCAAGAAGCATTAAAGCTAGGGAATACAAGGCTTTTAAAACAGTCTATCAGAGTAATGAGAGTAAAAGGACTGATGAGGCTTGTCCTTCGGATCCTGGTGGTCTTCATCTTCATCTTCATCTTCATGTTTTGGTCCATGGTCTTCTTCTTCTTTCACAGCTACAAGATAGGCCTTTTGGGACGTCTTTCTAGCATGACAGAACTTCTCAGTGTGTCCGATCCTTTTGCAGAAGTCACAGAAGACCGGTTCCTTTTTACCTTTGTATATGTTGTTTACATATAACATTTGTTCATCCTTTGAAGTGCTAGGCTCTTCTTTGCTTTTAAGCTTCTTTTCTTCCTCTAGCAGAGAGGCTTTAATGTCAACAAGTTGAGGATCATGCATATTGGTTAGAGTGGTTGATACATTATCATAGACAGGAGGCAAACTTTTTAACAAGACACCAATACAAACATCTTCATCCATTTTTAGCTTTATCCTTGCAAGTTGAGTAAGCAGGCTTTCCAAGTAGTTCAGATAGGATGTCAGGGATGTATGAGGCTTCATATCAAGTCGGAAAAATTCAATTAATAGACCATACTTAGACGACTTTGACTGTGCACCAAATAAGGTATCCAATTTGTCCCAAGTGTCATGGGACTTGTCACACGCATCCACATGATGGATGTAGCTGTCATCCAATTCCAGTTTAATGATGGCTTGTGACTTGTCATCATTCTTCTGCCAAGTAATTGCAAGGTACACATCTCGAGGTTTCTTCTCTTTGCCATTTGTGATGGCCCAGAGACCCTTCTTCATCAGGATGAGCTTGATGCAAATTTGCCAGGTGTGAAACCCGACTCCCTTGAACCAAGCATTTGGAGAGTCCTTTCCCATGTTGGATGGATGAAGCAGCAGCAAATCAGCTCCAAGATTCTCAGATGTTACAGGTGAAGGAGCAGATTACAACGTGTCAAGAGACACAAGTAATGGTAGTGTGAAAATACACTATGTAGAGACTTAATGTTGAGCTTAAATCTTCCTTGCTCGAGGTCGTCGATCCTTCTTCAATCTTCTCAGGTCCTTCCCCTCCTTGATTTAGTGCTGGGACAGTAGATCAGAGTGGCAGTGGATTGCTCCAGATGGCAGGAGAGAGAAAATGATGAGATTTTTTAGCTTTGATGAAACTGGCTATGGCTGACAGTTTAGGGTTTCAAACAAGGGCCTGGTTTTTTGCAGATTGTAGGAGCTATGGTTGATCATTTCCAAAACTTTTTTTATGGAAATGTAGCTCTTTCCAAGGTCTATCAAATCCCTATTATCTTCATCAGCATCGCGACATGTGCAGGCGGCATTCGATGTACGAACGGCAGATGGCACAGTCTGGACAATGAGCTTGTATTCATGCAATGCTGGAGTATACGATGAGCAATGTCGAAGTTTGACATAACAGGAGGCAACGCCCTGAGCCAAGAAACATATCTCTAGAAGAAAGCATGTTGAAATATTTACTGTGGAGGGAGATCAAGAAGCTCCAAGGAGGCAGGGTGCAAGTTTGGCTATGGTTGCCACATGTCAAGTGGAGATAAAGTTTAGAAATGAGCTCATTAGCTGAGACTGAGCTGGACTTGAACTGACCTGAATGAAGAGGAGTTGAGAGAGGAGTGAAATGAGCTAGGCCATGCCTGACTGAGCTCTAATACCATGTCGTAATGAGCGGGATCTAGGACATGGCAGTCAGTTATGGTGGATGAAAGAAGAAGAGTAAACTCATGATGGAGGAGACAAAGACACTATTTGTTACACAAGTGAATTAGGTTCCAAGATTGAAACTTGGACTCATAAACACAATCTTGTGTATGTGGACAATGACACTGACACTTTACTAATAAGAAAAGAGTATTATCATTTCATTAAGAAAAGGAAGCAAGTACAATGCTTTATAGGAAAGTAGGAAACTACAGTAGGCACCACTGTGCATATGGGATAGGTTAGCCTGCATGTCCTTGGCCCTGAAGCTCCATACAAAGAGGCTGTCAGTGAGTGTGATTGCTCAATCTCAACAAATAATGTATTTTCATACGTTAACATAATTCAATGCATAGTACTGCACTTGCGATTGTGTAAGTGTGACGATAATGTATGGTACATGAATGACGCATCCGCATATATTAACATAATTCAACACATAGTACTGTACTTGTGATTGTGCATAAGCAATAACATAACTTGTATCCATACGTATTACTACTTTTGATGCGTTCGTACATTAAACAAAAATTAAGAGTCATGCGTTTCAAGAAACAAAACAAAATAACTTTACTCAATTATTTGAATTCAGTACACATCGCACGAGATTTTATGTATATATAAATAAATATTCCAATGTGGCAGAGTACAAAATTTTTTGGGCTTTCAAGATGTTATAGCGCTGTAACACTCATTACAAACCTTGCATCATTAATCTAGTAAGCTATGGCGGGGTCCCCTTGCCGTGTCGAAGCCGAATGATAAAGCTCATGTCATTGTCTGTGATTATAACATGCTTTGCATGGATGGATACAAGCTGTGTATCATCGAACAAGTTGATAAGAAACCCCTCTGCAGTGATTTGTAGGGCTTCCATGGCTGCAGTAGTCCACCTTCCTGCTGGTGGGCCATCCCGCACGTGCCCAAAATCTTCCCATCTCTTTCAGCTCCAAGTCTTGCATGACTTCTCGAATAACTTTATGAAAATAACTTTTTGGGATGAGGAGCTCGTATCCACGTTGGATTCTCCTTATCTCTCGAAGAGCGACAGTGCCCGGTTTCCATCTCCTCTTCTTCTGTGGTGGTCCTTGTGCTCTACGGGGAGCACCTGTTGCTGCACTAGAGGAGGCTCCACCTTGTGCTCCAGGTGGCGGGCCTTGGCGTGATGTCTTCCCAGGGCCAAAACGGCGACATGCTTGCTTGGTCCGTGCCATGCAAGGAGGGCAAGACGGAGAAGAGACAGAGGTTGAGGATGTGAAAATAGAGGAAGCAAAGAAATCAAGATGTGAAAATGAGAAGAAGAATGAACTTTTAACCCATTTAAACCCCAAAATCGGGTTAATGGAGCTTCATACGCATTGTCCATCGTGTGATCGTAAATCCATAACCTTATATCGGAATGCGACGAAACTTCACACGTGCACTCGTTGGGTGGCCAAGAGCCCTTTTTTTTTTTTTTTTAATGTGCCTGCAGACCCCTGGTCCGAAGTCTAGCATTTGAAGCCACTTTCCTGAGGTTGTAGAGGGTTGAGCACCGAAGGACACTTGCTTAGAGTGTAGAATTTGCTATATGTAGCCATCAGGCTTGATGGAATGCCTAATAGGCAGGAAAATGGCTCCAGATGCCAAACTTCAAACTAGGGATCTGCATGCACTTTTTTTTCAAAAAAATATAATTTGGGCTCTTGGCCACCCAACGAGTGCGCGTGTGAAGTTTCATCGCATTCCGATACAGTTTAATATTTTAAAAATTATCCCATACCAAAATTATGGATGGATTGATAATTGAGAAATCAACATCGCGACTACTGGCCCTTAGAAACTTCGCACCACATAAACTATACAGAGGCATTAGGAGTAAAGTCTACAAGAAATGGTAAATTTTTGCATGTTATTCCTATTGAAATTGACCGTGCTAACAAAAACTGTAAGTAAGAATTGAAAATACATCGAAGATGCACAGTCAAAGTTGAGAGCAAAGGACAAGTGTAAAATTTTAATTCATATTTTAAGGGCGCATACAATAGTTTTGCACTGGGACATAGTCATATGTCCAATGCACGAGGATAACACTATGCCAAAAAAGATAACATTGCAAACTGTGTTCATTCCATTGGAACGAATGCATCCTTCACTACTTGAAGATTTCTTATAAGTTGGAAGTCCTTGGGAGTTACAGTGATGCGCTTTGCATGTATTGCATAACGTTGAGCATCAGTCATCAAGTCAACTAAAAAGGCCTTGCAGCACACTATAGAGCATGAAGGCATTCTTTTGTGAAGCGATCAGGTCTATCCTGACCTTGTACCAAAAACTACCTCCTACTTTCTGTGCAGTAGAGGTCTTGCACAATCTCACGAACAAGTCTCGAGAAGCTCGCCTTCGAAATGATGAGATCAAAAGAGCATTGATACCTTCTAATTTCTCTCAAGGCCATTGTACCTTGCTTCCACTTGTGTTTCTTGTGGGGATGCTGAGGAGGACCCTTGTGAGGGCAACTTGAGGAAGGTGGATTAGGTTGAGAAGGCGGTGCATCTGAGCTAGTGGATGCTCCAAGGGGCTAAACATGATATGGGGCTCTGAGCGGAAGCTTATTTGCAACTGCCTTAGACCTAGCCATCTTTCCTACACATGAGATGTGAGAACTCAATGAATAAGATAGAAAGTGAAACCCTCTCTTATATAACCCTAAACTGTGAGACTCATTCACATAGATACACACTCTCTCTTTCTCTCTTAAACTATTAATTTCATTCACACTGACTCACATTGTTCATCTTACTATCTTAGCTCTTTTCGAACCCATTTACTACCTTGTCGAAGCCTTGTTTCTAGCCACTTGGCATGGTTTTCTTTGGCACTTGAGGCTTCATAACGCACTCTTTTAGTGACACAACGTGATTCCATCATGTCTGCAGCCGATTCATCAGCACTTTCATTTGTTCTCTTTTGCGAGAGTTTAGTTTCATCTGGTACTATAATCCTATACCACCAAGATAGCAATTGGATCATTGGATTGCTACCATTCACCCCTCCACCTTGATCAGTTTTTCTTTGGTATGCACCACGTGCTATCCAATGTGAATTTTCCATCCCTTGTGTGGACCAAATTTCAATGCTTCCCTTTTCTGCAAAGTATGGCCCATGTGTCTCAAGGATATGCTATAAAGACAAATATCACACATGAGTAAAACTATGCTCAATAGTTTATACAATTCATACAATTTTAAAATATTAACTTAGTATGCACCATGTAATGTGTGATAGAGCTTTTGCCCCATGCTTCCACCATGTTTTCGTAGAAGCTATGCACATCATTGATAAATTCTTGCTTATCTTCATTGTTAAACACCATCTTGTGAAGTAAGGGAGCCAATTTGTTAAGACTTATCCAAACCTTAGCTTTGACCAATCTTGTTTTTCCTCCATTACTTCGATCAGGAACTGCAAAATGTAACTTTTTCCACCCATCGTAGTCCAACGGCCTACGAACCATGACATTCCCTTCCTCATTGATGGGTACTAAGAGAAACTTCCTAGCCTTTGCTCCTCCAAAGCAAGGCTTTTTTGGCAAGTTACCAGATTTTCCTAATCTCTTCTCATCTTTTTCAATCGTCACTTGATGCTTGTGTAGCCCAATTTCTGATAGCACTCGCTCCACATTCCTACACATTGCAATGGCTTCTTTTTCTGGTTGCATCCTATAAGCAAAGCAAATGTATTCATATACAAGTTTCTCCATGATTCTAACAAAAGCATGCAATGAACAAATGTGAATACGATCCAAGGGAATGTTGAAGATGGGCTTCCAAGTGGGATCTTCTCTATTGCGCGTCAGTGCAGCACTTGTCACCTTTCGCCAATTCTTCTTTCCGTCCTTTCCTTCCACCCACTCTATCAAGCAATATAGGCATGGATTCTTTGTATTTGCACCATTGGAGATTCCACACATACATTTTAAAGTTTTCAAGTCTCCTGCAAGATGCCATTCAACCAAGTATTGACCATACCCTTCAACTGAGAGCATCTAACCATGTTCCTGATGATCGATGATGCTTGGAATGCTTGTGTGCATAAAGAATAGCTGCAACACCTCAAATGTTTCCTTAGGAACTTCAAATGCAACGAGCCACCACACATGGTGCTCAGATTGAACACTAAAGTTCCATGGGTTGTTCTTGTCGAATTGTAAAGCTCTATTCATCAGAGTTACACTAACTCTTTCAAGCTTTACTCCTTTGATGACCTCACTTTCATCTAATTTTATAACAAACTGCAATTTACCATTACATTCCTCAACAGACATATTGTAGTACATTACCATTACCGACTGCACCTTGTTCAAATCTAAATAGTAATTATTTTCGGTGAACTTCACCTCATATGCATTTTTGGTCCCAACCTTTAGTGTTTCCACACATTGAACATGCATGGGATCTCCTATCAACTCCAAAACCTTTGTATTAAGTTGCCGTCGGACCTCTATTAACTTTGAAGGTTGAGGAAGAGGCACTATTTCTCTTCAGCACACGACCAAACCCAGCCTTCACACCTTTGAATATCTTTGAGTAAGTCATTGTGCTAATGCCGGCCCTGTCACAAATAGATTGTGCATCCACAGCTGAGAACTCATTTGACACATCTTTTAATGTGCACTCAATCACCTTTTCCTTCACAATCTTAAACTTACGATTGCTCAAAGCATTTTCCAGTGTACTTGCCTTCAGCAATCCACTAATACACGATCCAACCTCACCCTCACCTAGGTTCACTTTCTGAGCTACCTTACATGCTTTGATATGTCGCTTCCACTGGTCACTATTCACAATTAACTCATTGATTGGCTTCTTCTTTCGTTTGCACTCCTGTGTTAGCTTGGTGTGTTGATCTTTCTCAAGTCTTCCAATTGTGCCTTTGCCTCCTCATATGAGATACCAATGTCATGGATTTTGTCCTACATTGAAATAATTTAATTGTTTTGTTGAATTACAGTGTCATTCAGTTGTACCACTTGTCCTATGAGCTGTTGTATATGAAGTTGATGTGCAGTGATCACATCATGGCAATTTTTTATGGTTGCCTGGCAAGTTGTAAATACTTTGAATGCCTGATCATTGTGCCGCCTAGTATAACCAAGTAACCCATTTTCACCCTCGCACACATACTTTAGCAAATTTGTGATTCCTAAGAAAGTTGGAGGTCTATTGTTTAAGGGGTCAATTGGGTAGATTTCCCCATCAACCCACAAATCCACATGTTTCAATCCCATTTGCCTATAACTCTGCAAAACCTAAGGGTTGACACTGGTACGTTGGGTTCTTTTGAATAATAGGGCATATTCAATCTCTACCTCAATATGCAGCTCCTTCTTTCATGTATTCATTTTACTATTAATAGAAACGGGGAGCCTACTTGGTTGTCACAAGAGGTAGAGTGGAGATGCACAGAGAGGCACACAAAGGTGCCAAGGGAAAGGAGGGTGTAAGTAATTCACTCTGTTAATGAAGGTTGCATAAACACAGAGAAGAGGTCACAATAGAGCCATGAGAGAGTATAGATATGGGGGGGAATAGCTCAAAGGGTAGGGATGTCCAAGACTTTTCGTATTTTAGATATTTCTATTTTGCCTACAAAAACATCTCCAAAAAACACGAAATTTGACCAATTGGTTTTTTTTTAAACCAAAAGCTAGGATATAGAAAATCCCCAAAATATCTTAAAAGGAACTTTCGAAATTTCATTTACCTTGTTCTTGATTTAAAAATCAATTACCTCGTATCTACTAATCATTTTGCATTGAAAACGAAGCACCATACTCCCGTAACTAACTCCTTTTTTAATATAAAATTTGGTTGAAAAAGACTTTTTCAATGAGGAGAGAGAAGGAATCTAAGTATATCTTTGTAGATAATATAAAAAAGGCAAAACGAGATTGCAAATGTGGAGAGAGAGGAGGATTATTTTATTATTCTTCTCTCCTCTTTTCCTTGTTTTAAGGAGAAGAGAGGGGGGCTAAAAGGCCCATTTGTGAGTTTATTTTTTTCCTAATGTAATGGACAGCCAATAGGCTTTACGTCCTGTATGTGAAAATGCTCAAGGACTTTATGAATGTACTCCCTCTGTGAGAGGTAGAGTAGTCCCTGATGCCTGTCGCACTTAAAGCGCATACCAAGAATGTGAGAGGCCTGTCCCAAATCCTTCATCTCAAAGCTCTTCTTCAACTGAGATTTAAGAGTATTCAACTCATCATGAGCTTTCCCTACTATCAGCATATCATCCGTATAAAGTACCAAAATAAGCAATGAGCCATCATCGGCTTTCTTCATGTAAAGACACAGATCCATAGCACTTCTGTTGTAGCCATGTGACTGCATAAAGGCATCAAACTTATGATACCACTCCCTAGGTGCTTGCTTCAAGCCATAAAGACTTTTCTTCAATTTGCACAATAGGTGCTCCCTGCCAGGTTCTGCAAAGCCCTTAGGCTGCTTCATGTATATCTCATCATGCAAATCCACATGCAAGAATGCAGTCTTGACATCCATCTGGTACAAGTCCAAGTCAAGCTGCGTGACTAAGGCCAAAACCAAGCATAGGGTGGTCATCTTGACTACAAGAGAAAATACTTCATAAAAGTCAACTCCATGCTCTTGTTTAAAACCCTTAACAACAAGTCTTGCCTTATAAGTCGGCTTGGGGTTTCCAAGGGCACTTTTTAGCTTGTACACCCATTTTCATGGCAAAGCCTTCTTGCCCTGAGGTAGTGCAACCAAATCCCAAGTCATATTCTTGTGTAGGGAGTCTATCTTAGACTACATAGCCCTCTCCCAGGAGTGACTGTCACCCCTGCACATAGCCTCATCATAGGTGAGAGGCTCTCTTGCATCTGTAACCAAGACATAATGCATCGAGGGCTCAAATCTATCAGGCGAACATCTATCTCTAGTAGATCGTCTCACGACAGGCTTTGCAGCTGGTCCAACACTCTGGCCATGTGTACCAACTACTGCTGCAGACTGTCCAACTGGGTGTGCAGGAGCATGTGGCTCCTCCTAGAATATAACCCTGTGTATCTCTACCACCTTCTCAGGCTACATATGCATCTTGTCTTCATGGAAGACTACATCATGGCTGCGGATGACTTTTCGCGTGCTTGCAGATCCTAGAGGCGGTAACCCATCTCGCCTGCATCCCCATAGCCAAGGAAAATCCATTTGACACTCTTAGGATCCAACTTAGTACACTTGTCTTTGGGCACATGGAAGAATACCTCACATCCAAAGACACGTAGATACGCATAAGATGGAGCTCGTACCTCCTTTGTACCCTGGAAATCCAAACCACTAGAAGCTTATCTATTTATGACATGCACAACTGTACTGACTACCTCAGCCCAAAAGCTCTATGGTAAGCCTGCATGGCTAAGCATACTGCGTACACGCTCCTAGATGGTTCTATTCATCTGCTTAGCCAAACCATTTTGGGGTGGGGTATAGGGGACAGTCAATTAACGCTTAATACCCCTCTTATTACATAGTTGCTCAAAAGCACATGACACATATTCTCCCTCATTGTCAGTACTAAGGCATTTTAGCCTATACCCAGTTTGGTTTTCAACAAATGCAAGCCCTCTCTCAAATACAACCAAGACATCAAACTTAAGCTTAATGGGATAAGCCTAGACTTTACATAAAAAATGGTCAATGAACGTCACAAAATACTTTGCACCACCCATAGACTGACAGGGCATGGGCCTACAGACATTCGAATGTACCAATGCCAAGGGCTCACTCATGCATGTCCTACTAGACTTCTTATGTGTATTCCTAGTCTGTCTGCCATAAAGGCAATGCTCACATGAATCAAAACATACATAGTCAAGGGGCGGTAAGTACTACAAACCAGAAAGCATTTTCATTCCCTTCAAGGACATATGGCCCAAACAGGCATGCCAAAGAGATACATGTGGGATGGAACCCACTAACAAAACATGGTCAATAGAGGACACATCAACTACAAGAGGATAGAGGCTGCCAGCTTTGGCACCTCTAGCAGCAAGCACAAGTCTGCCATGCCACGGGTGATCTTCCAGGCAGAATCCCCAAAAGAAACATGAAACCCAGCATCATCAAGCTACCCTGTAGACATAAGACTGCGTGTAAGCATAGGTACATGACGTGCATCCTGTAACAGAAAAGTACTGCTAGTAAAGAACTGCAGCCGTACATCCCCAATGCCAACAATAGCAAGTGACCTATCATCACCCAAGCGAACTGAACCAAAGATAGTGTGGTAGGAGTGGAACTACTCACGGCATGGTGTAACATGAAATGAAGCACTAGAATCCAAAAGCCAGCAATGTGCATACATAGAGTGAACATCGGTCAATGACGTAGCATCACAAGAACTAGCTGCAAGTATGTACTCCCCATCGGAGCCATCTGTCTACATGACATTTATCTCCTCGACTTTCACACTAGATTTCACAGGCATAATGTTGCGATCAGAGAACTTTTCATGCACTTTGTCTTTCCCCTTCTCTTTGCACAACTCATGACATTGTGGACGTATATGACCCTTCTTGATGCAATGATGACATGTCACATTAGCATTTCTCCCACGAGACTTGTTGTGCGACTTATCACGCGACTTAGAGCTAGACTTATGTGAGTCTTTGCCACGGCCATTCCCACGGTCATTCTTGCCATTACCAACTCTGCCTCTAACAGTCAAAGCATAAGACACACGAGAGGCACCCAAGTTCTTATGATTGATCTCTTCCTACAGAAGAACACTCTCTACATCAAGCAAGTTTAAAATAGTAGCAAGAGCACATAAGGCAGTTCGGAATACATCCCATGACTTACTTAGAGTCCCAATCAAAAACAATGGAGTAACCTCATCATTAAAGGTAATACCCTGTGAAGTCAAGCTCTTAAGAATAGCATGGAACTAGCTCAAATGAGTAGACATTGTCATATTCTCCTTCATACGTAGGTCCATAAGCTACTTCAGCCACCAATACATCTGACTTGCTGGACTTTTCTTGTCATAGAGGTTCTTAATTTTATCCCAAAGCTGCCAAGCACTCTGTGCTTCCTCAACCACATTGTAATGCATCTATTCAGTGAGAGACAAGATGAGGGTGGACTTGCATAACTCATCGGGCTCATCCCATTCGTCATCAGTCATAGTTTCAAGCTACTCGCCATGCATCCTTAGTGGCTTTATATGCGATTTCTGCACCAATACCTACCAAACTTGGCTCTTCCAATAGGCATAATTCGTACCATCAAGCTTAGTGATGTTGAAGATAGCAATGTCAGTGGAAGAAGAACCCATAATGAAGTCCAAAACAGTGCAGACAATTCAAAACTGTTTGTTGTTTTCTACTATAAACAGTCAAAAATACCACCAAAACCAAGGCAAAATGACCACGAACTGATAGTTAATGATGCTGCCCACCAAGTACCATCAAAAGTACATAAAATCAGGATGATTTAGCATGAAAATTCCACATCAGTCCATACATAACTGCTTGTTGTAATAAATTACAGCCATGTACAATGAGAGCAAACTGTAGGCAAAATCAATGCACCAAGTCAACCACTGACTGTCAAAGCATAACCAGCATCAAGCGGGCATAAATCAGCATATGACAATCATACGGACATTGAGCAAACACCCAAGCATGTCAAACGAATCTGTCAGTAAGCCGGCACACCATAGGGAAAAATGTACACAACACTGGAAAGACCTGACACAAAGAGGTGTATGCTCAGTAAGTGCGAAGCCCAAATCATCCCAAGTACATGTATGTGGACCACGGCATATCAACCATGCAACATCTAAGTGAAGAAGATCCCAGTCTCAGAAGACTCAAAGCTCAATAGCATAAACCACCTGCTCGATGTCTAGCAAACATCCAATGATACTCCCACTGGCACAAAAGCCATATGGATCAATCCAAGAAGCTCAAGAAAGGCATATGAGAGCACTAGTGACGAAAGACCCAAGACCAAACATCAATAAGACATCATGAGCATATAGGCTCTGTAGCCTCCAATTAGAGCATCCATAGACATCAATTGTATCCCAAATACAACTTTGACAAGCCAAGAAATATCCCAAGTAAGTTCCAAGAAGCCAGATGCACGCCAAGACAAGGCACTAGTAGCAATCGGCTCCAAACAATGTAACGAGCATATAGTGGTGGCATAGCCCAAGCATGTCAAGACCGGTCAGACATAGGTAACATATATGCCATGTGTACATCCAAGACGGAGCATCAAATGCATTCCAAAGCCGAGCTCAAGCTCAAATGAAGATTCGAAACCAAAGACAAGCTCGATGACGTACCTCGAAGATCAATACTTCATTGCATATCCCAAAGACATAGTCTGAAACCAATAGGCATTACCAAACTGGAGGTAAAACAACCTATCAACCAAGGTAGCATAAATCCCAACCAACAACAAAGTGTCTGCATTCAAATCAAGGCTCAATAGCTCTCAAATAGCATATCCGAGCATAAACCATGATGACCAAGCATCAATACATCCAACAGGACACCCGAATGTCAACAAAGAGCATTATGCATAAGCCGTCTCTAATAAAACCATGCTGCCCAAACAATGTACAGCAATAAATCCTTGCATAAATCGAGCTATGGAAGCTCAAACCAAGTTCCAAAGCATCTCAAAACATTGGGCAAACATCCCCAAAGTATCTGGGCATCAGATACCAAGCCTCGGGAGCATCACATAAGCTAAGAGCATGACATTTTCTTGTTGTAAATCAACCCAGATTTGTTGCAAAAAATGTTGTGATCAAAATTTGGCAGATCTGACATCGGCATCACGTCCGGAGCATACCAAAATCCCAAGTTAGACTCTTACCATGCCTAAATCAAGTTTTGGATGCCCAAGATATGAGAAAAAATGGGATTTTTGAGCCAAATTTTTGAAACAAGCGTAATATAAAAAAATCTAAGCTGACTGTGGAGCCTGCTAGTTATACTGATGATAATGGGGCAAATAGGGGCATACAAGGTGCCCAATGAAGCCAAGGAACACCTACAAAGAGCCTATGAGGGCCGGGGAGAGGCAGGAGATGAAATCTTACCTCGAGGGAAAGAAGCCACGGTTGGCATTGAAGCTCCAAGCTCTAGGTCTTCAATTCGGGCTGAAGTAATGCCGGACCAAGCTCCATGATCAAGCTCTAATCCAAAGCTCTGATACTAGTTGAAAGGTGAGAAAGATCGAAGCTTGCTTTGAAGTGAGCTATGGCGGAGAGCAAGAGCAGGAAGAGAGAGAGACACAAATGGGAACTCCAACAGTCACAACATGTGATTGGGCCTTCCTTTATTCAAATTGTCCCTTAAAGAATAAAGAATAAAGCGATGGTGACGGGCACCTGCCACTTGCAGTGTGCAGTGGCGGATACTGTCAGTATAGTAATACACAGGTGACTAGGTAGAGGTGCCTTTACTCCCAACATGATTGAATCCCATGCTATATGCATTAGCCCCATCCAAAATCCAAACAAATGATTTTGAATGACTTATCAACAAAAAAAATTTTGTCAATAAGCATATAATATACTTTTTATGTTGTATCAATGGTCAATGCATTGACAGTCACTCCCTCCACGTACATTTGTCTCTACACTTGTAGGAGCTTCAAAAATTGAACATTCTCAATCTAGAATGATAGTAGCCTTGTCCATAAGATGTTAGCATGATGATGCAATCCTATTACCACACAGTTTGTCTACTTCACTTATGTCCCGCAATAGCTATACATGGTTATAATGTTGCTAGACACAAAAAAGTATAAATCAAAGTTATTTCTTTGAGCATTCGTAGATAATGGTTAACTGATTGTAAAAAATAATTACTTGATGTTCCTTCCTCTCTTTCATAGCAGTTTACTCCTTGGCTACAAGCAAGTAACAGGATTTTAGAGCAATTTTGTACTAGTAGCAAGACTGAGTTGATCATTGAACAATGGCTCTATCCATGCCTCTTCTCAATGGAGAGCCTGATGAGACTCAACAAGCATGCAATGTGGGAGGGGTTTTAGTCAAAAGGTAGTATCCATCACTAGGGATCATAGAGAGAAGAAAGTAAAGAATAGAAGATATAAGAGAAGAAAAGGAATAGACAAAAGATCCAAATGAATTCCAAGAATGTTAGAAATCAAGTTCTCTTCAAGACATGTCCATACATCACGAATCAATCATAAAACCTTATGCTAGGTCTGTCAAAGTCTTTACACAATATAAAGACAAAGCTCAATGATTCAAAATCGGCATGTATTACATGTAAAGTCTATTGTACATCCAAGACAAAGAGTCTAGACAAATGGGCTAAGATGATTTCATGGTAGGAGAATCCAAGTACTTCTCCCAGGAGCACTATGTATTGATAGAATCTGAGAAGGGAAACAAAATCCTTGTATGGAACTCCAAACACACTTTAGCCCTCTGTATTCTTGGTTATTACAATAGTCATAAGCTTATCATTTGATGGCTAAACTCCAAGATAAATAGCTCTTGGATTATCTAGATAATTTCTACTACTACATCAAAGCAATCTCCAAGCATTAGATCTCTTGGAGCTCCTTATTATATCCAAAAATATACACCAAATACTAGCCTCTACTCTACTACTCATATCGAAAATTTGGTGGTTTTGTTGGCTCCAAAAGGGGACAAAAACGATAGGACACCTTATTAGTATTCTCCTAGATCCTCTTGGATCGCTCCTTCTCTTCTCCTCTCATTCGAAGTATTGTTTGCTGCCTCAAAACTACAATCACATGCCACACAAATTAAAGAGCCCTTCTTTTTTTATGACATTTTCTAAAACTATCTGAAAAGCCACTTGCTTTTTGCATGTCACTCTATTCTAGAAGTTTACTATTCTTTTTGAGGATATTTATAAGAAATAATGGTAAATATAAAAAATAGGCTAAAATGATTCAAAAATCCCGTATTTGAACCATGGATACTAACACTAATGACTAATATGACATTAACTCCCTAGATTAATAAGAAAGATGGACGATGATATACTCCAAGGTTTTTCACACTATGTCCATGTAGCGACATGACATCCACCCCCTCTGAACCTACATATCCTCCGATATGTACCAAAGTCCTAGTTGTCACTAGATTCAGAGTCCTCCTCATTCTTTGCAACCATATCTTTGCTTCTTCATCTTCCATAACTTCCTGGCTAGCCCTTATATCATGGCTACTATTTTCATCTAGTTTTGGCAACTTATAGATAGTAGATTCCCACCTCTTGAATAATTTGATTCTTTTCACTGCTGCCAAAACTACAAGCTAAGACTGATCATACCCTAATTAAAGATCACCCAAAGAATAGATTGCTCTACTTGCAAAATCCTCTACAAATTCATCAATCACAAGACCCACATTTCTTATTGTCACTTTATTGATCAACTACATGTCTTCAATAAATCTCAAAGCCCCATTCTTTTTTAGCATAGTAAGCCAATGATTTGAGTATATGGCTAAAGAGGGCTCTAAGATCTTCATGCGTATATTTTCATTTATCAAATCCATTAGCTTTGGCAAGTAAGTCTTAGGCACTGGGATAGGCCTCAAATTCCATGGCACATGTGGCACAGTAAATATTACCATCATAGGAGAGAAAATATTCAGATATCCACAAAGTCTATTTTAGCTAACTGAAATGTAAATGGTTTCCCATGTCTAACCAACATCTACACAAAATTTTATCTTTCAAAGTAGACAAAAGAAACCCTTCTCCACCGAATTTCAATCCGTATATAATGTTTTAGCTATAAACTAATGACCTATATCTTTAGGATCCCTTAAACTTGACTATCTTAACATTTTCTCATGCAAATCCTCACTGTCTAGTGGAAGCTACAAGGCAACTGGTTTCACCTTTTTGTCAATTGTCTTATGTTTTATCTCCACAACTACTTCAGCCCATTGTAATCCTTTCTGCTGAGCAAACAATGCTATAACACCATACACGTCTAAAGAACATGCTGACAACACTCTATTTTAAACCTCATTTTTTGCATGTATGGTAAATGAAATTTCAGTCATAGTATCAATAATATTCAACCCATAAAAAAGGCCCAAAAGCTGAAACACCTTCATTTTCAACTAACAACCCCAATGCTCTTAGTTTCTTAGCATCTCATTTCATAGATATGCATTCAGCCTTGCACATAACTTTCATATGCTTAAACTAACATGAACCTTTTGTTGTAAATTAAGAATAACCAGTAGTAAATACATGCTTCATTCCATTACGAGGTGAGTATGTCCTTTGAATAGCACTACTCTAGCTCTGCATTACAACAATGCTCAATGAAAATCTGGCTCTTTGAATTACCTTGCATTTGTGTTGAGAAACACGGACCTAGAGCTAGTTATCTATGGTGGATGCAAATCAAACACACGATACATCATTAGTATGAGAGATTGTAACTCAAGTGAATTAGGTTCCAAGATAGATTAGCTTGGACTCATAAAGACAGTACTTCAAATTGATAGTCCCATTTCCCTTGAAAAAAGTGTCAACCAAGTACATGCCTTTATAGCTTTTTGGATAGTACCACCGTACCTCACTGTGCATATGGGATTTTGGACATCTCTTCCGAGAGCTTCTAGAGCATACATCTTTGTCATATCTCTCATACAAAGCCACTTATGGGAAAGCATCTTTTGGGCACACATTTGGCCTCTATGGGCATACATACCAAGCATCATTTGCTATTCTCAACACCCCCCCTCAAATGATGAGTTCCTACACTTGTTGGCTTTTGCCTCCCCTTCATGATGACATGGCCCAGGAGACTAGCTCATAGGCAGCCTAGTCAAGTTGAAGCTTGAAACTTTACATCTTTGGCAAGGGTTTTGTTTTACAAAGTTTCTTCATCTTCTTTGGCATCCTTCGGTCCTTTGCACAATCTTCTTAGTCTTCTTTGTCTTCTTGCTCTTTTCTTCTATTGTTATCTTTATCCCTTTTGTTGATGTGTAGTACATGATACTTCTTCTTTTTTTTGCTTCAGTCTTCTTGGCACATTTTTTCCGCTTAATGAACTTGAGATGGATACACATGAATACATTGTTTTGACTTAGCAAATTCTCTCTGACATACATGGCTTGATGATTCATTACATTGGTCTTGGGATACATAGGATTGATTTTTGGCTTATTGGCTATATAGGTTGTCATTACATTGACATTGGATCTTCTTTCAAAACCACACATCTTCTTAAGGTGATTACATAAATCAGTTCAAGGCAAAGGATAGTGTGATCAAGGGTTGAATATAAATTCTTATTTAAGCCTTAGTAGTAGGATTATAAGGCGTTAATTTAAATATCCTTATCTATACCTCTCAACTTGCACCTATGATTTTACACTTGATGGCGTTGACTGTTCGTCAGATTCTCGTGTGAGTAGGGAACTCGTGACCCAGGCCAAAACTGTGATCTTTTCGCTGTAAGCTGGAGGATAAGGAGCTTGTTTTCCAGTTGGTGGTATCAATAGCTGGAGATGCTTACACTAAGCACAAGCTGCTTAGGATCTTTCTGTGCTTGAGAACAGAGCTTTGAAGCTTTTCGCCACGGTTGCATGGGTTGCCAGAGAAGGAACGGATATTATTTGTACCCTCTAATGTGTAGGCATTCGACTTCTTCTTTTCCTCGACTTGCAGAGATGGGCGTGATGGCGAAGGTTGTGCCACTGGAAACTCGTCTGAAGTAGAGTTCTGCTCTTCCTAGTGAGAGACCACTGTGGAGAACGCTTCATGAAGGAGAGGAAACTCTTTCATAGCCAAAGAACAGGAAGAAGATGTTGGAACGATCAACATAACGCCAGCTCTAGCCATTGCTAAACATTAAAAACGCCTACCGAGTGTCTGTCGAGTGTCCACTGCGGAGTGTCCAACACAAATCCTTGATATCACCAAAACTTTTTAGCAACAAACGGTAGTGATAGGTCTCTTCTTCATTCTCTTCCTTTTCCACATAATAAATCTCTGATCTGGACCATGATTCACCAGGCTATGAAGGTCCCCCGAGAGTGTGATGTGCCACAGCTGGCTCTAAGATAAAGCAGTTGAGTGAGATCAAACTCGTTTGTAGCAGAAGCCCTCTTATTCTTTCCCTTCTGTGGCTCACTAATGGTTTTGAAGCAAGGTGACTTCAGGCCTGAAGTAGATCCCTCAACTTGCCCTTTTGCTTCAGAATAGCTACCAACCAATTTTAGCTAAGGACTAGCCTTCCTATCTTGAGCTCTATGATGTTGGACCTCTTGAGCTTCTTTGCTTTGTATGCAATGGTAGATGGCTTTGAGGGATATAGGAGATGATAAAGAAGGAGTTTGAGAAAGGACACACACTAGCTAACTAACTGGATCATGGCTCTAATACCATGTTGAGAAACACGGACCTAGAGCTAGTTATCTATGGTGGACGCAAATCAAACACATGATACATCATTAGTATGAGAGATTGTAACTCAAGTGAATTAGGTTCCAAGATAGATTAGCTTGGACTCATAAAGACAGTCTTGAGTAACTCAAATTGATAGTTCCATTTCCCTTGAAAAGAGTGTCAATCAAAGTACATGCCTTTATAGCTTTTTGGATAGTACCACTGTACCTCACTGTGCATATGGGATTTTGGACATATCTTCCTAGAGCTTCTAGAGCATACATCTTTTTCATATCTCTCATACAAAGCCACTTATGGGCAAGCCTCTTTTGGGCACACATTTGGCCTCTATGGGCATACATACCAAGCATCATTTGCTATTCGCAACAATTTGGAGGCAAAGGAGACTCTCAAATAATATCTTGATTCCTATGATGATTAACACAAATGCTAAGAAATTGAATTGCTTTCCTCCCATCCTTTCTTCTAACAACTCTTGCATAAGTAGAACCATCATCAAGCACCTTTGTTTCCATATGCACTCATGTAATATAGGGATGTCCCAAAATCATTGCATATGAGAAACTATCTTAACAAAGAAGTGATGCTCTTCTTGTACATCACCAACCCTCACTTTTACATTAGGACGTGCAACATAGAGCTTCCCTGAAGAATTATTGGCAACCCCCTCATAACTAACCATGGTCAATGTCCACAGGCCATGCACCATTCTCATACAATCCACACTCAATGACATTAATCTTAGACCCATGGTCAAGCAAAGCAACACAAGGAGTTTCACGCTCCCCTATTTTCACTACCATTTCAATGGTAGCCCTTTTCCACCCAGTGATTTCTTGTGTAATAACTCCAAGGAATAATCCTAGAGTCTCTTCCCCATATATTGCATCTATCTTACTCCACCATGCATATTGCTACAAGATGATGCATTTTCAGCCACTTTCTTCTATTTTTCGCATGTTGCCACTGATTAACAGCATCCTCCATTGATAAACTAGCACTTACATCATGATCATATTTAGCATGAATGCCCAATAAACTACTTTTCTCTTTAAATTGCAACAATGCACTAGTGGTAACACCAAGAAATTGATGCTTCCTCTTAATTATGTTCATGCTTTTGTTATGAAATTCCCGCTTGGTGATGCCAAGCACCTCTCCCAAGGTGAATTCCACTCAACTATTTAAAATCCATTCTTCAAGATCCTTATTGAGATCTGTGGCTGTCTCAATATCAAATTGCAGCTTATATCCCGATTGCTTGCCCTCTTGTTTGCTATCCTATTTTTTCTCCTACACAACCTCTTCCATAACATGCTCGAGAGATGATTAATTTGCAGCTTTAGGCTAATCCACACTTCTTCTTGTCGCTTTCTTAAATATCCCTGCATTATCTTCATCTCTCTTTTGTTTCTCTTCCACAAGTACATCCGTGTTTTGCACTTTTGATAAATATACATACACTAAATATGCATCTACTAGTGATTCCCAGCCAATCGTATCACGAATATCTTATCATGTATAAGACATTCCACTATTATTAGCTTTCCTCTTTTCAATTGTATGCAAAGTATGTGTCCATATTGCAGCATTCAAACCAACCATTACTCGTCCAGGCATTCTATCCAACTGTAGACCAAAAATAGCAAAGCATGTACAACCACATAAGTATTTCAGACACCTAAGTCTTCCAACAACTTTTGCATACCTCTCTTTTCAAAAATCAAAGCAATAGGCAATCCCATTTCTTGTTCATGGATCTTGCCATCTTTCGAAAAGATGAGCTATCATGCCAAGGCCTCCTAATAAGCAGTACAATCATTTCTTTCATGCTACAAACTATCACACCACATACATATTTTCCCTAGTTTAGGGGTTGTTGTCCATATTCCCCTTTCCTCTTGTCCTTTCTCATCCAATTTTGTGACCTTCAACTAAAGATCTCGCATGCCTTTAACCAATTCATGTAATACATCTTCCTTAACATTGGGAACAATAGGGGTAGCCATAGGATTAGCCGTAGAAGCAAGTGGCTTATTAGATACATCAACTATTTTTCCTATAACAATGGGCAATCTAGATACATGCAATATTTCTCTTCTTCTATGCTTTTTCACCAGTGTAGTAACAACATCCTTAACATGCCTCCACTATGTTTTAAGCCATGTCTCTGTAGTTTGATCCTCTAACAAATCATCAAGCTTCTCTTGAAGCTTAGGATCTACCGCTTGTAGAAACAATTTAATTTTCTGATTTGCAAGAGCCTGTTATTCTACAAGATTTAACTACTCAAACTAACTTTCAAATTCTCTTAATAACTCTATAGCCACAAGACCCTTATTGAGTTTTAGAACCCACTCCTGGAAGGTCTTGTGGGTAATCAAACAGGTGTCTTCAATGTAGAATTCTTCTCGGAGTATCTTCTTAAAAGCTATCCATTCAACATCCTGCATGTACAACTCAATAACTTGGGCTTTCAATTCATGTACAATGACCCATACAAAATATCGGCTCCATATAAGTGGGGCCACACCAAAGAACTCCATCTTTTGAGCATAGGTATGCAAATATGCAGATACATTCCTACCATTAAACAACTTCATCTCATGCTCTGTTGCATGCAGAGCATTCATCACAATAGTTTCTATTTGAGCAAAAGCGTACATCACCTACTATTGATATTGTTGTACCTGCATAAGCATGTTCATATTCTACACTAACTGCTGCAAAACATCATTAGAAATTGTGCTTGAAGGTTCTCCCATCATGCCTTTCTTTCCAACAATCTTTCACATCAGGTTCACCAATGTCAGAGAGGGGATTTAGTCAAAAGATTGTATCCATCGAGGATCAAAGAGAGAAGGAAGTAGAGAATAGAAGATAGAAGAGAAGAAAAATAATAGGCAAGAGATTCAAATGAATCCCAAGTATGCCAGGAATCAAGTTCTCTTCAAGACATGTCCATACATCATGAATCAATCATAAAACCTTCTGCCAAGTCTACCAAAGCCCTTAGACAATATAAAGACAAGACTCAATGATTTAGAGTCTATATGGATTACATGTAAACTTTGCTATACATCCGAGACAAAGAGTCCAAACAATCCAAATGTCAATAGGTTTAGATGATTTCTTGGGGGGAGAAGCCCAAGTACTTCTCCAGGGAGCACTATGTATTGATAGAACTTGAGAAGGGAAATAAAAGTCTTGTATGTGACTCCAAACACACTTTAGCCCTATGTATTCCCGGTTATTATAGCAGTCATCATAAGTTGATCATTTGATGGCTAAAATCCAAGACAAATGGTTCTTGGATTATCTAGACAATATCTACTACTAGTCAGAAGCAATCTCCAAGCATTAGATCTCCTAGAGCTCCCTATTATACCCAAAAACACACACCAAACACTAACTTCTAATTTGCTACTGAGATGGAAAATCTAACAGTTTCATTGGCTCCAAAAGGGGGTAAAACTGTAGGACACTTGCTCAGAATTCTCTCAAATCGCTTCTTCTCCTCTCCTCCCATTCGAAGTGTTATTTGTTGCCTGAAAACTATGATCACATGCCACATGAACTTGGGAGCCCTTCTTTTTTTATGAGATTTCCCAAAATTGGCTGAAAAGCCACTTGCTTTCTACATGACACTCTATTCTAACAACATGACATCCACCCACAGAGAAAGTTCACATGTACACAAGTCAAGCCAAGGTCAATTGGATGTCCTTAAATATCAAAATATAGCTGTCTTACAAGAAACCTAGCAAAGCCAAAAAAGGAAAACTTATTTCCAAGGTAGTATTTTAAAGAAGAAAAAGATGTTGATGATGTTGAAAAGCAAGATGAGAGGGGGAAGACACAAGTTGTGGACCTCTTGCTCGAGTGGGATTAGATGGTACCAAATTCAAATCAAGCAATACCATGGTTGCTAACACAAGATATGTTACTAGTGAGATGATTGATGTGGATCATGAATCATCTCAATTCAATTCAATTTTTAAGGAACTCAAACTACATACAAGAATGTAGAAAGGAGTTTGTCAATACAAACAAAAAAGAAGAAATGAAGCATACCTAGAGCCAAGAAAGTGAAGCTTGCAATATGTACAATCGCCTTAAATCTTACTTTTTTTCATTTAATCAAGGAATCCATTTTCCTATCTTAGGGTAGTACGCATCTAATGAAGAGATCCACGCCTCTTAACTCAGTATGTGAACCACATAAGTGAAGCATGGGAATTTTTCACTTGTTAAAATCAAGGGCTCTTCTTTCTTATTTGAAGATAGCATGTATTCAAGTAAGAGATCCAAAGCTCTTAACTCAATAAATAGGCCACTTAAGTAAAGTACGGATCATTTTTTGTGGCATGCACCAGCTTTCTACCACACCATCATAATAGTGCATTCCCTAAAAGGCAATGCTAACAAAGAAAATGTAAATTACTCCACCATTGATGTTTTTCTACTATCATTATAGTTTTGAGATCTCAATACTTATTGCTCTACTAAAAGTGCCACACAATCTTCTCATCATCATTATCAAGTATGATTAACTCACATTCTTTCCACAATATCCTTGTTCCAACAACGAAACCAACTAGAGGTAGTTTGAGTTCAAGGCCTTTACACTCACTATAATGTTCATGTACATTATGATCTCTGATTTAGAGAATCACTTGATGGGAGTAAGAAAGAGCTAGAGATATGTGTATCCTCTCATAACAAGCACATTTGGATGGAATCTATGGGGCCACACGAGAAGTTTATCTCTCTTGAATCCCCATGAAGTAGGCTTTCCTCTTGGATGTCGATGCAGTACTTAGCTCCACATCAAGCTTCATACTTGTGTTGCCTCACTCTTTGGTCATGTTTTTGTGATGCTCCATGCATTTGAGAAGGAGAGAAGAAGAGAAGAGGACGAGACAAAGAAGAAGCTTTCACATTCACACTCACTACCTTAGCCTCTCACACTCATTGTCAACCTCTCTCACACACTCTATGCACACACAAGAGATGCTCAATTAGAGATAATAAGAATTGAGTAGTTTCTTTAGCAAGATAGCAAGTTGAAGGAAGAAATGTACATAATGTAGGTCTATTATATTATAAAATTAGTTTCTATTTTTCATCATAAGGGTGGTTGCCACTTGGCTATGTACAATGGTACTTGGGTGGCATGTATGGGCCTCATACAACCAACCCATTGGTTTTAGTAGGCAAGGTCCCTTGAGCTTGGCTTGCTCCATAGTGATTGGCTCCTTCCATCACATCTCGTGATGGAGGCTAAATGGGCCATGAGTGGACAACCTATTTGTTATGGCTCACCATTGAGTCGCTCTTTCATGATTGACTCCTTTCATTGCATCCCTTGTGGTGGATCCTCCACGTTCTCTCACAAACAAATTTTTATTCAAATCCTAATCTTCATGGGCTTTCAATGGTAAGTTAGTTGAGGGGTTCTTGTCAAAATCTTAAATTGGTTAGCATCATAAACTCAATTTTCTCCCAAAAATGATTTCTGAAAAATGGAACTTCAAATTTCATGATATGTCCATAAAATTACCTTCATCACATTATCTAGATTTATCAATTGGTTCTATACTTATCTACCTATGACTAGTATTTACAAATTGGTGTATGTAAGGCTCTATCATAATTTATTTTATTCTTTAGTGTTGAAAATCTAGCTAAGTATTATTCATGTACAATCGAACATAGAAACAAAAACTTTGAAGATCTACACTATAGAAGATAAAAATAAAATCACTAATCGACAAGAAATAAAGTAATGGCATACACTTAGTATACATACATTTACACAAACTTAACATACATGAAAACATGGAATCTCTTAGATTCATTTTTAATAACCAAAAGTTCATTGAGATAATAACTTCCAAAGACTACATTATAACATGGGAAAATGTAAGTCAAAATAGCTTCTGGCCATTTTGATATTTCGCTTTAATAATTTAAGCTCTTCTTACTTAGATTAGTTTTAATATGCCAACCTTTTAGCAATCTAAAATAAAACTACCTATGTAATTGGTGCCATGTTGTGAATTTATCCATTACATCTATACATAGAGGATTGAGAGAGAGAGAGAGAGAGAGAGAGAGAGAGAGTATTAATGTCTCTAAATGACCAATGTGGCCTATTAGACTATACTAATATACAATGAAGTGTAGCTCTTATCTAACAAAAGGTAAAAGATATGCGATGTTGGACAATATTCCATGTAAGAATCTATCTAGGTAGAGATGTAAATGGAACTACTAAAAGGGGGAAGGAAAAATATAGAAATGCTCTTTTTCTTTCTGCCTATGCTAAGCGTGTCTAGGTCTCCTCCCAAGTGGACATGGGTAGCTCGCTCAATTGTGTGCCAATGCTATATCCAAGGAGATACCCCCTAAAGATGAATTTCCTATATGATGTAGTCTCTCAAAAATGGTGGTGTGTCCCGTGCTTGATTTTATTGTTGTGAAAAAGTCAATGATAACCCTCTATCTAAGCGGAATCGGCTATAGGACACTCCTATCTTGTAGAATAGCAATTTTCTATCTCTAGAGCTCCAAGAGAAAGAATCTCAAACAGCTATGATCCTCAAACTACATCACATTCTTGCAACAATGTCAAAACCCTCTCAAAATAGACATGATATATGTCTCAAATGGCATAATATACTATACACCAAAAACAAATGTAATGCTTCTCTATCTCTAGCTCTATATCACATAAAATTAGCACATGCAATCCTCTATCTCTGTAACCTTGCATCTATCTTTCCCAATCTTTACATGATGTGTTGAGGTACAAAATCCCAATAGTTGTACATAACCCATGTGGCAAGCAGCTAAGTATCTATATAGCTCCAAAGTCATCCTTAGGGAGCTAAAGGAAATGACTACCATAGTGTGCTATCCTTGTGACTTGTGGGAAAATGGGGTCTAATCCAAGTCCTCCTTGTGAACACACACACACACACACACAAATTTTCCTTGTATAGCAACATTTTATGATAGGGTACTACTAGACCACCAATCACTTAATTATCCAATACCATAACACCATACAAAATTGATCAACTCAAATATCCTATACACATTCTTGGAAACAAGCCAAATAGACCACGAAGGTGGTCACTAGTCTTTTTAAAAGATGAAGAGGTGATTTATTCTCCCAAAATATGTTGTTATAGCATTCATCTTTTAACATAAGGCCTTCCACACTTCTCACATATCCAACAAAGAGGACCAAATATAACCATTTCTCCATTGGGTTATGCAATCCATATAAACACATTTTCACTAATAGATATCATTATAGTTCCATAGATTGAAATCAAATGAGGCCTCTGAGACTTATGTTATGTGCAACAAGGATGATCAAGAATAACCACTCCTCCATGGGCTTATTCAGTCCATATAATCACATTTCTAGCAATTTTTTTCATAATAGTTCCAAATATTGAAATCAAATAAAGCCAAAAATTTTAGCTCATTACAATCTCAGGGATTGGACATGTCACTCGACCAAAGAAACCACAATATGTACTAGATCTATCGATTGCATTTCTAATAAATCTAACTCCATATTTTGTTTTTTACTAACATTTTACATCATCCAAATGTTCATTACGTACATTTTTTAGCCTATGTCATACAAATTTTGATTCTTTTCACATCTAACATCATGCACAATTATTGAAATTTAGTAGCAAACCTTGCAATTTGCAAGATATAGAGGTTATGAATCATGATCCAAATCTCTATTCTTCATATAATCATTGTATACTAGATTGATTGAAGTAGGAGCATGTATTTACTGGTCTTGTATAATTTCTTTTAAAGGGGAGAGAGAGAGAAAGAGAGAGAGAGAGAGAGAGAGAGAGAGAGAGAGAGAGAGAGAGAGAGAGATTTGAATGTGAACGGATGAAAACATAAAGAAAGTTATGGCAATGCCAAGGAATTTTCTACGCATTCTTCCTCTTAGCCTTCCTTATGATGGGATATATCTTTTCGCACGGGAAATAATTTGTTTTGCTTTAGGCACAAGGAGGGGGAAATTTTTTGGACACATAAGCATTGGAAATGAAATTTAAGAAACAACTTTAGAGATGAAGACTCACAAATATCCAAGTTGCTTGATTGTTTGTCCTTTATTCCCTTTTCAAACACACCCTTCCTTTTACAAAATGTCATGCATCACACTTATGGGTATTCAAAGTTTGGCAAAGCTTATTTGTACCAATATAGCCATTCATGCAGGTACTATAGTCATTCGTGTAGGTGCGGCAATAATAGGTACAAATTACTTTAGATTTTGAGTTTGTGCAAGGTGTTTTGCCATGTGTTTGTTGAAGGCTAGCATAAAAGCTAGCCTTAAGAAAATAAAGGTGTGTCCACCAACCTTGCCCCTCAAGCCAAAAAAGAAACACTTGAAAAAGGTCAATTAAACTACCATCACCAAGAGAGAGTTTGATTTATAACATGGTTGTCCCTATTAGGTGTTATGCAACACAAAATCTACAAAACTTAGTAGTAGTTACATAGACCCTACTTACCATGATATCTATAGCTTTGGTAAGTCAATATATTAAGTCGCCAAATCCACAAAAGTAAGTCAATATATTAAGTCGCCAAATCCACAAACATAAAGCAAGGTGGTAACTCTAAGACAAATGTTTGTGTTATTTTGGGATGTTGATAGCAAAGGCACATAAGTGTTGCCTAGTAAATGTAGAAGGTTGTATGGCAAGCATATAGAACTTTGTTACACATTCAAGCTAGGGTGTAACCATAATAGTAAAAGTTAGACAAGTATAAAACCATATATTCACATATAACCAATTGAGTGCTATGAAAATAATATATCAAATTTTAATTGAGATTCTACATCTAAATTTGGAGAAAAAGGTCTTGCATATTCAAAAGTTTAGCATCCAAATTAGAAAGTTTGTGGGCTCAAAATCAATTAATAATGGTGCAAATTTGTGTTATCACAAAGTTTGATATCCCTTATCTCAATGTTTTTCTTTTCTTTTTTAAACCTAAATGTTAAGTTGAGAACATGGTATAAACTTTACAACTATTATGCCTAATTTTTGCTAGTTTACTCATCAAAACAGGTTTTTAAAATTTGCATGTCAAATGGCATGTCCTGTTAAATATTATATCGATCATTTTTCATTAATATTAATGTATAATACACTCAAATTTCTAGATAGTTTGAGAATTAATCTAGATTATTGAAAATCACTTCTAAAAACTTAGCTTTGTCATATGAAATATTGGGCATCCTAACAAATTCAGGCAAAGATACTTCTAAAAACTTAGCGATCACATGAAATATTGGATGTCTTGTCGAACTTAGGCCCTAGTTGAGAACACACAACACCATAGGGATCATGGGTGAGCTTTACATGAGTTCCCACTAACTTACAACTTGAGCTACCTAGCAAAAGGAAAACATTATATTGTCCAATCACCATTTTCTTAACATTTTGTAATCACATTAATATGTTATCCAAGAAAACCACGAGGCCTTGATTAGCTAAAAAATGAGTCTTGGTGGATATAGATGCACTAACTTAAACAATTCACCAATCTCTTTATCACATTTATACTATAAACACTTTCCCCCAACTTTAGCTTTGTTCTTATGAGGACTTTCTATTGCATTCTAAATCTCATCTAGAGGCCTTCACAAACTTAAAATGTGAAATAGTATTTCAAAGACCATATAAAATCAATGACCATAACTACATTATCTTTACTGCTCTAGGTGTCCACTACTAACTTTATATCTTACGAGTCAACTAGTAGCATAAAAAGGGAAAGTTATTATTATAATTATTATTTGTAGAATTGTGCGCCACCTTAGTTTGTCATTGATAAATATCCAAGCACAATATGAACTTTAACATTTTTTCTCTCTACATGATAATAAGTTATGCAATTAGATGATTGTTAATCCATAGGTATGGACTTAACAATATTATATGTGACCTCCATAGCCCTTGCAAAGTTGCATCATGTGGAGTGACTACAATCTAGTTAGGGTTTGAGAAGGGATGGAGTCTCACATCACATCTTTGTTGTTGATTCTAGAAAACATGATGTTAATGATAGATTAAGTTTTGAATATTCTTCACAATATAGAGTGAGAAAGATATTTTATTACACTAACAAGACACAACCTTGTTGAAAGCATGCGGGTATAACACAATCTTGAGCTTAACCTCTCAAGTGGGTGGCATTGATGTGCCTTGACTCTAGGTATAAAGGTTACAACCATGTAAGTATAAAGAAAAATATTTTATACATTAAATTCAAATAGTTATTGGCTGATGCAATGCACCGTCAAAACAACTTAAGAGTTGTCCACTACACATATAATTTTAGTTACATGGGTAATGGCAGTCATCTAGAGAAACACATGGAGCCTCTATAATGGTCTATGATTGACTCATTGAAGGAAAGACTAGAGTCCATATAGTACCCCTTAGAGTCTGGCAAAGCCTCTACTTCAATAGGCTAAGAGGGCCGACGCCCGAGTTTTTGACTAGTCATTTGAAGTTTGGATTTGCAATGATATCATGTACATGCACAAATTCAATGTTCTAAGCGTTGTGGCACATGAGAAGAGGGAGGGCCATCAAGGGATTGACATATGAAGATCATATGCTCACCACCATACTTACATGCTTAGTTTACAAAGTCCCCTCTCGTTATAGATATTTATTGATTTGCAATGCCTCGAATTATGGAACGGATTATTAAATCGAATTTCATGCACTTTGATATTTTTTTTTAATTTGATTAATTTCAAGGTTTTAAACCATATTGTTTGTATTTTGAAAATGTAGCACTCTTAAAGCCCGTTTAACATTACACCTCGGAATTTAAGTGAACTATGTTTGGATGTCTTTTCTCAGGCAACGGCGCTTTATACGCGGCTCTTGGCTGGCCGGTGTCTTCTGTGACGCCATCTCTCTCTCTCTCTCTCTCTCTCTCTCTCTCTCTATATATATATATATATATATATAGCATGGAGCCCAGCTGTAAGGCAGTAATAGGGTGCATCGTACGAGTAGGAAAACAGGATGTACGTGCATTTGCACTTCAAAGTATTTTATCAATATCAATTCTCCTACCTACATGACAGCTCTCTCAGATACTTTTCGAGTGTGTTCTGAGATTCTCACTATAACTCATGTACATATTTGTTCCTGCCAAAAAAAAAACCCTTTTTTTAAACGACATTTATGTGTCTAGCTCAGACCTAGAGTGTATAAGTGTGTGTGTGTCTGTGTGTTGTAAAATATATGCATGAGTGTGGAAACAGAGAGAGAATATTGAAATGCACATATACATATAGAGAGAGGAACATGAGAGACTATTTTATACATATTTATATACAGAGGGAAGAAGATATATATTTATTTACTCTCTATATATAGAGAGAGGGAATTTTGTGAGACCCAATAATATACATGAATACACACACAGATTTAGAATATGTGCATGTGTATGTCTCTCTCTTAAGTCTAGAGAAAGAGTCAGTGAGTGAACAAGACAACAGGCAAGACTTCTTAGCATTTCTTACTTGTTTTATGTAGATGGCCTTATGTTGACACATCATACCAGCCAGGAAGTATAGAACAAACTGTGCTCTTAGAATTGACAGCTACTAGTAACAGTCAAGTGTGTAGAATGAAAATGTGGTCTGTCTTTAGAAGCATGGAGACCTACAGTTTGTGACAAAAAGGGACAACCAGAGAAGGCACTTGCACATTTCTTGCATTGTAACTTGCAAGTGATAGACATGGGCCCCCAAGCAGCCCCGCAGCGCACATGCAAGATTCACAATCATAGTCACAGCAGGCAGGTCAACTACCAGGTTGCCTTGCAATGGAACTGCTTGGCTTGGCTTGTGCACCTAGAAAGAGAATCAGTAAGTGACCTGTGGCAAGAGCTGAGGATCTCAAATGTGAAATCTACCATTTTCACATGCTTCTAGACCCTTGTAAAATGCTCCAGCTCTACTGAGAGTTCTTTTAACCAAAGCAAAAACAAGTGACATCTCAATGAAAAAGCTAGCCTAGCAGTGAAATATTAAGTATCACAAGTCATAATATCTTGCTGTCCCAGTCAAAAGTTTTGGATAACTCCTCAAAGCTTTGCTTCCAATTCACAAAAGATATGAAATATGCTCCTTTTGTATAGATACAACCCTGAAGTATAATATCTTGCTGTCCTTTTCAAGGTTTAGATATCTCCTCCATGCTTTTGATTCCAAATTACAAATCCATGAAATGTGCCTCTTTAGAATACCTTAATTGTCTTGCTTTCATTAGGGGCAAAGAGACTTTGCCTCCAAAAACCAGCAAAGGCAATCAAATACATATTACAGGTTATACAAACAAAACTCTTATCTGAAAGAGCATGATGCTGCATCAAGCTGATGCAGACATCATCTAGGCACTCCCCTCCTCTTTCAAGTATGTGATGTAAACCATGGAATTCAAGGCCCTGAGAAGGCATGACAGGCATGCCCTCCTTAGAGCACCTGAATTTGCTCAGATATGAGCACCAAAATGCACAGGATGAGGGCCCTATGAGAGTACTAAAACCGATATCATAAGGCTCCCTTGTAATCCTTGGGGGATGCTACTCAACATAAGCAGGTCACATGTGAGCTATCCTACTGGCTGCATCCCACCTCCAGTGAATCGATTCCAATCTGCGATCCTTCAGCATTTCAAGTGCAAGCCAGAATGTGCTTATGCAAAAAAAGCTTGCCACACCAAGAGCACCACCACAGCATGACAAGATTGGGTGTCATGTGGATTGGTAATCATGTGAGATACTGAGGCAGAAGATCGTATGGAGCCCACAAACTGTCAAGTGGGCATGGCTGTCCTGTGTCCAACCGAATCCATGGCTTGCCCTTCCCACTCCAATGTAACAAACTCACAGGCCCAGGGTGGAGGTGCCTACAATGGCCTTCAAGGTTATCACCCCCAAGCCCATGTTGGTTCCACCTGTGGTCCAAAGGCTGCACGTCTCCCGCAAATACCAATAGAAAGGGGGGCAATGACCCCAGCTCATAAATTCTCATCTCCCTCTGCAGATCCATCCAGTCTTCAATGGCTTTAGCATACTCCCACTTCCTCCACATCTCCAAATTCATCACCATCACACCTGTATTGAAATAGCAAGCATTCCTGCCACTCACCACCTCTGATAAGATAGGATCGGACCAAAACAAATCTGTGAAGTACTGGGTGAAATTTGCATGGCAGTATTCAGGTGCCCCTAAGGGATGAGAATCCAGACTAGCTCCCCATAACTTGACAATGTCATCAACAACAACCAGGTCTGAATCAAGATAGATCACCCTCTTCACACATTGGGGTAGTATATCTGCCAAATAAGTCCTGGCATAATTGAGAGGCTGCTCAAGTGCTTGCCTCACAGAGGCTGAGATCCTGTGCTTGACCAAGGCCTCGTCAAATTTGTACACATTAAACTTGAGATAAGGGAATGTGCTTCTTATTAGCTGCCCCAGCTCATCCTCCGATCTACTTGCCAGAAAATGGAAGGCCACATTCTCTGGGCAGGCTGTATGCTTGACAATAGACAGCACTGCTGCTACCGAGCCTCGGATATACGCAGCATCCAATGTCATTGCAATGTGAACCAATGAAGCACCACAAAGATCTCCTGAGATGCTCTGATCAGAAGGGACACATTCCTTGCCATTGCGGAAGGCTGGGGCTTCGTGGAAGCTCGGCAGGGTGAGGCCAGTGGGACTTGGCGCTGGGGGCAAACGGGCATTGCCCTCAGAAGACAAATCTGATTCGAGGTCAAACAGAATGTATCTACCGCCATGGGCATCGTGAGAGAGCAGGAGAAGGATGATGAGAGTGAAGATGGCACAGGAAGCTGCAGGAGGGGGGCAGTGGGCACTCATAATGGGGAGGGGTGGAGGGTACAGTCCTAGCAGGAAGGGCCTGGGGTGCTGGGTGAATCCAAGTGCACTAGGAGTGAAAGGGCAGGTAGGGCCTGTGCAGTGCAATAGATTTCAAGCAATCGATTGGAGCTGGAATGGCAATGAATGGGAATCATCATGTGATGGGAAATGACAGGATGGAAGGGCGGCAAGCGCATTGCCTTGAAGGAGGGAATTTGCTCCTTCTGATAAGGTTGGGGTCTGGATAGATACTAGTTTGTCATCTCAGGGGGTTGAGACTCGAGAGGGAGGGAAATGCAGCAGAGGAAATCAGCATTAAGTGAGCGAGAGAAGCTAAAGAGAGCAGGAGCACGAGGACTATGAGAGAGAGAGAGAGAGGTGGTGGGGGGGGGGAGGGACTCGGGAGAGAGAGGACAATGCACTCTCACAAAGTCAAGGGCAGCGGCTGCAGTGTTCAGAAGTGATCAAGAGCGCTAGCCTAAGGCCTTGTAGTAGCAGTCTGCAGAGGCTCGAGTGACAGTCTATTGACTCCAATCCTATTCGGTGTTAGAGCTTGAAAGAGCGAACACACACGCGCACATACACACACGAGAGGCAAAGTCGAAACCGTCGCCAAGAGAGGCAAATTGCAATGTCTTGGCGAGTCGCGACCCTTTCCTCTTGGGGCCCATGCCTTGTATCCATGCGTGATGCACATGCCTTTGGGGCTCTAAAAACCCAGGGGCCAGGGCACCCGCAAGTAAATGGACATGCATATGCTATTCGATCAAGTTGAAGCAGTACCAACAAGCATAAGTTTACACTCAGTGTGGGAGCCCAAGGTCAATGAGGAGAGAAAAGCAAACATGTCACATGTGCATTGGGCAAGGAGAGAGAAAGGAGATGTCTATGGATGTCAACCATAGCTACATGCCAAGTCGAAAACACTCTACCCAATAAGGGAGTACCATTTACTCCCTTATCTTTGAAGGTACTCCCCGAGTTCCATGTAGTACCAAGAAACATGTCAATGATAGGCCTTTGGCCTCCTACAAGTACGTGGCGTTGCAAACGTGCACATGTAAGTAGCTGTTAAGACGACTGATGCAAGTCAATAAACTTGTGTGTGTCATGGCTCTTAGGCTAGTTACAGACCCTTCACACAAGTACATTGATTTGCCATGGAGGACTGATAAACTTGAAGGTAATACATCCATAAGTAAGTCAAGAGGGTGGACTGTGGACCCTATGAGCCATATGTTGCTAACAGTGAAGAGGAGAAACAACAACAGTGAATGAAAACAAATGAAGTAAGGACAAATCATCAAAGGCCACATGATCAAGTCCATTACTAGTTAATTGAGAGCCCTATGTAGGTAAGTTTTACATGTGTTGCTTGACCTAGTCAACATGGTGAACAGTTGTGTAGTGGCTTTGAACTTGGACCTCTATCAACCTCACCTTTTTCGTGGCTTTGTAGAGTTGATAGAGTAACCCCCTTTTAAGGTGGTACTTGATGGACTAACACCAGTTCAGCATAGGTGTGTGTTATGAATTGGTTGAGTCATTTCTCTCTTAGCCCTCACTATCCTCATGATGGTGGACTACGTGACAAGATTTGCATATGCATGGACTCTATATTTCTTCTTTCCAACTTTCTTTCCTTTAAACTATAAATCTACATGTAGAACAGGAGCAAGCACCCTCCTTCAAGGAACCCAATAAGTTTACAAGTACAACCCATAAATCAGTCTTTGCAGTGTATATGATCTTACACATGCTACCTCTCTAGCACTAACACAACATGCACATGCGAAATTCACACCTGTGTGGAGGGACTCTTACATACCACCATAGGGACCCAACATGGGTGCCTTTCCTTTGCATGCATATGTATTCCAATGATGCATTTCCATTTTCTTCACTACCTCTACAGACATTTGGTGTTAGACAACTTTTGATGTTGAGATGGAAAATATATATATGCTCATTAGTGTCCACACAAAACCTACTTGCCAAAACATCTTCTTCCTCAATGATTTGTGGAATCCATCTTAGCAAAGACTCCAATATATTCATGGGCCCTTCATGGGCAAGGAAGCTACCCTATTAGAAAGTATAATGAATATGGGCTACAACCGTAGCAAGCGTGAAAAAATGCATATTTGTGCTTAGCTCTATGTCCATTGCCCCCTTAGTGTTCAAAGGGGGGGAGGGGGGGGGGGGGGGGGGGGGGGGGGGGGGTGGGTGGGGGTGGGGGGGAGATGATGTAGAAGTAGAGTTTCCAATGTTCTACAACACATGCTAGTGATAGGCTGTCTCCTCTTCCTATATATAACTAATCTTAAAACACGATGCTTTACAAGTATTTTTCTTAGATTTTGTTATTGTTGTAAGTTTATTCATTGTAGTGTAATCAATCCATCAAGAAATAAAGTAAATGGCATTACATAAAAAAGAAGTGACATTCTTTTTTTTGTCCTCCAAATTTTAGAATCGGTTAACACAATCACTTGTCTTAAACATTGACCTACCCTCCTAGGTGGACAAGTGCAAGCCATCCTTGGACCCATCCATCATGCACTTTTGACATAAAAGGGGTTGGTAAAATAAGGCATGCATGTGTATCCATTTTGTAGTGGACTTATCCTTCCCTTGCCACATAAGAAATGTTTACTTGTCTTGGGCTATTTTTCTACATATGTCTTTCTTATCTATATTTTAGATAGAGTTGAGACATTGTAAACATGCTTGCAATTCGTTGGTAGCTTGGCATTTTTTGTTCCATAGGAGATTGGAGGCCCGATTTAGGCTCCAAAATTCGTGTCTTTATGGTTTCAATGCTCTATAACTTAGAAGTAGGTGCTAGGCATACAAAACCTCTAACTAGGGCATTAAAAGCATGTGCTTGCCATACCACAACCTCTAACTAGGCCATTCGAGCCATACATAAATAAAGAGAAATACAAGCATACGTGGAAACAATGGAGGGTTTCAAGTGTGTGTGGAGAACTACATGACCAAAAAAATGCATAAGCTACCCAATTGGGTAGGTTTTGATGGGGTTTAAGATCGCTAATTACTACTCTTAACTTGCTAATCAACATGGGAAGCAAATCTTAGTTTGAACTTTTGCATGCCACTCTAGACCATAGTTTCCTTTGAATGCAAAAATAGACCAAGTGAAATGTAAGGTCCATCACATTTGCAAACTAGCCTTAATGATAGAAGGACCAAATTCCAATGGCTACAAATCCACTCAAATTGTAGTTTATAACCACATTATTTTGTTGGAATTGTAAAGGCTAGTTCTCTACTCCAAATAATGTTTCTATTATTAATTAAAATAACATATGCACACATTGAGGAAAGAAACAATGAGAATTTCTATTAGTGTATATATTTGTATGCTTGTCAAAAACCATCAAGGACAAAGGTGTTTGTGAGGCACAAGGTGGAGTTTTGTGGCAAGCCAATTCTAGTTTTTCTAGTTTGAAAATTGGAAATCCTCCTAGTTAATTGCTACCAATTGTAATCAATGAGGTGGTGGGACCATGTCTTACTAGTTGAGTTTCCCCTTCCATATATCCCCCACCCAACAAAAGTTCATGCTTTGTAGGTACACTTTGTTATTGGAGCCATATTCCCATTTGAGGGCAATTGTGGTACTCAATCAAACTTGGTGGAAATCCTCGGGAGAATGAAGATGAGGTGTCTTATCTAGCATCGATCTATCATGCAAGAAGCCACAATACCATGTAGGATTAGGCCACATGAAAAAAATTTGGTTGCATGCAGCAAGATGAGGCCACATGAGGAGAGACAATCGCATTGAGTACAATTAGCACATATTGATTGTTTAGAAAATTGAGGCTATGAATGAATAGTTTTCTCAAACTCATGTATGCTAGTAAATCTTATAAAAACAACTAAAGGTAAAAGGCTACAATTAGGATAACTTAATCATCTTCACTTAGTTCCTTTATGGGCACATTGATGACTTCACAAGTGACTATACTCAAGGTTTGGACCAATCCAAGATCCAACTTTGGCCTTAGCATTTGCTAAGATAAAAGGGTGACTACACACATTTGTCCTTATAAACCATTAAGAGAAGCCTCCAAACAACTTCATCACTTGAAAACATCCCTGACCAAATGATCAAAAGTGCTAAGAATGATCTTGTTAGAAGAGAAAACCACCCAAAAGGACTTTCTGAACATGAATCATGAACATTAGGAGAGAATATGAGGAGTTTATTCCGTTAAGATAGTATGCATTTGGTAAACTCCAAGACTAAGACCTCTTTTAGGCATAAATGACCTAACAAGAAGAGCCACTAGTAACATTTTCTAGAAACTAAATTTCATGAGAACTTTGTTTTTTTTTTAAAGTTGATCCGTAAATGGATTGAGTAGAGGATAATAGTAACTTAATAAGTGAAGTTGATAATCTCTCCCCATTAGGGGACTTTCCCATAAGTCCTTTTTAAAATGCACAAAAAGCAATGATAGCTAGTATTGTGCCAACTTTTCGCATGTGTCATGTTGTTGGAAAAGGGGCTACATGAAGGTGCTCTTAGGCCACACAAAGGAGGGAGAGAAAAAGTGAGAGAACTTATGTTGCCCAATGATAGCACGTGTGGTGGAAGGGCTTCTTTTTTTTGTGATATAAGAAACACACACAACATTGTCCACGAGGGGGCATGGCCCTTGCATTTCAGTCAAGAAAGCGAGTAAGAGCCTTGCTAGCATTCATTTCTATGTTACGCATGGATATTATTCTGTATTTTCACTCCCATCCCGTTGCGGGCTGATTTGCATGTGTTGGGACTAGGGAGGGACTCTTAGGCCATGTGGAGACCCAACTCTCATGACTGCCATAACTTTCTGAGTCAATAAGTTGTTGGAGGGGTTTCTTGTGTCCAAACATACAAAAACCAACCGTTAAGAAGTTTAAACCATGAATCGGCCAATGGGGCCATGGTGTAGTGGCATGTGTGGGTAGAGTTCAATTGGTGCATGAGTTCGATCCCTACATCGGCGCACTTACCTATTCGTGTCCAAAACCATGAATTGCAATGGCCGAAAATGTTGTTTCATGAGAACACTCGTGGTCTTGGCTTGCAAATTCTGCAGCTTGGATTGGGTAAGTGTGATGTTATTTACACACATAGGTTACAAAACACACACACACACCCCAAAAGGATAGTGTGTAACAGCCGCTTCACATATCCACGATCTTTGTTGTCCAGTTGGGGAAAAAGAAAGACAAAGAACTCCCCGCAAAACCGCTCTTCTGGCCACTCATCAACGCATCCAAAAACCGCCGGATTCCAAATGTTCATGGCAATGCCATCCGACGGTGAAGGGTGGAGCCACGTCGGCGACAAACATGGGTCTCGACTGTCGGCAAGACCGCGGTAAAGATTGCAATTTGCAGTTCCCGAATCCCAATCTCTCTCTCTCTCTCTCTAACACTGTCTCTCTCTCTCTCTCTGTGGAACATAAATGCTGACAACGTGGCAGGGATTCCAGCCTGTACGCCGCGTATGGTGGATTCTATTATCTGAGACTTAACCTTACACCAGTGACCAGTTCGTAAATAATAAATACATAATAAACAGCGCTCGTCCTTTAAATATATTTACCACCTCCTTCTTAAGGTTCCAGTCACCCCTAGGGCTCTCGGTACGCCTAAAGTGATACAAGTAAAATACTTCTCCGGTGACCACTATATTTTTGAGTTTTTGTAATGCGTTTTTTTGGCCTAATGGTTACCACTATATTTTTGAGTTTTTGTAATGCGTTTTTTTGGCCTAATGGTTATATATATTAACGGGATTTCACCCGAACACCATCCTAAAGGAAGGTAGGTCGTGCGTAGTAGTTGGGAGGAATTGATATTGCAACCTATCGAAACTCACACACCCACCTCTACCAACTGGGCAATGGCTCATTTGCACTATATCTTTGAATTGCAACGCAATGCTAACACTCTGCTGCTCTAATTGAGATCCCTCACACGTCACATATTGCAGTCATGAAAAGGTCACCATATTCACCACTTTAATAACATGGTGCTCAACTTCCAGTCTAACCAAGGCCCCCCCTCTATTACCATGGGAAAAGTTGTGTTCATCATCAATTGTATTGTTAATCTAGCACTATTGACCACACGGAAGCTTTCGCTTTGGTATGCTAAGAAAAGGTATGCCAAATAGTTATTTCTAAATGTAATGACTTGGTTGAACTAACACTTCATGTGTGCCAATTTGTGTGAGTAAAGTAAAGGATATGTTGAACCAAATTCATTCACTATAGCTCATCGTTTGCATGGCCTATGGCAAATTGTCCAAAAGAAACAAGGTCATCATCCATGTCACTTGGTTTACCATACACATTTGCATTAGAAAATTCCAATCCTAAGCATAGAGATTTGGATTAGAAAATTCCAATATAGAGCATTATTAATGGCAATAATAACCATAATGATTGGTTGATCGAAATCCAAGAGCCCCACACAATGAAATAACTTTAGTAAATACTTTGTTTGATGGATAATAACTCTAGATACACACAATCCACTGGATTGATGGTAAATCACAACACATGACTCCACTTGATCTTTAGAAGTTGTAGCACATATGTTGCTTCCTTTCCTAAGGTTGAACATACTCTAATATTAGTGTGAGAAGTATGATGGCCACAAGTGCCCAATGGTCCCTTTATAGGCTCCTTAATTCTTGATTTTGTAGCCTCCTTAGAGGTTCTTGTTCAGAGTGGCCCAAACCCCTATCTGGTATCAAAAAATGCTCAAAATGAACACTAACGTGTCTAAATACAAAGAAATTGGAAAGTTACATTGGAGGATAGGCATAATGTAAGAAGGCCTTCCCGAACTTTTGGAAAAGGGCCTCTTGAGTACCTTCCCAATTTTTAGGAAGACCCTCACGTTGTGTTAGTTCTCTTGGGTACCTTCTTGATTTCTTTGTATTTTGGCCTCTTGAAACTTTCCCTCAAAAATAATATCACATTGTGGTTTTTGTGCCTCAATGAAACTTTCCCTCAAAAATACCTCAAAACATATTATCTAGTGAATTTTTAGAATGAGATAAAGCATCTAAAAAATAAAAAACCCTCTTTTTACTATAATAGTAGCTCTTCCTCTATTGGTTGCGAGGTTTTCTCTCTCTAAGACTAAAAAGCCCAAACATGAGTCCCAAGTTTTTTCTAATGCTAGAAAAAAATCAAATGACTAATGCAAATATTAGATTATTTGAAATCCCATTGGCCACATCACAAATCATTTTCTACATCATCTTGCAATTCTAATTTGTAAGCTCTAAAATACTAATTTCATTTGTTACAAATAGTGCTTGGAAGACTTAGTTAACATGGGCCGCAAAGGTCAAATGTCTTGTCACCTTATTTTGTATGGGTTAATGAGAGAAAAAGTACTAGTGTATAGCCTTATCAAATTAGGTGAAGAGAAAGCTACCAAGCCTTTGGTACAAATAGTGCTTGGAATGCTTAGTTGAAATGGATCTCAGGCGCAAAGATCTTCAAAGCATTGTCTAAATCAACAACTTGATATCTTCCTCTACATATGATCCAATGAAGTTAGTTTTTTAAAGTTAATCTTGTGAATTATTTCATGAAGTGAATTACTGATAACTAGTCATATATTAATTGTAGTGCCTCTATATCATAAACCCATCATTATGAGATAATCATTTTAGAATATGTCAAAGTGTTTGGAGATTGTTTCTCTAAAACAGGTTTTTTATTTTCTTAATTGATTTGTTTCTTCGCTTGAATTATCTACATTGAGGCTTTTCCATTTATTTTAATATTATAAATGAACCATTTGATGTGGAAGTCCTTTTAATTGGTCCTACTACAACTAATGATTTTCCAAAGTAGTTGCATCCATCCACTATGCCTTTTAACGATTGTTGTTACAACAACTACATTTGATCCAATGAAGTGTAAAATATACACGGCGCAGCGAACAGAATCTGAGAAAGAGATAGAGAGTACACAACAGATAAGAGGAGAATCAGTAAATTCTTTAACTCCAAACAACTGATACAAAGATGGCTCTGTCCACCCGTGCGCTTCCACTGTGTGAAGCTTAGATTGCGATCTAGACAGAAGATAGGTGAAGAGCTTAAGGCTAGCTAGAACAACAACTCTGACTGGGTGAAAGATGAGTGAGTGATGGCTGCGAAGGGGTTTAGCTTTTATAGCCTGCGAAGGTCGTTAGGTCGGCCTGCTGACCGACCTACCATATGAGCCTCCACTAGTCGGCCAGGGAATATTCCAGGGAATATTCCCTTTACCATCGGGAGGGGCCGCTTCCGCGGCCCCCGGACCCCACAATAGGGGCCCCTTTTAACTCCCTTACCACGCAACTCAATGCAATGTGCCTCGAGTTGCTACCAGCTTAACCACTCCGTCTAACCCAAAGATTAGACCCACAACAGTCACCTTTTTGCCATCCGGTCACATAGACCTCATCTGATATACAAGTCAGGACTCAACCAATGTCCGGGCTCACATTTGGCTTCTCCTCATAATGGGGGCCTTACAACTTTGAGCACCATGGATCATTGGTAGCACCTAATGAGGGTGGGGCATTGATCATATCTAACATGAAGTTAGTGTTATGAAGTTAATCTTGTAAATTAGTTAATCATTCATGAAGTTAACGAATGATACCTACTCATATATTAAATGGAGCACCTCTACATCATAAACCCAACATTGTAAGATAATCATTTTAGAATAGGTCAAAGTGTTTAGAGACCGTTTCTCCTAAAATAGGTTCTTTATTTTTTGTACTTTATTTCTTTGTTTATTTGCTCGAACGATCAAACTTAAATTTTTTCCATCTAATATTGTATTTTAAATGAACCATCTTATATAGCAAGTCCTTAGAAAATCATTTTAATTTGTCCAACTACAATGAACGATTTTCCAAGTAGTTGCATCCATCCACTACTCTTTTTAGTGGTTGTTATTCTATAGTTTTGATGGAATAGAGGGCTATTTCTTAGATCTAATCTCTTTCTTAGTTCTTTAAAAAGTGATGCTTGAAAATCAATAAGTTTACTTATATTATTTACTAGAGTGATTACAAAAGTATCAAATTGAAAAGGCAAAGACTACTAGCATTTCGCGCATGGAACGTTAGTCTACTTTGCGGCGGCAGCTTCACTACCTCGAAGCGGCGAGTGAAGTTGCCGTGCTATCGCTAGGCAACTTTGCTCAACAATCCATTTCTCATCTTTCTCTCTCCTCTTTTTCCTCTCTGTTTCTAAATTTTTAATTTACTCTCTCTCCCCCCCAAAATTCCCTATGTCTAATTTTCTCTCCCCGCTTTTCTTCTTCTTCTTCTCTCTCTCTCTCTCTCTCTCTATCTTCATTCTCATTTTAAAAATTTTCTTTTCTTTCTCTCTCTCCTTTTCTTCTCTTTGTGCTTTTCTTCTGTCTCTCTCTCTCTCCTCTCTTTTCCTTCCTCTTTCTCCTCTCTTTTTTATTCTCTCTCTTTTTAAATTTTATATTTTCTCTCTCTTTAATTCTCTCTACATGTTCCCCCTCTCTTTCTCTCTTCTTCTTCTTGTTTCACTTTCTTCCCCCCTCCCAATCTCTCTTAAAGTGTGTAAATTTAATCTTTTTCCTATATATAATTCTCTCTTTATTTTTATATTCTCTCTTTTTCTCCTCTCTCTCTCTCTCTGCCTCCTTTTCTGCCCTTTCTCCTATTTTTTCTTTTTTTCTTCTCTCCCTCTCTCTTTTAAATTTTATCTTTTTCTTCTCTCTCTCTCTTTCTCTCTCATTCTTCTCTCTCCCTTTCTCTCTATCTCAAACAATATTTAAATTTAAAAAATAATTTTATCTTTTCTATTTTTTCCCATCTCCCTTCCTCTTTTCCTCTTTCTTTTTCTTCTTATTCTTCTTCTCTCTCTTTCTCTCTCCTCTCCTTCTTTTCCTTCTCTCTCCTCTTTTTTTATATTTTCTTCTCTCTTCAAATTTTTTAATTTTCTCTTTCTTTGAAATTTTATATTTTCTCTCTCTATAATTCTCTCTCTGTGTTCAAATTCACTCTCTTCTTCTTCTTCTGATTTTCTCTCTCATTTTCTTCTCTCTGTCTCTCTCCCCCTCTCTCTTCTCTTTTCCTTTTTTCTTTTCCTCTCTCTTTGTCTCTTAAATTTTATATTTTCTCTCTCTATAATTCGCTTTCTCTGTGTTCTCCCTCTCTCTCCCTCCATCTCCTCTTCTTTCTTTTTTGCTCTTTGTATATTTCTCTCGAGAGGGGGGAGGGAGAGAAGAGAAGTGTTTAATTTAAAAAAGACTATTCTCTTTCCTCTTTCCCCCCTCCTCTCTCCGTCTTCTTCTTTGTATCCTTCTTCTTCTTATTCTTATTCTTCTCTCTCTCTCTCTCTCTCCCTCTCAAAGTGTGTGAAAAACTATGTTCGAAAAATGATAAATTAAAAAAAGATTTTAAAATGTTTAATTAAAATAAAATTTTAAATTAAAGTATTTAATCAGAGAGGGAAATTTCTTGTTGAGCAAGAAGGAATTCTGAGGAAATGTACATAAGATGCTCAAATAACTAAGATGTTCCTTGTAAAGTTGTATGATAAAGAAGTAGTTTCGAGCCAGTGCCTTGAGATATGGTCTTAACACCTAGTCTAAGCTTTACATAGGCATGCTTTTAGTGCATGCCTTCAAGATTAAGGAAAGAGGAGGCTATTATTGGATGGGGTAAAGGAAGCGGTGGTGGATGATGGAGGAGTAATAGATAGCCTTATGGTAAGCCTAATTTTGGGCAGCATGGCATGCTTTTTGAGGATGATGGTCAGGATGGCCACTTTTGGCTTACTCTCAAGTCAGTAGTTGATGTAATTTGATTGATATCACCCTACTTGCACGTAGTTCTAGAGAATAGTGCATTTTTTGTTGCTCTACTTATGATACTCATCGTGTCAGATGATTTCTTCATGCGTGTGAGTCTGGGGAGAATAAGCCTAGTTGCGTGAGTTGGCCTAAAGACGTAGTAAGATCATCCAGGAAGCTCCAACCTGGTGCTTCAATATGCAAAGGCGATAGAGAGGATCTACGGAGGGAGGATAGCATAAAAGCAGACTGATCATAGATGAAAAAACACATAGCTTGAGTGCAATGCAAATTATTCAGATCAGAAGATGGTCACTGCCATGCTGGGAAGCCCATGAGATAGAAGCAGCGCATGATCAAGAGGAGCAGTTGATGCCATTTTGGGGGATCTTATAATGAGTAGCAGTCATAGTTCTTTTGTTAATATTCTTATAGGGAGTTACTGAGTAAAAGCGAATTGTCATGTTTATTGACGAAGAGTAGGAATGTCAAGAGTTGCGACAATGCAAGTTCAATTGATGGATGGCCCGTTTTGAGCATGAAGAAGACTGAGGATACTCTGAATTGACATGCTATGTCGACTTGCAGGAGGCCATTATCTGAACTATGTCGACTTGCAGGATGCCATTATCTGAAGAAGGGAAGGATCGATATTAGCACTACTGGATTCTTTAGCTTCATCATTACCACTTGCAAGAAAAGGAGAAGAAGTCGGAGGTACTACACTTGCATGGATGGAATCTCCACATGGAAACGAAGTTGCAATTCTGAAGAAGAAGTCACTACAAATTGTGAAAGAGATGTAGCCGCCATATTCAATGCATAGAGCATAGTACAATGCCATTTATAAGAACTCTTTAACATATTGTAATATAGATATTGCCATGCAAACAAATTGATCATATTGCTCTTCATGATTGATGTATGAACACCTAGTTTGGCATGCATTTCTTGTTCTCAAAGCTTAAGTGATTGCACTCAAGCCTTCATGACAAGAAGATACCTCTTCATTGTAGTTCTTCTTGAAAGTATGAGTAGAATATTTCATGTTTTACTTGGAAAAGACTCATGAGAAATATGCAAAGGATATGTGATCCTCAACCATGTCATGGAGAAATTCAGGCATAACAATCAATACCTTCTTCTGTCTTGCTCCTTTCAGTGTGGATTCATGGCTTGACCCAAAAGCACTTCAACAGTGCTACTTGGAGTCAAATAGGGCATGGTGGCTTGTTTCCAACCTTCTTTTAAGGTTGGTTTACCAAGGTAGATTTCTGTTTTGCTCTTGGGCGGCCTCTACCAATCTACACGGTACCATTATTGCATTTGAGCAATGTCAAATAGGCTAGGTATCCATTCTATTGGTTGGGCGACATCAAAACAGACACGTGTTTTCTACAGGCATCCCTCAGTACATGTGTTGTAGAACCACACCTTGCATTACTTGCGTTTTTGTGCAAGCAATCCCTGTATCTTTGTGTTTTGTGTAGGTAGGTCATCAGTCCTTCTAGGTGGCACATTTGCAAGTTGGGTGGCACTTGTTCTCTAATGTTGACTAGGGTGACTTATTTTCGGTGCTAGGTAGCCTCCACAGCAAGGTGATAGCAAGCCAACATCAAGGCAGATTTATGTTTACTGCAGGGACTCACTTTTCGAGCATTAGTGGTCCTTAACCGACCTTAGATTAGTTGTATTTACACGTTGAAGACTTGTTTTCCTCTGTGTTTATTGCTCCCTTTCTCTACTTGACATTATGTGTTCCCTTTGGCATTGGATACTCCCCTTATCCTGAGGACATCTCTTTATTGGTCACCTTTATTCTAGTGGTAGCATCTTCTTTGTTTTCTTGTAGGTATTTTATTGAAGGACATTTATGGCCGACGTGTATGCTATGGGGGATCGTGTGGTTGGTAGACCGACTACCATCTTATTGCTCTTTCTCGTTATATTCTTCTGGGGCTTCTAGTCCCCGATTAGCATTTATGGCATCTCTTGAGTAGATTTGAGTCCTATCCTCTCTCTTCACATCTGACAAGCTATCAGAGTCTTTGTCGAGCTCTACTTTGTCATCCTCTATTTCCACTGAGTCAATGTTTCTACACATTTATTAGGTGGTCTTGCCTTTTTTGACCGTCTCTTCCTCTAAGTAGCCTTGGATTATTGCTAGTGTTGCCTCGAGTCCTATGACTCCCTAAGGTGATTTGTTACAAGCTCTCTGTCCCCCTGAGGGTATCATCACTGCTAGTGACATTTCTTCAGTGCTGCCTATTGGTGGTGTTGGCACCTTTCCTCTATTGTTTGATTGTCCACCAAATTCTGTTTTTGAGGCCCTATATGTTCTTGACTTGGGCTTCCCTCTCCTCTTAGTTTATGGCCTTCCTAGACTCGGGACGTGTGTTGTCTTTACAAATGCGGTTGTCTTTGTTGGGGATTCTTCTACTAGAGCCACTTTTATGATAGGTTGGTTGGAGAGGGGGACTATCTATGCTCCATTCCCCTTCCTTTGTGGAAAGCCCTCTGAGGCATCTTTCTATAGCACACACCTTCCCAATTGTGCATAATCTATTCCATAGGTTCCATTCCATCCCCCACCATCTTCCTTGGTGATTCCCTTGTACCTCACATCCCTTTCAAATGGGGACGATATTGGTGATGTGGCTGTGGATTTCTTGGCCCTTTGTGTTTCAAAGGAGGGGGATTTCCATGATCGTGAGGAGTTACTTCAAGATTTCCAGTCTACTTTGGGCCTTTCTTTTATGTAGCTACTCCTTTTCTTTTCCTAACACTTGGGCCTTGCTCCATGGTGTCTCTTTGTAGCTTATGGCACCTTCAATAGTTCCTCATTATATCGTCTCATAGTTGGGTTAGAGGCTTGGCTCACCCATCCTTGACTAGACGTTTTTGAAGTGATCCATTCAAGGCCTCTCCATTTCCCTTGCCCTTTGATGGCCTTCTGTTTGATTGACTATTGATATGGAGAGGGAGCCTTGCTCCTTGGTTGGCTTTCTTCATCAAGACGGATGACAACATTGGCACTCATCTTGCCACCCTTGGATCTACATCCCCTTTGGCCTTTTGCCACATCCATGAGATCTAAGAGGAGGTGTTAGTAGCCATTGTGTCTTGTGTGGTCATCTCCTATATGTGAGGCTCAGTTTGAGTTAGATGAGGACATTAGGAACTTTGACATTTTATTTGTGTGTCATTTTATGTGTTTTAGACATTTTAGATGATGGCGATGCATTAGTGCATTTTTCGGGGTGCACTTTTGGCTATTTTCAAGGGGTTTGACCATTTAGGGATTTTCCTCTTTTTCACCTATATATAGGTAGCCTACCCTCCTACTTTCATTATCGATTATCTATCATTGATTCTTTAGGATCAACTAGCCCTCCTCATTCTCTCATCCCCCTACTACTATATTTGGCCCCCAACACTGATGCATAGAGCTACATGTTGGGGCTAACTATTGCAGCCTTGTACCTTCAACCATTGTAGTAACATTATTCCTTCTCTCTCTTGGGTTCTCTTTGTCTCATTCTTCTCTTCGTGTTCACTTTTCTCTTCGTGTTCACTTTTCTCTAGGGCCTCCTTCACTAATTCTATGTTTTTGTTGGCTATGCTCACTGCTTTCAAGTTTGCTTTTTGACATAGTGCATCTCCGATTTTGTTTGTACAACCTATGCTTGCTCTCCATGTCAAATTCTACTAGGAAGTCTAGCCATCTGGCTTGTTTGGAAACAAACTTGGGTCGTGACTGGAAGTATTTGAGAGAGATGTTGTCCATGAAGATGATCGTGTGTTTATCTTGCACATAGTGCTTCCACTTTCTAAGGCAATGTATTATCATCTCTTTCTCCACCTAGTTTTTGTGTCTGTGAACTTCTTAGATTCATAGGTGACGGGGTGCCCATCCTGCATCAATACTCCCCCAATGCCATAATCAGATGTGTCTGTTGAGATCTAGAAGGACCTGGTGAAGTCTCGCACCTTAAGTACGGGGGTCTTACTCATACACTCCTTCATTAAGTCAAAAGCAGCTTGTTGATCACTCCCCCATGTAAAATTTTCTTCTCCTTTGGTCAATTGAGATAGTGGGGTGTGACCTTATTGTAATCTTTCACAAATCTTCTACAGAATATTGTGAAGCCTACAAATTCTCTAACTTGCTAGGCTATACTTAGAACTTGCCACTATTTCACTGCTTTGACCTTCTTTGGTACTTTGATTCCTTCATCCTGTATGATAAATCCTAATAATTCTAGCTCCTTTACTGCAAACTCCCACTTCTCTAGCTTGGCATATAGTTTATGCTACTGTAGCTTCTTGAAAACTAACTTTAAGTGCTTTTTATGCTCTTCTAAGTTTTTGATGTAGACTAATAAATCATCGATATAAATTATGATGAAAACATCTATTTGGGGCCTAAATTCTCTATCCATTAATCCACAAAATGTTCCTGGCCCATTGTTAAGTCCATATTTGAGGACTAGCCATTCAAAACTTTCATAACTAGTGCGAAAGACAGTGTTTGGGATGTCTTCTTCAACTATGTAGATTTGGTGGTATTGACCTAAGATTTATGTGGCCAAAGTATTTGGCTCCATGTAATCTATCTAACAAATCCTCTACTAAGGGCATAGGGTACTTATTCTTCATGGTGATCTTATTGAGTGCCCTATAGTCTACACACAATCTAACTCCTCCATCTTTCTCCTTGACAAACCGCACTTAGGCTCCAAATGGAGACTTGCTTGGTTGGATAAAGCGTTGCCCTTCCAAACTCATGCAATTGCTTCTTCAACTCCATCAATTTAGTGTAATTCATGCAGTATGGGGCTTTGATTGATGGTACTTCTTCAAGGAATAGCTTGATCTTGTGGTCTACATTTGTTTTTGGGGGGTAGTATCTTGGGAAATTCTAAGGGAATCACATTTGCATACTCTTTGAGCACACTGCTTCTACTTCTTTGTTGCTAGCTTGGAGTTTTGGTGTTTTTATTGGTGCCTCTTCCACCTGCCTTACCATGCAAAGATAAACCACATCCCTTTGCTTTCACTGCCTTCTCCACTTGTTGCACTACATGTCATGATGTGATGCCTGATGTTTGTGATAGCTTCTTGGGTTGGATGATTTGGAGCTCTTGGATCATTGGGTCCTAGCTTTGTGACTTGGCAAGAGACCCCTAGTTTGCTATCCTTCATGTGCACTTTGATTGGCATTCTACTTGGGAGTTGCATTCTTTCACATGGCCCTCCTATGCCTTTTCTTTACATATCTAGTAGCATCTCATTGACTCCTTTGCTAAACATTGCAATCATATACTTGTCATAGAACTCAAGACCCAAAATGACCTCAAAGTCATCCATAGGCATCACTACAAAATTGAGCTTGGCCTTCCATTTCCTTGCTTCCACTTGCATTGCAAAAACTTGGCTTGCCTCCTTTGCTTCTCCTTGCACAAAGATAATTGTTACTCCTTTTGATGCCTTAGATAATTTCAACCCATGCTTTGTTGTACACTATGGCATGATAAAATTGTGAGTTGCTCTTGTATCCACCATGATTGCTTGATGCCGCTCATTGACTCTTCTATTTACTTCTACTCATGCCACCATGCATAAGGGATGTGCACTCATTGTTCCCACTTTCACATGATCTAGACTCTCCTCATTCCCATTGGGAATCTCTTGAATGCATGGAGGTTGTGGCTCATCTCCTCCATAAGCACTTGTGGCTTCTACCTTAGATCCACTTGTTGATGCTATGTCTTTCATGGGACATCTATTCTAGTAGTGTCGGCCCTTACACTTGAAACATCTAACTCATGTGTAGCTGAGACTTGGGATCTCTACCATGATGTGTTCAATCATGTTGACCTAGAAGATGTGCTTGGAGTTGGTATGCAATGATTATTTTCCAACCTTTCGAATGATCCCCTTGGTACCAATGAAGATTCTGCTATGGCTGGGGTTACTCTTGAGACTTGACTTATAACTTCAAAGATGGGTCCTCTTAGGGGGTTTGGTCCTATAGTCCAAGACTTGGTGGTAAGGATTGTGTTGAATCTAGCTTGGCTGCATTGGGTATCCTTCTTCCTTCCAAATCTACTAGTCTCTTAGGCATTCTCATGGTCTTAGCTAGACTTGTTGGTTATTTTGTCTCTATACATTAGGGGAGATTTGAATTCAAGTTTGGGCATTGCAAGAAATTCCACCTCAACATAGAGAGAGGTAATTCAAATATAATTAAAAATTCAAAAATTTCAAGTTTTTTCCCCAAAATACACAAATAAGCTCGTAGCCTTTAAGTTGTCAATTAGCCTTAATTAAGAGTTTAGAGGTTAGTTCTTGGAATTAAGTGTCTAGTGCTCAAAACTTGACGGCTCGTATCTTGATCGATTAGAATTTATGACATAGTCTCTTTTTATCAAAAGACGAGCCAAAAGACTACGTGAAGCCTTGAGTTGTGCCCACCACATTACGTTTGGAAGATTTCCATGTATTCTCTCTTATTTTTTTGAGAGAAATTTCACAAAAATCACAAACAAGTATGAATGAAGCTGAATGAACATCACAAATGGAGATGGCTAGGGTGGAACCAACAGGGATGGATGGGACAAAATCAACACCACAAATGGAGATGGCTGGGGTGAAATCAACATCACAAAGGGAGACGACGGTGTTCGAATCATCATCAAAGAGATACAAGAGAGAGGTGTCAAGCTTGATCTATGAGCCATTAAGTAAGAAAAACAAACATTGTCTTGTGTCTTCTACATCCAAAGAACTTTGTAGGTTGCAAAGAAAGAGGAATATAGATCTATGGACTGATAGAAAACTATATCCAAAAGATCCTTTGCATAACTATATGCCTCCATTTAGGGATATTACATCCTTAGTAAGCTTCATTGGAAATGGTTATAATGGCCTCTTAGGATACACTTAACACTTGGATGCCATTAGTAACACACATAAGTTAGAAAGAGATTTGCTAGAGAAGGAGAATGCCTCTTTGAGGCAAACATTAGAACAATGTAAGCACAAATTACTGTAGAAACAAGGAGACTATTTTAGGGCTAGTGAAATAAAGAGATATATCGAGGCTTAAAGAAACAATATTGGGGGTTCACAAACAATGTTGGAAACTTCGAAATATTCAAGACATGAAGCTACAAAGCGATAGCATTAAGAAAAGAATACATGCAATGAAGTAAGTATGCTCTTTGTTGCTTTTTTGTTTGTCTCATAAAGTATTTACATAACAGTTTATGATAATTGAACATTTTATATTGTGAATACAAGGATATCCTACAACCCAATGAAGAAATGACTTCAAGCATGGAGGCCTTAATTGAACATTTTAAAATGCTTCTAAATAAGGAAGCTATCAGAGAAAACTTGAAGGATCCAAAGTATCGAAATCTTGCAAAACATGAGATTGACATTTTCTTGAGAGAGAGTCAACTTAGCTCAAGTGATATGTAAGCTCTGTTGGATGAGGCAAGTATGTCTAGTAGGGGACACACAACTATTTACAAATCTCTTTACAAGAAGATGAAGCAATCTAAGCTGCAAGCAACGCGGCATCACTCAAAAGAATGCAAAAACAAGTGAATGATCAAGTTCTACAACTCTTGGGAGCTCCATTTCATATCAAAGATATGTATCATTTGGCACCAAGGGAGGTGATGGTTTACAATAAATACTCCAATATATTTTACAGCTTGGAGATCCTATAGTCATACTTTGTTCAATTATTTGAGGTGACTCTAGATGAATGTGATGGTCTCTTGAAATTTTTACTCAAGCTCAATGAGTACCAGATTGTGAATGATAAAAAGCTAGAATGGGTCACCATCAACCTGATGAATAATCCAACGATTTGAAAGCACAATCTAAAATGGTTTAGTGTCCATTCTAAGAACAATATATTCTCTATAGGGTCCTTTGAGGTGAGCAATATATTTTAAATTGAAAGTTTACTTATGCTAATAGTGTTATTATGTCACATACTTATAATATGTGTGTATTCCAGGTTATGTTCAAGAATTTTGAAACCTTACATTGGATTTTTCACAAGACAAATATACCCCAAATCATTAGTGAGTAAAGGAGCGAGAGAATCTTGGACTTGGAAGGATTTGGAAGATTCAAAGTGGAGTGCCATCTAGCAAATGATTTGAAGACCCTAAGTGTATGTACAACGTCTCGAAAGGGGCCAATTCGAAGAGCCCATGCATATATTGCATGCATGCTGCAAAGGAACTTGACAAAAGGAATTGGAAGAAGGCATCCAATAGGCACCTCAAAGATCTAAGTTTGAGAGTAGTTTTAGATATTCCCTTGTCTCGAGTCCATATCTGCACAATGCATAGTTTGTGCATGATCATCGGGAAATTACATTTCTTGTATATATGTTTTGCTTGGACAATGCAACCTAGGTCTACGCAAGTCAAGACAATTACAACACTTGAGAAGGCATTATTATACATTGGTTTGCAAGGTGGAAACGTGAAGATTGAAAGAGATGAGAAAAGGTCAAGGATGGTCGAGACATGCTAAAGAAACTATTCATTGGGGGTATGAAAGCACATAGATTTTTATCTCCACCACCCTTAGATAATCCTAGTCAAGTAAAATATTCCACTCAAAGAATTCAATTCAACAGATGGAAGTGCATCCACAATGCAATTGTGGACCATGTTAACAGTGGTGAAGCACGATCACACAAGGCCAATGTTTGGACGTCTTTAGATACAATCCTTAATTTTTGTGACATGCACACATGGAACTCCACCAGGCCTTTGAAAAAACATTGGATGAATTTAAAAAGACAATGATTAGTGCATGGACAGATCAACAGATTACCCACTACATGGTACATTATCTTCATAATATTTGATAAAGTATAATTGCTTAAATGCATGTGCATGAAGCACTAATTTGGCATCCTTTCTTATGATTTGATAGCACATTATATATGTGGTCAACTCAAGGTATGGAGAAAACCCATTATCAAGTGCGTACCAGCTATTTCAACCATACAAGACATGGTAGAGGAGTAGAGAAAGAGAAATATTTTACACACTAGATATACAACTCTTTCTTAAAAACCACTATTCTTGAGTATACGATAATGAAACTCACTCCTCTACTTGTGGCATCTTTGAAGATGGCCCAGCTTCTTCTTGTAATTGTTGCTCTAGCTCATTTAAAGACTGTTGATCAATTTTTGGAATTGATCTACTTTTAAGCAAGCGCCTTTTTCCATATTTTGCAAGCATATTAGGATCTTTGATCTCACTAATCAGCCCAAATGATGCATATGCTAAGTGGTATTTGGCACGTAGTTTTTGGAAACCATGGCCTTGACAAAAAATTCTCATAGCTCTATGTTTCTCCAAAAACATTATCTCGTCTATGTTCCACCTCTAATAGGATACCCTCCAAGATATCTTAACAAGGTCTTTAATGCAAAAAGAGGGAACTTTGCATTGTCCCTTGAGAACTTGTGGTGGAATGCAACAAATGTTGGAAATGTGAGGTCTTTGATGTAATGGCCAATGCAAAGTTCTTGCCTAATCTTCCCTTTCATTTGCCACTCCACAACCATGAAACCATCTTCGTATATGATAAGCTAAAAAATAGCAAACATACCTAGTGAGTCTTAGGAAAAATTTTATGGAAATTAAGATGGTATCCAAATGAACATAGTTTGTGAAACAAACCTTCTAATTTTCATCTGAAATAAGCAATTCCTCATTCCATATTTGAATGGATGATTGGCTGATTTGCAAGGACTTAGGAGTCAAGTCCTTATTCGATATTCCCAAGTGAGAAACATTCAAAATTTTTTGTGTTGCCTTAAACTCTTCCTCTGAAGGAATGGATAACTCATATTGGAGTGCATTCTTGTATATCATAGTCAAAGTCTACGGCGAGAGGTATTCCATTTCCTTGATATTTATATCCACAAGCAGATACTAATCCCAATCCGGTACAATACGATTAGAATCTGTTTCTAGATTCTAGGCAACAATGGCTAGGAAGTAGTCCTCCTTGATGTTAAAAAGGGTCTGGATATTGGACAAGAGAACATACTACCTTTTGCCAATAGGGAAGGAGGGGAGCAGAGCTATGGGAAATTCACCATCATCCTCATCAACCTCTTGCTCAACAATAGAATCCACCACCTATGTGTTCTAGCTTCAACATCGAGTTGAGCACTTTGCTCGCCACATCTACTATGGCTATGAAACCTCTTGCACTCCCTATTCTCCACTTCACATGGATGTTGTGTATTTTCTAGTTATTGGAGAGGCTCTTTTCCTTCAACGCCTAGCAATACATGTAGAAAGCATACAAACTCTTGAAAGTACTCGACAAGATGACACTTCTAATTGTGTGCAGGGCATTGTAGATCTATTGTCTTCATGCCCTCAAGAACCCTTAGCACTACCCTATAGAACCTTTTTCTTTGGGGATTATTAACAAAGACGTCATTCATGTGAACATACTTTGATAGGAACCTCTCTGGCAGATGTCCGCTCCAAAAAAGTCGTTTCATGTTCCTTGAGGTAGACTCATAAGGCCTTAATCCATTCCTATGTAGAGGCAACAATAGAAAACATCTTGGATACTTATGGTAGCAAATACTCTTGTCCCACTCAACCAAGAAAATTGTCACAACTCTATAGAAACAGAATTTGTATCCTTTTTCATTAATTTGTCTATATAATGATTTATTAAATTTATTTCCTTTGCACTAATTAGATATAAAGAAAAGTGCATTGGAGCTGGCCACTGATGAGTGGTCACAGGTTATGGTGGACCCACACGGTGGGTTAGAGAAAAGATAGTTCACACTTCCACCTATATGACCCGATTGGGCGCCTGTGACTAGAACTCACGCATATCAAGGTTAGACTCGCACACAGAAAGGATTGATGCCTTGAAGTGTGGGCTAGATCCACCAGAACAGACAGTTACAATCAACAAGATGGCATGATCATGAAATGCTTGTATAATGTGCATGTGTGGGCTGAAAGCTTGAAATGCACATTTCTTTGCATAGGAAAGTCACATGAAGATTCGGATACCATTTTTGCGATGTACACGGAAAAAGCTTTCATATGATACCCATATTGGGGGGGTCCCTAAATTCTAGGAGATCCCTAAATTTTAGGAGGTCCCTAAATTTTAGGAGCCTCGAATTAGCCTAAAAATGCTAGTCCTAAAAAATAGGGATGTCATTCTAAAAATAGTAAGTTCTGTACTCTGACTGTGCTTACTAAATTTGGTTGTTTCTATTCTTGACAGTATTCAACCCAAAAAGGAAGGCCATAGAGAAGAGACAAGTGTCAAGACACTTGTCACACAAGTTTCCAAGTGTCCCACCACTTGTCACATCTCATGACATGTGGCTGGACACTTGTCTTGTGCTACTCCACTTTCCCCTTTTGCACTAGCTCTCCCCTCTCCTATAAATAAGAGCTCGTTTTTCTTCATTGATCATCATTTTTCTTTGCTGTAAACTCATGTACAGCACCCACAGATAGCCAGAAACTGGCCCCATCCATCCCCATCATCATCCCCTACTTCTCCATTATCAAATTCCTCCATATTCCCTCTTCTATCACTGTTGTTTTACAAGACAGCAAGCCTGTAAATTCATTACAACACCTCCTTCTCGAGCTCTTTCTTCCATTTTAGCTACAAGAAGCAAGCCCTATCCATGTACTGCTGATCAACGATGGAGAAAGGCTGAATTCCCCTTTTTCTTCTCTCATACTGTAAAGAAATCAGTTCTTATCATTGCATAATAGATAATGCATGTGTGTTTGTACATCTTTGCATGATCCTGTGAGAGTGAGAATTACTTCTTCTCACTCTCAGGTTGATTGTAACTGAGCTCTTCCCTAAGGGACTTAGGTTGAGCAGAAATACATTCCTTCGGGGGGGGGGGGGGGGGGTTGCCCATCTTCAACCCTCAATCTTGTCTCCATTACTTTTCCATTTTTATGGCTATAATTTTGTGAGTAATTTTCATTTTCAGCTTTAAGTGTTCATTCTCTTTTATATTAAATCTCGAAAACAAGCGAATATCATAATTGTTAAGCATACTACGTTGTTCGGGGCGTTTACAAAAATCTAAAAGTATCTCCTCAAGACTGGGTCTACTCCTCCTAGGCTCTTGTGTCGAAGTGCTTGGAGTGCCTTCAATGCTAGCAAGCTCTTGTGCTAGAGCATTAGGACTAGCTTCACTCCTCTCATAGGATCAGGTGTCCCCTCCGTATGCTACACTTGTGTAGTATTCATACATGCAAACACAACAATATAAGAAACACCAATCGGCAAAGGGGGACTTGGACAATGCAAGGAGGAGGTTCAAAATCTCGAGTGCCCCTGCACCCCCCGGTGCTTTGTAGGGGTCCTTAGTGGTTTGGGGTAGGGTGGATCTACACAACGTGAGGGGGGTGAGGCTCAAAATCTCAAGGTCCCCCCTCACATTATGTGGTTCCTTGGTAGTTTGGAGCGGGATGGACTAGCACAATGTGAGGGGGGGTTTTCAAAATCTCGAGGCCCCCCCTTGCATTGTGCAGGTCCCTAGTGGTTTGGGGCAGGGACAAGAAAAATAACAAAATGTGGGGGGAGGGTTCAAATCTCAAGGCTATCCCCTCGCATTTTGATAGTCCTTGGTGGTTGTCTTGGGATGGAGGGACCACAGAATGCAAGGGGGGAGGGTTCAAAATCTCGATGACCTCCTCTTGTGTTGTGCTAGTCCTTGGTGGTTGTTTTGGGAGGGGGGACTACACAACACAAGGAGAGGGGGATTTTCAGAATCTTGAGGTCCCCTCATTGCATAGTGTGGGTCCTTGGTGGTTTCGAGCTGGAGGGGAAAAAATAGCATAACGCAAAGGGGGGCGAGGGGGGGATTCAATTCTCGAGGCCCTCCGCTCACGTTGTGCTAGTCCTTGGTGGTTGTTTTGGGAGGGCGGACCACACAACGCGAGGGGGAGGTCTTCGAGAATGATTATTAGCATCTTGGGTATAAGATAACATCTGAGGTGCTTGCAAAGACAACCCATTGGATCCATGCATACGAGTAGTCAACCGGCTCAGAATCAACCTCGCAGTGTGCGGCTCCAACGGGGGATAGGGGGATGCAATATACTATACTAAAACAATAGAAGTCTAAAAGAGAGTGCAACAAGGGCCGCACCTTAGGACAGAGAGCAAGAATGGACCTTCAATCAAGTATGCGACATAAGATAGGGGGGAGGCCTGAGTAATGCACTATATGTATACCCTCTATATCACGTGTGTTCAAGGCTTATTTATAAATATCCTTATATGTGAATTTTTCTTTAATAAATCATAACCCTTTTCCTATTCAATTTCCAAGTAATCCCTTTATATGGGACAACTCTGTATGTAAAAATTGTGTAAAAATGGTATTTTAAAAATCCCTTATGTTGAACCCACGTGATACATATATATGTATGGCTGACCTACAGAGGATGAGAGAGACAGGGAGAGTAGAGTGATAGAGAGGGAGTGAGTGAGCACAAAAATAGGGGGTGAATTTGCTCATGGCTTGGCTCTTTATAGCCTCAGGTATTGCATACATGGTGAGTACGTGCACATTCACTACAGCATGTGCAAGGAGCACCTTGGTGGTACGTTGTCGCAGCACATGGGTTGAAGGTCACCACAGGGGTTTGGCAAGAAAACTGGACAAGATAGATAGAGATGTGTCTTCAAGAGATAAGTAGAATATTACAGTGAATGCTTAAAGGTTCAAGAGGTACTTCATGGTCGATCATAGGGCTTTGAGAGAGAAGAACGTATGGGGGTTCAAGAGCTTAGACTCCGGAGATGGTAGGGATAAGAGAAGGGTTGAAGGTTTCAAGCCAAGTTCTTGAAGATGTTAATAGAGCTTCCAGCTGCATGTTCTTAGCAAAGATTACAAGAGTATTATCTCATAAGTTCTAACTCAAATCAAGCTTGTTTCATTGATTGTAAGAGCAATCACAAATTATAAAATCAAGTACAATATGCTGCCATGTATCATAAACAACTCTGCATCCCATCATTTATACATGATGCCATAGCATGAATCAACTTTGCATGATTACATTCAATGTAGACTGTTAGGGACAAAAGCTTATGAGTCAATTACAAGGCTTGTAGGGCAAAGAGACTTGCTTCAAGAGAGCTTCAAATTGAGTTCCTGATAAGGATAAGTTACCAGAGCCAATAAATAAGAGAAAAAGCTCCTCTTAATTCAACTCAAAGTATCTATAAATGATCTACAAACATTGCCCCGCCATAGGGGCACATAATACTTGCATATTTTGACAAGATGTCTTCGATAGAGTAAGAAATGAATTAAAAGAACACTGGTGTAGCTAATTCTCTGAATATGGCTGAAGATATCAACCCCAAATCAGCCCAAAGATATTTCGAAATTCACCTCTGATGATAACATAAACTTTCCCTAACACGGTGTCAGTGCGTTTGGTGTCAAAAGTCTATCACGGGGTAAGAGACAGCAGGGTGAAGGGAGATTCAAGGAGAAGAGTAGACGGAAGAGAAGGGGTTCGAAGAAATAGAAGACGTAGAAGAATACTCATAGAAAGAAATAGAAAATGTAGAAGAATACTAACATAGATGAAGCCTACTAGTTTATTTTTGCATTATGAGAAGATAAAACTCTTGTAGACAAAAACATGTATAAAATAATACATTTCTCTATGTTGCTCAGATTGCCAATCTGATGCTTCCATTGGCTCCGAAAGGAGGGTAAAATACCAGCACACCTGGCCAGAATTCTTCTAGATCACTCCCTCTTCAATGGAAGTTTTTGAGAGTATTTTGGATGATATTGATTATTTTTTAGAAACTCATGATGATTATTAGTGAAAATATGAGGCTCTGTGATGTTCTGATAGGTTTTGTTGAGGTTCTGATTGGTAATGATACCTTCTGTTTAGCTTCTGTTTTGTTTTGATTTTCTTATGTATGAAGCATGGATTGATGATTGAAAAAGGATGAGGTCTTTTGAAATTTTATTGAGTATTTTTTTATAGTTTGGAATGGTTTTAGTATGAGTTATAAGGATCTGCTATTCTCTTATGACCTTCTATAACCCTGTGTAGACCTTTTGTAGAGCCTCTATCTCTGCTCTGTCTCTGCTCTATTCCTGTTTTGTTCTCTTTTGTAGATCTTTTACATGTTATCCTAATCTAAAAGTTGTCTATAGTTTTATGGATTTTTACAAGAGATAATATCTAAATAATCAAAAATTGGCTAAAACTTGTCCAAAAATCTAATATTTTTGAACCATGGACACTAACACTAATGCCTAAAGTGGCATTGGTTCTCTAGATCTATAAGGAAGCCACACTCTAGAGTTTTTCACACGATGTGCACGTAGTGGCACGATAACGTGGTGCCTCACTCACTTCTTCACATGCAAAGGGACCATGGTGGTGGGCATGTGGCATGCGTCTTTAGTTCTCACATGTGTGGGCACACATTCTTGTTGATGTGGCATCAAGTGGCGTCAACACATCTAAGCATCATATATATCACAAAATTTGATAGTCAATTGATTTTTCACTTTGCATGATGTAAGCCTCTCAAACCTCCATAGCTCTTGGCACTCATCTATGATGGGAGCCGCACAATGCAAGGGAGGCCCTCCCAATATTGCAACTTCATGCCCTTACATTGTGCTGTCCTCCCCCACCCCGTTGGAGCCATACAACGTGAGGGGGAGGCCTTCTATGCTGTGACTCAACCCTCGCATTGTGTGGTTTCCCCCAGCGGCGGTCGGGAGTTGTACAACGCGAGGGCGAGGGCCTCTTAATATAGTGGCCACCTACCCTAATGTTGTGCGGTTTCCTCTAGCCCTCCACAATGCAAGGGGGGACTCCTAATTTTGGGACCCCCTCTCACCTTGTGTGATCCTTGGGACCACATAATACGAGGGGGGGCTCTTAATTTTGAGACCCCCTTCCTCGCTTTGTGCAGGTTCAATCTCTTTTATCCCATTTCTCTAGTTTTTGGCCCTTTTCTCATTGGGAGTTCTAACAATATGTTTGTACTCTTTCATAGACATGGCTAGAACAAAGTAGATCACGAGGGTAGTATCATCCAAAGACCCACACATTGCATAGCATAGAGCATCCTCCTCTAGGTAAAATGTGTAGGATGATGCATTGGCTCATGGCCCAAGCTCACAAGCAGGGATTCGGTCTCGAGAGGAAGAGGAAGACCCCCTTGCAAACTAGAACTCGTCGTAAGTAGCACCAACAACATTCCTCAGTTCTTAAAGAGCTAAGGAGGATCATGAGCTGTGATGAGGATGCAATTGCAAAGATACCATTTACCAGAATTGCTAAAGATATATGCGAAACAAACAACTTGAACTTCCGTTGGCATGCCTTAGCACTCGATTGCCTACATGAGCTACCAAGGACTTTATGATAGAATTTTTTAGGAATCTTGCATTTTGGCAGCTCATGCCCATAGGGTGACATTGATGCCTAAGGACTTCATATCCCTTAGGTTACTCATGTTTAGATATCACAAGTTGCTGGTTCCACAAGAGCATATTACAAATAGGAAGATGAAGAGAATTTTAGAGAGGAGGTGAAGGCGACTGATGTCACACCCTCATATTCCCACAACACAAGGCTAAATGCCCAAAAGATTGCCTAGGAAGAAAGGGAAGCTCATGAGATGGAGGCTAGGAAGATAGAGGCTGAGAGAGATGTTGAGAAACACGGATCTAGAGCTAGTTGGCTATGGTGGACGCAAGTTAAACACACGATACATTTTCAGAGTGAGGGATTGTAACTCAAGTGAATTAGGTTCCAAGATAGATTAGCTTGGAGTCATAAAGTCAATCTTGAGTGACTCAAACTGATAGTACCATTGCTTTGAAATAAGTGTCAAGTACATGCTTTTATAGCTTTTTGGATAGTACCACTCTTTCTCACCGTGCTTATGGGAATTAGGACATCTCTTCCTAGAGCATACATCAATGTTTATCTCTCATACAAAGCCACTTATGGGCAAGTCTCTATGGGCATACATACAAGCATCATTTGCTATTCTCAACACCCCCCCTCAAATGATGAATCTCTATCCTTGTTGGCTTTCCCCCCCCTACATGATGACATGGCCCAGGAGACTAGCTCTTTGGCAACCTAGTCAAGTTAAGGCTTGAAACATTACATTTTTGGTAGGATTTTTACAACATCCACTATGGGAAACAAGATCCACTATGGGAAATTCGTTGTTGTCAGCAACGAAAAGTATATTCTTCATCTTCTTCATCTTCCTTTGGCTTCTTTTGGTGATGTCCTCGATCTTCTTGGTCTTCTGTTCCAGTCTTCGATCTTTGTTGGTCTTGGTCTTATGCTCTTCATCTTTGACTTGTTCTTTATTATCTTGTGCTCTAGTCTTCTTTGTGAGGTCCGTTTGGTCTTCTTTCTCAGTGAGTTTGAGATGGATACAAATAAGTACATTGCTATGACTTGACATGACTTGTTGAACCATTACATAAATCTTGGGATACATAGAATTGGGGATTCCATGTGGCTTTGCAAGACAGATACATTTCTCTTTGGATAGCTTTGGGACTTGTTGGAATACATGGTTTGGTGTCACATTAGCATTGGATTTCCTATCCAAATTGGATACTTCTGCATAAAACATCTCCCTTTTAAAGGCATGGGAAGGTCTTACCATTGAGAAAATGCTCAAGGCAGTGTCTAATCAAGGATAAAACCAGTGTTTTGGATGACAGTATGAATAAGGCATCAAGGTTGAACCAGTGTAATATGAATGCAATGATCATGAAGCTCAAATAACAATTTAGCTACACACAATATGAATAGATTGGTTGAGTAGAATGGTGTGAAAAAGGATTTAAGGGACGAGATTAAACTTTAGTAGAGCAAAGGGATTTTAAAACCTTATAAGACTAAAGCTTATGATGTGACTGTAGCTGTGAGAGTCTGAGCATGTTGTTGACTAACTGTGGGCATGTGGGTAGATCTGGACTTCGACACAACAGCTTCCTTTTTAGTGGCAGGCGGCAATGATAAATCTCTTCTTCAATGTAGCAGGTCGATAGCACCAAAAAATCTCTTCTTCATTCTCTTCCTCTGCCACATAACAAATCTCTGATCTGGATCACCATTCACAAGGCTCTGAAAGTTCCTCGAGAGTGTGGTGTGCCACAACTGGCTCTAAGATAGAGTAGTTGACTGATCAAACTCATTTGTAGCAAGAGCCCTCTTCTTCTTTCTCTTCTGTGGTTGAAACAAAGAAAGTAGCACTAGCAATCTTATCCCTTGTCTCTTACTAGTGGCCTTACTGAGTCATCTGCAAGCTTGACATGTCTTCTAAAGTACTAAAACTTATGCTGGAGCAATTGAATAGAGGCGTGCTATAATGTCTGTAGATCAAGCCTTAGTGATGGCTTCAAAGCAAGGCTACTTCAAGCAAGGCCATGAGTTGAAGAACTAGGTAGGATTATTGTGCTATTTTATAATAGCAACTGCCTTGTAATGCTTCAATCCTTGGACAAGAAGGGCTCTCACTATATCTGATGGACATACTAGAGCTTATACAACCACAAAACCACTCTTAAGAGTAGAGCTTTGTGCTTGGTTTCAAGTAGACCCCTTGCCTATCACCTCCAAAAAGCAAGCTCCAAGCCAAGCCTGAATTAGATCCCTCAACTTTCCCTCTTGCTTGATAATAGCCACCAACCAATTTTAGTTAAAGACCAACCTTCCTCTGTGTCTTGAGCTCTATGACCTTGGACCTCTTGAGCTCCTTTACCTCGTATGCAATGGTAGATGGCTTTGAGGGATAGAGGAGATGATAAAGAAAGAGATTGAGAAAGGACATACTAGCTAACTAGCTCAGCCATGGCTCTGATACCATGTTGAGAAACACAGATCTAGAGCTAGTTGGCTATGGTGGACGCAAGTTAAACACATGAGACATTTTCAGAGTGAGGGATTGTAACTCAAGTGAATTAGGTTCCAAGATAGATTAGCTTGGAGTCATAAAGTCAATCTTGAGTGACTCAAACTGATAGTACCATTGCTTTGAAATGAGTGTTAATTGCATGCTTATATAGCTTTTTGGATAGTACCACTCTTCCTCATTGTGCTTATGGGATTTAGGGCATCTCTTCCTAGAGCATACATCATTGTCTATCTCTCATACAAAGCCACGTATGGGAAAGTCTCTATCCAACCTCTATGGGCATACATTCAATCTCTATGGGTGTACATACAAGCATCATTTGCTATTCTCAAAAAGAGAGACCACGTAGAAAAGAGAGAGGCATGTTAGCATGCATGAGCACAATTGTGAGGCGCTTGAGATGCTGGGTCCATTTTTTGATGTTGTGCTGCCTCTAAGAAGGCCATACACCAACAGTAGCTCAGTGCCATCTGCTTTAGCAAGGAGGATATTTGATTCCTCTAATCAGACCTTCAAAAGGAGGTCAATGATTGTGTAATGACCACGGTCTTAGGGTATTGTGAAAGTTTGAAAATTTTGCATGTTTTTCTCGTATGCATATGGCCTAAATCTAACTATTTATTTTCTTTTGTAGCTTAAATCTTGTAAACCTTCCCTCTGATGTTCAAGAGAAGGTTTTTGTCATAGATTCTCTCCTATTGACGCTTTTGACCTAGGAGAGAACATCGTATCTAGACGTACCAAGATTGCAATTTGGATCTCGTATAACATTTGCTTATGGCATACCATGAAAGGTATGGTATTTTTGGTATGTTTCTTTTAAGTTATCTCAAATATTTTTTTCATTCCCAAACTTTATTGTCCTCCTTGACTTGTAGATCTCATTGCAGCTAGATTGTTTATGAGATTCCCACATGGAGATGCTTTTTAGCCAACTCAATTGAAGGATACCATGACAATGTGAAGCAGTAAGTTCCATGAGAGGGAGAGGGAGAGGGAGAGGGGAAGAAAGAAAAGCACTAATTGTGTTTCTCTTT